>NW_026000249.1:28785430-28790430 GCF_001458135.2 Marmota marmota marmota
CAGCTTCAGCAACTTAGTGAGGCCCTAAGCAACTCAGTGAGACCTTGTCTCTAAATAAAAAATAAAAAAGGGATGGGGATGTGGTTCAGTGGTAAAATGCCTCTGGGTTCAACTCCCAGTACCTAAAAGAGAGAATAAAAATAAATAAATAAATAAATAAATAACCCAAGGCATGTCACAACACCTAACTTTTTGGCCTCCAAAGTTCAGAAGGGGTCCCCTGCCCTGTGTGGGTAATGGCTCTCACAGATTGGATTGTCTGTAATTAAACTGGATTTCCACAAAACATCTTCCCTGGTTTTTAGTTCATGATATTAGATGGCTATCAGGGAGGGAGAATTTGTGGAAGAATGTTGGGGCTCTACTTAAGCAGAGTAAGTAGAGTTTTGCATTTTTTTTTTGTTTTGGGGGGACCAGGGATTGAACTCAGGGGCACTCAACCACTGAGCCACATCCCCAGCTCTGTTTTGTACATTTTATATTTTTTATTTAGAGACAGGGTCTCACTGAGTAGCTTAGAACCTCACCATTGATGAGGCTGGCTTTGAACATGCAATCCTCCTGCCTCAGCCGCTCGGGTTGCTGGGATTACAGGCATGTAATCTCTCTCTCTCTCTTTTTAAATTTATTTCTTACATACATGACAATAGTGGAATGCATTACATTCTTAATTATCCATTCACAGCACAATTTTTCGTAACTCTGCATATAAAGTATGTTCACGCCAAATTATGCCATTATACATGAACTCTCTTTTTTTTTTGCATTACAATTCTTTTTAAAATTTTTTTTAATATTTAATTTTTAGTTGTAGTTGGATACAACACCTTTATTTCACTTGTTTATTTTTGTACGTGGTGCTGAGGATTGAACCCAGGGTCTCGCACATGAGAGGCGAGCACTCTACTGCTGAGCCACAACCCCAGTTCCAACATTACAATTCTTAATACGCCTTTATACCACAATTTATCATATCTCTGTTTGTATGTAAGGTATGTTGACACCAAATTCACATCTTCATACATGAATTTTGTATAATGATGACCATCTCCTTCCACCATCCATGCTATTCTCCTTCTCCCTCCCTTTCCCTCCCACCCCTATTCCCTATCTAGAGGTAATCTTTCTCCCATGCTCTCCCTCCTTACACCACTTTGAGTCACTCCCCTTATATCAGAGAAAACATTAGGCATTGTCTTTTGTGATTGGCTAACTTCACTTAGCATAATCTTTTCTAATGCCATCCATTTACCTGCAAATGCCATGATCTTATTTTTTTTAGTGCTGAGTAAAATTCCATTGTGTAATGATTTCTTTTACTAAGCGCAGAATACGTAATTCCAAAACAGATCTGTGAGGTGGTGGCCAGGCTTCAAGTTCTAGTACCTGCTAAAAATGTCTCTATTACCTAAGGGGCAGCATGGATTCCTGGGAGCTTGTGACCGACCCACCACCTAGGCTGTGCCTCCAAGACTCTCCTGCCGGCCATTTCCCTCCAGTTCAAAGCCTCTGCCCAGGGCGTCCCTATTATTCCTCCCACTTACCTAGTCACTTTGCATAAATGCACTGGCCTTTTCTCTTTGAAAATATTTTTAGCTTTTAGTGGTAGAGAAGATGTCCTTCAATATAATTTTGTGTTGGTCTTGCCACTTTTGTGGAAAGAGAACAAGATTCCAGGTCAGATCTTGCTGTGTCAGGAATTGCCTAAAACACATCTACGTACCTAGCCTTCCTCACCCTTGGAGAAGAAGGGTGTAATGGCAGCATATTAGAGTGCAAGATCTCTTTTTCTCCTTTAGAGCTTCATTAGCCTCTACAGTAATAACGGTCTTCTAATTATTGCAAATTATCAAGCACTGGAAGTTAATCTGCTTTATCTGAAGCCACAGGATTTAAAAAAAAAAAAAAAAACCAAAGCCTATTACACTTTAAAACATAAAAGAAGGACTCGGTAGGGAACTGCTTTTACCTCCACACCTATAATTATCTTTCTGATTACAGAGTCCTTTTGCCTTCTTTGAACTTTATTCCCAGTTCATGCTAAAGGAAGTGTGGGTCAGATGGACCCAAAAGGCCCTTCTTTCAGACCTCCAGAAAAATGACTGGCAATCATGAAGTTCATTAAAGGCTCTGCGGAGATGTCTATCTCTTGGAATCTGTGCCCCCCTTTTTAAAATATTTTTTTAATTGTCAGTGGTCCTTTATTTTATTTATTTTTACGTGGTGCTGAGAATCGAACCCAGTGCCTCACGCATGCTAGGCAAGCACTCTACCACTGAGCCACAACCCCAGCCCCCTGTTAGAGTCCATTTTATTACTCTATTTTCTGGCTGCAGAAGAATCTATTTCTGTGCTAGGTTTTAGGTTACTTGGGCACATTATTTATGAGCATCATTGATAATGTGATCTCAGTCTCAGAGAGTGGTGATAAAGTTTGCTTAAGGCTATCTGTAGAAGCAAAATAATGTTTGTATGTCCCTCACCATGTTCTACATTATGACTTGACCAGGGCAGGCATTTTCACCATTCATTCAGCATCTGTTGGGCATCTGTGAGCTCAACCCTGCACAGGGAGATGTGACAAGTTTCCTCTTCTATGTGGGCTTAAACACAATGGCAGTGCCATACGTGTTACAGTGGAGGTTTGAACAGTGAGGTATGTGGGAGTCCAGTCCCCAGGGCAACTCATTCTGCTGGGAAAGTTGAGACAATGGGCAATAGAAATGTACACAGAGCTACCCTGGACCACACTCTTATTCTCTGCAAACCACTATAATGTACGAGGCCTTGCATTCCAAACACGGTTTGGGGGCAGAAACTACTTTTATTCCAAATCCATAAATAAGGAATCTGAGGCACTGAGATGTCAAGTGAGTTGTCCCCAGTCACGTTGCTTATAAGCAGTAAAGCAGGGAGCTTATTGTGAGTTCCAGGAATTTCAGGCTCTTGTCCACTGGGCTGCCTCCAGGGATGGGCGATGGGGGTATGTTGCACATAGTATATTTGCTTCCATATGGGCACTTAGCTTAAGATGACTGAGAAGATAGCAAAGTGAGCATGCAAACAAAAATATGTCCCTGGTAATTTCTAACCCTTTTAAAGTCACTTCCAATAAAATTTGCCAATGACTGCCATGTGGAGAAGATATGCAAATGACTGCTTAATGGAAAAGTCATTTGGAGCATGGTGAAAGTTGACTCATTTAGCTGCCTCAAGTATGCACATGGCTCTTTTTAGGAATGAAAATGTTTGAAGACAAAGCTTTGTATGTTTCTCCACTTCCTCTTCATTTGATATTTCAATCATAACATATGGATTAACAAAATGCCCTCGTGGTTTGAACTGCATATGTGTATGAGTTGGGGGTTAATTGAAAATAGGAAACTGCTGTATATTTTAATTTTTAAAGATACTCCCATGGCGGTTAAGTACTCTGCATGCCAGTTCTACTCAAAAGTAAAACAGCCCAGAACCAGGGGAGCTGGCACATCTCATGGTTGCTACATGCAATTTGAAGAGCTATCAAAAACTCAGCTTTTGCATCTTGGACTCATATATACTCTGGTCTGTGGGAAAAGGAAACTGAAGCCAAACCAAGAACACATTTCACCAATGCTCTGTGAAAATTTGTGAATCTCATGGCAGGGATTCGGATGATCATTAAGACTAGTGGTTTTCAGAAGGGTATGGTGGAAACCTGCATGTTTTTAGTGGTCACAATGACTGGCCAGGGTTACTGGCATTTAATCTGCAGAAATCAGGCATGCTAGATGTTTTGCGAGGCCTTATCAGTTCCATACAACAAAGAATTGATCCACTGGGAGCTCGGAAGGTGAAAAAGTAGTTCATCATCATCCAAGCTAGGACACTGTCTCGCATATAAATACAAAGTATTTTTGCCCAGTTCCTGTGGCCACTGAATTGTTCACGAATGCAACTATTGTATCCACTGAAGGAAAGTGGTACTGCTTTGTTTCAAATGTTAGCTAAGAGTTCACCATTTTGGAAAATGAAGCTATCAGAGGCGGCAGCTGCTTCTGGTACTTGAGCTGTGAAAACATCAGCATTTGGGGGCTTCACTGGCAGGTATCTATCATTAATGTAGTTGCGTGGGAGCATTTATATGTTAAAACTTACATTGTTTTATTATAATCATTGTTTTTATGTTAGAACTAGATCATTTCTTTAAAAGTAGGTATAGTTCAGTGTAGGTTATATTACCTACAATTTGTTATTTCAGTATGGCTAAAGGGGGCGTTAAAAAATAGTTCACAGAGGAGTTGAGTCCTTTACAAGGGTTATGCAGTTTAACCGACTCCTTTTATAGATGAGAACATTGAGACTCAAAGCCCTTAAACAACTTGTCCCGAGATACAGTGTTGTATTATCCTCTTATCTCATTAGAATTTCAGTTTCAATTTTTAAAAACTGTAAAAAGAAGTTATGTGTATGGTAAGTTATGTGCTGAGGACGAGCAATTTGAATTTTGGGGAGTAGAAGCCTTTGTGGGGGATGGCAGAAAACCCTGCGTATTATTGTCAGGCTGAGGGTCAGAAGAGGGTGGGAAAATTTTATAAGAACCCAGTATGTGTGATCATTTGCTTAAAGTCGGGGAGACACCAGTGAAAACATTTTATTTTTTTCCCTATTTAAAGGTCTATGGAACCGAAGCTGAGACTAGGAGTGGCCTGCCGAGGAGGGGGCGACAATAAGCGGTTCCTCCGAAGGCAGAAACGCGTTTCCTTCAACGCTGCGTTCGCTGCAGTGGCCAGGGGTCACCCCGAGCCCGGGTTGGTTGCGTCCGGAACACCCCCTCCCCACTACTTCGGGCCCTAGGGCAGTTCACACCCCACCCCCATCCCTGCCGAGTCCCTGAAGGGCCGGTGGAGAGCCAGGGAAGGAGACTAGAGGCCTAAATTTAGTGGCCCGCATTCCGGCAGAAGGTCTGGGTCCCGAGAGCCCTCCCAGCACATAATGGTCTCATTGTTCTCTCATAGCTG
>NW_026000249.1:28793089-28814919 GCF_001458135.2 Marmota marmota marmota
TTTCCGGAGTGGAAAGTTTTGTGACGCAGAAAATTCAGGGAGGAGGGGGGAAGGGGAGGGAGTAATGGGCTGCTGCGTAAGAAGTGGCGCCAGGCTCTGGAGATACAGTTGAACGCGGCGGGAAGACATCAAGGAGGTTAAGGACCTGGCGCATCTCTTAACTACATTTTGCTTGAGATGGTCAGTGTGGCTATTTCGCCTAGGGCTGCCCTTTGTTTTTCTTGGGGTGGTGGTACCGCGGGTTATTTTTTAGTGTCTTCATGTTCGTGACGTTTGATCCAGGGACTCACCAGAGGAAAAACACCCGGGATATGACTTAGGGGGAGATAAACAGTTTTGTTTGACTTGTTGCTATATGTGGAGTAAAATTTTGGGAATGGGTCTGAAGGCTCTTTTGTCTTAATCGGAATCCCTTCTAAGGTTTTCCTGGCAGAGAGGAAGAGGTGTAATCTGGAAGAAGGGTTTAACGAGCTCTTCTTTAGGGAATACTCACCCCCCCACACACACACCTCCCGTTAATGAAACAGTTATATTAAATTCTCCACATTATTGCTATTTCGTATGTTGAATGGAGCATAGACAAAAATATCCTGTATCAAGGGCAATCAAGGCTAATCCCAGTTTTAACATACTCCACATAGGTGGTGTGGATTTTAAGATTGTAGGCAGAAATGAACCTTATTTGTTATAATTAATTTTATTAATATTGTTATTAATTTAACTTAAAAAATTATGCCTTCACGGTCGTTAAAGTTTAGATAGGAATTTTTCGCAAGCAAATTCACTATTGAGAAAATTGCCACAATGTAACCCTATCAATTTATAGAAGCTTTTATGCTTGCTTCTAGTTCATATTGCAACAGTATAAAATTAAAAACAAAATTTATACTGTAACAAGTACAAAAAGAAAGTCTGTATTCCTGTTGTGTTTTAAAGTATCACTTTATTAACTAACTGCAGAGAGCGCTTGGCAGCGTATTTTGCCAATGGTAATTCTGGAAATGAGGTCCCTAAAGTCCTCATCTTTATAATTTATTTGAGATAGCATCTGCTGCCAGTTTTCAGTGACTCCATTGATACTTGCAGTTTGGCAGTATCATTGAGCTTTAAACAACAGGATTTATAACTGTGGTATATGACATCTCTTGTAGACACATGGCAACAGTACTGGATGACTTGGTCTTCTGTGGCTTTTCTGAAAAAAGTAATCTGTTTTTGCATTTGTAGTTTTTTCCTCCCTTGCTGCTTGTCGGTAGTTCTTGGTTAGCTATTATAAAACGTCATGAACATAGCACTACATATCCTTTTTTGTATAATGTTGAGGCTTTGAACCATTAGTGTGAAGGAATGGATAGAAGTGGAGATTCAAAGGTGGTAGAATGTTCTTTCTAGGAGCAGAGTATTTTACCCTAATTTAAAATACTAGTGTTTTATTTGGGGATAAAGGAACGAAAGAATAGTTAAATCAGAATTTGTCCTAACATTAAATTCAGACCCAGTTGGTACTGGATTGCACCAGCATCTTCCTGTGCTGCCTTATGTCTTCGAAGCGATCTTGGTCTCATTCTCACTAAGAACATTCTCATCTGCTCTGTGAACTATCTGGGGTAACTATTTGAATGCAGGACTAGTTATCTTAGTGTGTTTTAGCACTGGGGCTGCTAACTATCTAACTCTCTTCTAGTTTGCTGGCCTAGACCTGAACTCTTCAGATAATCAGACTGGAGGAAGTACAGCCAGCAGTAAGTAATACATTTTATGGACTTATTGAGTATTAGAGCTCAATATCTCAATATTTCCATGAATGTACTTAAAATTTAAGAATTTGTTCTTCAACTTTATGCATAGAATTATGTAGATTTGGTGTTATGTAGTACTTAGTGATCAATCTGAAGCATTGTGACGTTTCTGGTAATAAAAGGGTTGGTTCTTTTGAATAACAGCAGTTAATCATTAAGAAGAACCTTATAGAATACATAAATTATTCCTAGATTTTGACTATGTCTTATGAATTGTGAGCCCAGTTAGTTTGAAAGGTGGTAGGGATGTGTTCATTCCTGTTGGAATGAATTGACCAGAATTAAACTCAGTTAAGGAAACATGCATTTTCATCAGCTACTGATGATCCTTTCTCTTAAAGAACATGGGACTTACTAATAGAACAGATTATATTGAATTTGGGGGTGATGGCTAGGATTTTTTTTTTAAAAAAAATTTAGTTGTAGATGGACACAATACCTTTATTTTATATATTTTTTAATGTGGTGCTGAGGATCAAACTTATTGCCTCACACATGCAAGAGGAGCACTCTACCACTGAGCCACAAATCCAGCCCGATGGCTAGGATTTTTAAATGTGATTTTTTAAAATTTAATTTTTTAAACAGATAAAAATAGGGTACCACGTGATATTTCGATAAGTATACATTGTGAACGTGAACTCTGGCAAAAGATTTTTTTTTTCTTTTATACAAAGGGGTTATTTGGGGATTGTCAGAGGTTAGTATTAATGTAATTTGCCATGCTGGGCATCTTAGGACTTGCTCTTCCTAATAGAGAGCTTTTAAAAAATATTCAGTCCAGAAGTGAAAAAGACAAATTGTAGGTGTACTAGTAATAAAGCAAGTTGTGGGCCTGGATTGTAACTCAGTGGTAGAGTGTTCGCCAACGTTTGTGATGCCCTGGATTCCATCCCCAGCACTGAAAAAAATAAAAAGAACAATAAGAAACAAAACAAGTTGACTTACCTTTACTTGGATATACATAATTTGCTTTTGCTTTTAATCCATAATCTGGGCTGTTTTCCTCCCTGCATACAGAATAACAGTTGACTTAAAACTCAGCAAGCCCTAAATTAAAACCTCCAATTTCTTGCTATCTTTCCTTTGCAACTTTTTCATGTATATTTAATGTATGTATTGGAACTTAATGGTACAGGAACAAAAGCTTCTTAGAGGCTAATCATATGATTTATTACATAGTAGTAGTCTTTTATAACAAATTAGGTTATTTAACTACTAGTAGCTAGTTAAATGCATTTGATTTGTGGGTTTCATCTATTAGGTTTTGAGTCAAATAAAGTTCTAGTTAGGTGTGGTGGTACGTGCATGTAATCCCAGAGGCTCAGGAGGCCAAGGCAAGAGGATCCCAGTTTCAAGGCCAGCCTCAGCAACTTAGTGAGACACTGTCTCAAAATAAAAAAAATTAGTAAGAGGCTGGGGGTGTGGCTCAGTGGTTAAGTGCCTCTGAGTTCAATCCCTGCCTCCTCCCCCAAATCTTATGAAGCTATAACCCATTTAAAATAAGATTTATGTTTTTCCCTCTCGGTTTCCAGGCAAGTAGGCAGACTAGGAATCTAGAGATTTTTAGGGGGGAACAGTTTTATTAGCTCTAATGTAAAAGTTTTTGGCATTAATTTTATATTGTTTCTTTTAGAAGGGCGCTATATTCCTCCTCATTTAAGGAACAGAGAAGCTGCTAAAGGTAAGTCCTTAACACCAACATTGTAGAGATAATTCTTCATTTAGAAATTAGTCAAAGCTAGGGAAAATGAGGCAACTTTGAAGTCTGTAAACATTGTGTTTCTAGCAGGACTTCTTCAAATATTAGGATTTAGGAGAAAAAAAATCTCATCTAGCTGGCTGTCACGCCACATGGTACCAACTTGGGAGGCTGAGCCGGGAGGATCACAAGTTTGATGCCAGCCTGGGCAACTTAGTGTGACCCTGTTTAAAATTTTAAAAAAATAAAATAAAGGCTGGGGATATAGCTCGGAGGTAGAATGCTTGTTTGCCATACACAAGCTCCTGGGTTCTATCCCCAGAACCCACTCCACATGAATGGAGAGAGAAGAAAAACTGCATCTAATATCAAACAGTGGAGAATTTTCCTATGCTAGACTTTCTAAGGCCAAGGGTATGGTTTTTGTGCAGTATTCTTGTGCATAATTTGTAGTAATTCACAGTATAGTTTTCATTAGAAACCAAACTGCACAGTGATAACAACCTAGTTGTCTTGCATAGGTGCCAAAATGAAGATGGCCCTGTTGTAGACTAGTTAATAGCATTGGTCACACTCCAGTGAATTGGAAATAATTTTCTGGTTTCATCTACTTAACTGCGAAGTATAATATAACATCTAATGTCTTCCCATTACATGTGTGATGTAGTGATAGATAATTAATAGATATTTCATATTGTGGGTGCCGTGTGTTGCATGCAATGGACAATAATGAAATTTAGAGGAAAGCTTTAATGATCAAGAGGGAAGGAAGATATGAGATAAAGAAGGCAGGTAACTGGGATGGACCTTAATGTATATTTATTGCTTTCCCCCCTTTGTTGCAGTGATAGGAAATCAGAAACAATATCAGAGATTTTAGAATGAGAAATTGAATTCAGATCTTGATTGTTAGCAAAAGTACCTGGCTGGCTAATGGTAGAGGTGGGAGGCAGAAGGAAAAAGTAACTTAACTCATCAGTTGTCTCTGTTTAATAAGGTATCATTGAAGATAGTTAAATCCTCTGTCTTTGAACCTTCTACCTGTCATTGGTAGGGCTAATTTATACCTTTGTGAGACCCTCTTACTTGAGTATTTATAGCTGTCCACACTGAGAATGGATAGGGAAGAGTTCTCTTTTTCCAAATATTTCTGATTCACATCAAGTTTATGATAGGTGAACCATCATAATATGTATACAAAGCACTGATCTTTTTACCATTGAAATTGAAAGATAATATCAAACCAAATAATCTGTCATGCTAAGAATGTTTTACATGAATACCACCTCTAAGAAACATTGAAACAATGGCAGCTATTTCATCAAACTCATTCAGACATATGAAGTGAATAGAAATTAAAATGTGATGGTTATATATTTGGCAAAACTATAGCCATTGTATTATAGGTAAAGCTGTTGGCCTTTTAGAGGTGGTATTCATTCAGAACATTCTTAGATTGTCAGATTAATCACTTGATTTAGTGTGTAATATTTTCTAGTGGAAAGAATTGGATTTTTTTATATTTAAAATCTCCAAAAACAGTTGTAATTCTTGATTCTCTTCTAGTGACATGATAGGAATATGTCCACAGAAAAAAGGTCAGTGGGGGGGCTTCAAATGCAGAAAGATTACTGGGTTTGGTACATGCCTGCAATCCCAGCTACTTAGGCTGAGGCAGGAGGAACACAAGTTTGAGGCCAGCCTTGGCAACTTAACATGACTTTATCCTGTCTCAAAAGGGCTAGGGATGTAGCTCTGTGGTAGAGTGCCTCTGGGATTGAGTACCCCACCAACAACAAAAAAACAAAACAGAAAGATTGACAATACTTTAATATGATTCTTCTAATACAGTGTTTGTACCTTTTTTATTTTATTTATTTAAGGATTCTACGACAAAGACAGTTCAGGGTGGAGTTCCAGTAAGGATAAGGATGCGTACAGCAGTTTTGGATCTCGAAGTGATTCTAGAGGGAAGTCTAGTTTCTTCAGCGATCGTGGAAGTGGATCAAGGGGAAGGTAAGTGGTTGGTTTTTTTCTTTTGTGGGTCATGTGGTCATTGATGCAGCTACCCAGCTCTACTGTTTAAGTTACAAAAGAAGCCATTAGATGACATTTATTTACAAAAGTGAATAGGCTTGACCTGAATTTTGGTGACTTGAATGGAAATGCTTTCTCTTAATAGGGTCTGGAAAAACTGCAGCGTTTCTTTTGCCCATCTTGAGTCAGATCTATTCAGATGGTCCAGGAGAGGCTTTACGGGCCATGAAGGTAAATACTTATTAATCTTTTTTCCTTGGTACCCAGGGCCTTGGCAGTACTAGGCAAGTACCTTACCCCCAGACGGGTATTACTTTATAAAATGGAAAATTGTTGTAGAATTTTGTAGCTATTGCAAGAGCTTTCTCGATGATGCTAAGATTCTACCTAGTCTACTAAGGAATGTTTTCCAAGTTTCAAAGGAAAATTATGTTGTGATGAACTTTTTAAGTGTTAGGTTTAACTTATAGATGAACTGTTTTTATTTCTTAGGAGAACGGAAGGTATGGGCGCCGCAAACAATACCCAATCTCCTTGGTATTGGCACCAACCAGAGAGCTGGCAGTACAGATTTATGAGGAAGCCCGAAAAGTATGTGCTTCAATGATTGCTTTCTCACTGATTCTAACAAAACATTTATGATCTTTTGTAAAAATCTTGACCTTGAAATAAAATTGTTTTGCTTACAGTTCTCATACCGATCAAGGGTTCGACCTTGTGTGGTTTATGGTGGTGCTGATATAGGTCAGCAGATTCGAGACTTAGAGCGTGGGTGCCACTTGTTAGTAGCTACTCCAGGACGTCTTGTGGACATGATGGAAAGAGGAAAGATTGGATTAGACTTCTGCAAGTATGTTAATTTTTAATAATGACCATTACTTTTGTGATATTGTCTAATTTAAATCTATTTTTTTTGGTGGTGGCAATTAAACCCAGGGCCCAGCACATGCCAGACAAGTGCCCTGCCACTGAGCTACAGCCCTAGCCCTCTGAATTCAAAGATTAAGAAGTGATTTATTTTAGTCCTTTTTTAAGAAAAAGTTTGTGCATCATAATTTTAATGTTGAAAAATTAGTCACCATTTTAGTAGAGGCTGAGGATGACCAGACCAACAGATATCCAAGTAGTAAAAACTAATTTGGCACTAATCTTGGATGACATTACCTAATGGGAAGAATCTTGTGCCACATTATGCAGTGTAAGGAATTTAACTACCTTAATGTATAATTGTAATTACAGTATAGCTGTACTAAAACTGTCTTTTGACTTCTTGATAAATTGTAAACTAAATTTTCTTTTGTGACAGATACTTGGNTTTTTTTTTTTTTTTTTTTTTTTTTTTTTTTTTTGGTCACCTTATGTGCATATGCAATAGCAATTTAGGGATTGATTTTTGATTTGGTAATTCCTCATCCCGACTGCCTATTTGGATGTTAAGCATTGTCTGTTTAATCATTGTATTTCTTAGCTATAAAAGGTCTTTAGTAAATGAACTTGTTACATAGAACTTAGATGGAAATATGAATATGCTTGCTCTTTGGCATCATAAAGTCAGTTATTTTTTGTTTCTCTAGTTTTACATATTCTAATATAATGGCCTAACCTAATTTGGTTGAGATTTTTGTGGACTCTATATGACAATTTTTAAACACCTTATATTTTTGATTATGCAAGTGTGGTGAACTGACCCCATGTGCCTAATAGCTGTGGTTAGTCCTGTGTCCTGATTTTTCGCAAACAGGCCTAAATCCCTAAAAACATCTTAATTCAGGTAAGGATATTTTTCTACCTTTTATCCAAAATTTGTCACACAGGTGAATTGTCCTTTAAATGACATCCTATTATAACCTGGACAATTGATATTTGGTGTGCTATTTTCTTTTTTCCTACCACTAAGTATATTTGGATCCAAGAGCAGTTTAAATGAAGATGTGAGCTATGTGCCAATTTTAAACATATAAAACTTGATTTTTTAATGTTGGAATGTGTGAGGCATCATTATAATCTGTATGACTTTACAAGAATAGTGATTTTAGGAAATATATATAAGCCTTGTCAAATAAGAAGCAGCAAGAATTAGGCTGTTGACATCCTTGTAGTTGGCCATAATGAATAATATTCACCTATCTCTAGATAGCATTCAGGAGTAGTGGTGGAGATCTGATAATAGCTAAATGATGTGATTCTGATTAATTGCTTGTGCTATAGCTAAATGATGTGATTCTGATTAATTGCTTGTGCTATTTAGGTTTGATGATCGTGGACGGAGTGACTATGATGGCATTGGCAGCCGTGGAGACAGAAGTGGCTTTGGCAAATTTGAACGTGGTGGCAATAGTCGCTGGTGTGACAAATCAGATGAAGATGACTGGTCAAAGCCGCTCCCACCAAGTGAACGCTTGGAACAGTAAGTTTTTAAAATGTCTGCTAATTATGATGAAGCTTATTAGCTAGTGTAGTAGGTAAACTTACCAGTCTTTTGATTTTAGGGAACTCTTTTCTGGAGGTAACACTGGGATTAACTTTGAGAAATATGATGACATTCCAGTTGAGGCAACAGGCAACAACTGTCCTCCACATATTGAAAGTGTAAGTATTTTTGTTTGACCTTTTAAGACAGAGGGAATTGTAACTTTCCACGGCACATCAGAATGAGATGGGCTTCTCATATGTAGATCAGATACCTCATTGGTTTGTGAAAAGGGAGCAGATGAATTCAATGTTACTTTATTTAATTCACTAAGTAGGAAATGGGTCAAACATAAGAACCCAAAGTTTTCAATGTGGATTAAGCTTAGAGGTGATTTTTCTCAAAGTGTAACAATTTTACTGAAATCAGTGATCTAAGTCGATGGTGATTTCCATTATTATATAAAACAGAATGTCTCTAGATAATGTGTTTTTAGCTATTTAATTCTATTCCATTTCCTAACAGTTCAGTGATGTGGAGATGGGAGAAATTATCATGGGAAATATTGAGCTTACTCGTTATACTCGCCCAACTCCAGTGCAAAAGCATGCTATTCCTATTATCAAAGAGAAAAGAGACTTGATGGCTTGTGCCCAAACAGGTAAGGCCACTTGATAAGAGTGAAACATTTGTCAGGCTTTTTCTGTAAAGAGCCAAATAGTAATTTTTGTGGGTTTTTGTGTTTTTTTTGTTTGTTTGTTTTTTTGTTTGGTACCCCAGGGCCTTACTTAGGCTAGGCAAGTTCTCTTCCAGTGAGCTTAAATCTACATCCTCAGCCCTTTTTATTTTTTTTGTGGTGTTGGGGATTGAACCCAGGGCCTTCTGCATGGGAGGCAAGTAGTCTACCCAACTGAGCTATATCCCCAGCCCCCTTTTGATTTTGAAACAGGGTCTTGCTCAGTTGGCCAGGCAGGCCTGGAACTCTTGAGCCTTCTGCCTCAGCCCCCTGAGTAGCTGGGATTACAGGTGTATACCACTGTGCCTGGCTTATATTTATGGGTTTTCTTTTGTGGGTCATGTGGTCATTGATGCAGCTACCCAGCTCTACTGTTTAAGTTACAAAAGAAGCCATTAGATGACATTTATTTACAAAAGTGAATAGGCTTGACCTGAATTTTGGTGACTTGAATGGAAATGCTTTCTCTTAATAGGGTCTGGAAAAACTGCAGCGTTTCTTTTGCCCATCTTGAGTCAGATCTATTCAGATGGTCCAGGAGAGGCTTTACGGGCCATGAAGGTAAATACTTATTAATCTTTTTTCCTTGGTACCCAGGGCCTTGGCAGTACTAGGCAAGTACCTTACCCCCAGACGGGTATTACTTTATAAAATGGAAAATTGTTGTAGAATTTTGTAGCTATTGCAAGAGCTTTCTCGATGATGCTAAGATTCTACCTAGTCTACTAAGGAATGTTTTCCAAGTTTCAAAGGAAAATTATGTTGTGATGAACTTTTTAAGTGTTAGGTTTAACTTATAGATGAACTGTTTTTATTTCTTAGGAGAACGGAAGGTATGGGCGCCGCAAACAATACCCAATCTCCTTGGTATTGGCACCAACCAGAGAGCTGGCAGTACAGATTTATGAGGAAGCCCGAAAAGTATGTGCTTCAATGATTGCTTTCTCACTGATTCTAACAAAACATTTATGATCTTTTGTAAAAATCTTGACCTTGAAATAAAATTGTTTTGCTTACAGTTCTCATACCGATCAAGGGTTCGACCTTGTGTGGTTTATGGTGGTGCTGATATAGGTCAGCAGATTCGAGACTTAGAGCGTGGGTGCCACTTGTTAGTAGCTACTCCAGGACGTCTTGTGGACATGATGGAAAGAGGAAAGATTGGATTAGACTTCTGCAAGTATGTTAATTTTTAATAATGACCATTACTTTTGTGATATTGTCTAATTTAAATCTATTTTTTTTGGTGGTGGCAATTAAACCCAGGGCCCAGCACATGCCAGACAAGTGCCCTGCCACTGAGCTACAGCCCTAGCCCTCTGAATTCAAAGATTAAGAAGTGATTTATTTTAGTCCTTTTTTAAGAAAAAGTTTGTGCATCATAATTTTAATGTTGAAAAATTAGTCACCATTTTAGTAGAGGCTGAGGATGACCAGACCAACAGATATCCAAGTAGTAAAAACTAATTTGGCACTAATCTTGGATGACATTACCTAATGGGAAGAATCTTGTGCCACATTATGCAGTGTAAGGAATTTAACTACCTTAATGTATAATTGTAATTACAGTATAGCTGTACTAAAACTGTCTTTTGACTTCTTGATAAATTGTAAACTAAATTTTCTTTTGTGACAGATACTTGGTGTTAGATGAAGCTGACCGGATGTTGGATATGGGGTTTGAACCTCAGATCCGTAGAATAGTTGAACAAGATACTATGCCTCCAAAAGGTGTCCGCCACACTATGATGTTTAGTGCTACTTTTCCTAAGGAAATACAGGTACCATATGATGTTGCAAATATTATTTATTTAGAAATTTATCTTGGTGTAGATACTTAAAAAAATGTTTTTTGTTTTATTTTTTCAGATGCTAGCTCGTGATTTCTTGGATGAGTATATCTTTTTGGCCGTAGGAAGAGTTGGCTCTACTTCTGAGAATATCACACAGAAAGTAGTCTGGGTGGAAGAACCAGACAAACGGTCATTTCTGCTTGACCTCCTAAATGCAACAGGTAAAATTATAATGAGAATCCATTTGGATTGTCTTTATTACCTTTCCTTTTGATTTATTCTATATTAAAACAGTCCATTTCAGTTGCCTCTTTGCATGTTTACTAAGTATAAAGAATTAAACTGTTTTTAGTGACATAAACCTTGTTGTTTTTCAAATTCAGGCAAGGATTCACTGACCTTAGTGTTTGTGGAGACTAAAAAAGGTGCAGATTCTCTGGAGGATTTCTTATATCATGAAGGATATGCTTGCACCAGTATCCATGGAGACCGTTCTCAAAGAGATAGGGAAGAGGCTCTTCATCAGTTCCGCTCAGGAAAAAGCCCAATTCTAGTGGCTACGGCAGTATGTATAATACTATCATTTTCATTCAAGCTCAGCATGTTTATTTATTTTTTTTAAAGAGAGAGTGAGAGAGATAGAGGTAGAGAGAGAATTTTTTAATATTTATTTTTTAGTATTTGGCGGACACAACATCTTTGTTTGTATGTGGTGCTGAGGATCAAACCCGGGCCGCACGCATGCCAGGCGAGCGCGCTACCGCTTGAGCCACATCCCCAGCCCCAGCTCAGCATGTTTAAATGCTTTCTTTTAAATGGGCCATATATAACAGAAGTTATTTTTCAGGTAGCAGCAAGAGGATTAGATATTTCAAATGTGAAACATGTTATCAATTTTGATTTACCAAGTGATATTGAGGAATATGTGCATCGCATAGGCCGTACAGGACGTGTAGGAAACCTTGGTAAGTGGTTCCTGGATGGTCTGATTGTTTGGACTGGGGATGTAGCTCAGTAGTAAAGTACTCCTGAGTTCATCCTCAGTAACCAAAAGAAAAAGAAAAAACCCTTGGGCCACTTTGTGGAAGACCTTTGTTTATGTACTTTTTTTGGATCTGTTCTAGGCCTTGCCACCTCATTCTTTAACGAGAGAAACATAAATATTACTAAGGATTTGTTGGATCTTCTTGTTGAAGCTAAACAAGAAGTGCCGTCTTGGTTAGAAAACATGGCTTTTGAACACCACTACAAGGGTAGCAGTCGTGGACGTTCTAAGAGGTAAGGTATCGGTGGTACATAATGAGGGGGGAGAAGTGTTTGCACTTCCCAGTGTCATTTGCTCTGGGGAGGTAATGTCCAGAGTTAACTTTTTGGTATTTAATTTTAAAAGCTCAATTTTCTTAGGCTGCCTCAATTGCATAGGTAAGACTATTAGATGTCAGTCCTTCACTGTGAAGGACTTCACAGCCACTTTGGGTGGTGAAGTGTGGCCGCCTGGGGAATTGTTTGAAAGGAAAACTCAGAAACTGTTGGAAAGTTGGAGCAGGAGTTGAGTTACTTAGAATTTTTGTTTTCATGTGAACCAACAATTTTTTCTCCCGTTGTAGCAGTAGATTCAGTGGAGGGTTTGGTGCCAGAGACTACCGACAAAGCAGCGGTGCCAGCAGTTCCAGCTTCAGCAGCAGCCGTGCGAGCAGCAGTCGCAGCGGCGGAGGCGGCCATGGTAGCAGCAGAGGATTTGGTGGAGGTAGTGTTCATTTTTAACCTGTCCTTTTTCAAAGCATCATTAAGCCCCTCGGGGGAAGTTCAACACTGTAGATTGCTTTTTGTAACTTGACTTGAGAATAGTTAAAGATTGGAAGGATTGTATCTAATGATGGATGACTTAATTAATTTTTCTCTCTTTTAAATCTCTCATTAGGTGGCTATGGAGGCTTTTACAACAGTGATGGATATGGAGGAAATTATAACTCCCAGGGGGTTGACTGGTGGGGTAACTGAGCCTACTTTGCAGTAGGTCACCCTGCCAAACAAGCTAATATGGAAACCACATGTAACTTAGCCAGACTATACCTTGTGTAGCTTCAAGAACTCGCAGTACATTACCAGCTGTGATTCTCCACTGAAATTTTTTTTTTAAGGGAGCTCAAGGTCACAAGAAGAAATGAAAGGAACAATCAGCAGCCCTGTTCGGAAGGTGGTTTGAAGACTTCATTGCTGTAGTTTGGATTAACTCCCCTCCCGCCTATCCCCATCCCAAACTGCATTTATAATTTTGTGACTGAGGATCATTTGTTTGTTAATGTACTGTGCCTTTAACTTTAGACAACTTTTTATTTTGATGTCCTGTTGGCTCAGTAATGCTCAAGATATCAATTGTTTTGACAAAATAAATTTACTGAACTTGGGCTAAAATCAAACCTTGGCACACAGGTGTGATACAACTTAACAGGAATCATCGATTCATCCATAAATATTATAAGGAAAAAACTTAAGCGGTAGCCTGCATTAGGGCTTTTTGATACTTGCAGATTGGGGGAAAACAAACAACAAACGTCTTGAAGCATATCAATGGAATTAGTTTCTAATGTGGCAAACTGTGTTAAGTTAAAGTTCTGATTTGCTCACTCTATCCTGGATAGGTATTTAGAACCTGATAGTCTTTAAACAAGCCATTCCAGTCATGATGAGGTGATGTATGAATACATGCATACATTCAAAGCACTGTTTTCAAAGTTAATGCAAGTAAATACAGCAATTCCTCTTTCAATGTTTAGGCAGATCATTAATTACGAGCTAGCCAAATGTGGGCATACCATTACAGGGAAAGTTTAAAGGTCTGATAACTTGAAATAGGTTTTTAGGAGAATTCATCTACTTAGACTTTTTAAATGCCTGCCATAAATGAAATTGAAATGGTAGAATGGCTGACCACAGCAATGACCAGCCCTCATTAGGGCCCTGGATGATTTTTGGTCTAATAACGCATGCTAGTGTTGATGTTTTTTGGTCAAGAGGGTATGAACAGGAAGAATTATGCAGCAGGCTTTATTTTAAATGCCGATTCACATTACTCTGTTCAAGCTGCGTTGAGATGTTAAACTGGCTTACTATAGACTTTGTAAAAATGGCTCCAGAAGAGTAACAAACTGAAAACTTTGAGATCACACAGGTTGGAAATATGTACATAACTGCACAAGGTGTCGATCCTGCTCTACAGTGCAGTTTAGTCAGTTTTAGTTGCATAGGTTTCCATTGTATTTATAGTCTGTTTATGCTAAATCTGGCCAAAGATGAGCATTGTCCACCACTAAAATGCCTCTGCCACTTTGAATTCTGGGCTAATTTTTGTGGCCAGAATGCGGTGATCAAAACGCTCAATCTTTTTACAGTGGCATAGGAAGACGGCAAAAATTTCCTAAAGTGCAATAGATTTTCAAGTGTATTGTGCCTTGTTCTAAAACTTTTATTAAGTAGGTGCACTTGACAGTATTGAGGTCATTTGTTATGGTGCTATTTCAATTAGTCTAGGTTTAGGCCCTTGTACATTTTGCCCATAACTTTTTACAAAGTACTTCTTTTATTGCACATTCAGAGAATTTTATATATATGTCTTGTGTGCGTGTCCTTAAAACTTCCAATCTTATTTTGTCTCTTGGAGATTGTTGAACGCAGCTTGTCTAGGAAGGGGATGGGACTAGATTCTAAAATTTATTTGGGACCATGGGAATGATAGCTGGGAAGAAAACTATTTGCACACGACAGATTTCTAGATACTTTTTGCTGCTAGTTTTATGTAATATTTATTGAACATTTTGACAAATATTTATTTTTGTAAGCCTAAAAGTGATTCTTTGAAAGTTTAAAGAAACTTGACCAAAAGACAGTACAAAAACACTGGCACTTGAATGTTGAATGTCACCGTATGCGTGAAATTATATATTTCGGGGTAGTGTGAGCTTTTAATGTTAAGTCATATTAAACTCTTAAGTCAAATTAAGCAGACCCGGCATTGGCAGTGTAGCCATAACTTTCTGATGTTAGTAAAAACAAAATTGGCGACTTGAAATTAAATCATGCCAAGGTTTTGATACACTTGTCTTAAGATATTAATGAAACACTTCAAAACACTGATATGAAGTGTCCAGATTCTCAGATGTTTGTTGTGTGAGTTTTGTTTAGTTGTGTGTATTTTTTTTTTCAGTGAATGTCTGGCACATTGCAATCCTCAAACATGTGGTTATCTTTGTTGTATTGGCATAATCAGTGACTTGTACATTCAGCGATAGCATTTGAGCAAGTTTTATCAGCAAGCAATATTTTCAGTTAATAAAAAAGTTTTGAAAATCATGTAAGAATGGATTTAAACTTGCTGAATGTAAAGATTGAACCTCAAGTCACTGTAGCTTTAGTAATTGCTTATTGTATTAGTTTAGATGCTAGCACTGCATGTGCTGTGCATATTCTGATTTTATTAAAATAAAAAATTGAACTGCACAGTCTCCTTTGTTGTTGTCAATTGTGGTTTATTTTTAGAGGTGAAAATAAAGTTGTGCTTTTGCCTGAAGAGTTGTAAAATGTGTTTTTGATTGTCCATTGCTGTATTTTGAGATGTCTCATAATTACTCTCATAAATCATATATGAGTTTTTGGAATAAAAGATGAAGATCATTTTCCAAATACAATGAATAGATGGAAATCTAATTGTATTGCAACTAGTTTACAAACTAGTTTATACTTGAAGCAACAATATGGGTGAGAGCCTGTTCTTTGAAGGGTGGTTGTACTGGATTGGGTTGGGTTATCTATTTAGGGCTCGAGGATGTGGGGGGGGTGGGTCTGTGATAGGAGACCTACATTGTCACGCAACTGCTGCAGACACTCATTACTATAGGTTAATGAGATGGTGTGAGCCATAACTGTAGATTTTAAACTACAGGAAACTGCTGAGTGGTGTTTTTTCCACATTGAAGACACAACACTTGGTTCTGGGTAGTTGGCCATTTTCACAGTTGTGATCTCAAAATAGCAGGCCTAAGTTTATTTTGTGGAACCCAGGGATTCTACCACTGGGTTACATCACTACCCCTTTTTGAGACAGGATTTCCCCACATGGCCCAGGCTTTTTTTTAAAGAATTTTTTTTAATATATTTTTTTTAATTTTCAGCGGACACAACACTTTTGCTTGTATGTGGTGCTGAGGATCGGAACCCCGGCCGCAGGCGTGCCAGGCGAGCGGGCTACCGCTTGAGCCACATCCCCAGCCCCCCAGGCTGGTCCTCCTCCCTTGGCCTCCCCAGAGAGTTCAGATGCCCCACCCTGGCCAGTTTGGGCTTAAATTTTTCAGGCAGAATTTGGGTGCATGATAGGCCATTTTGTTTTTGTAAAGTAGTCAATGTGAAAAGATTAAGAATTGTTTAAATGAGAAGCCTGTGGCAGAAGGGGACTGGAATTCTAGAGATAAAGAGCCGGTTCATGTAAATATGAGTTCTTTATCTGCTATGGGGAACTACTTAAATGTCCAGTTATTTGAGATTTCTAGTGTAGCAGGGTTAGAATTATGGAAATTCAAGTTCCTTAGATTTACACACTACATTTCCATTCTGGTTTTAACTATAGATACATACTATTATCTGCTGCAGTTAATGTTTCCTGGGTTCTTTTTCATCTGGGTTGAATTTCAACTCTGGATTTTTTTTTTTTTAATGGCTTATATAGGAACTGGGTTCTTACATGTTTGAAAATGTCTAATGTCTTTATGCTTAAACAGTATACACTTAACGTGTTTTCCTCTGCTTTAAGCGACCTGCTTAAATGGGCACAGGTTCGTTCTTTGAAGTTGTATGACTAACACATTGGTGGTTGCCAATGGTCTCGCCCCCACTTTCCTCAGGAATAATGCAGAGGTTTCATTCACTGCAGACAGCGCTTTGAAGTTTTTTTAAAGGATATTTTGGGCTTTTTTTTTTTTCTGTTCCTATTCCATTCTGTTTTCATTGAACACAATTCTGGGTCTAGTCAAACCTGTTTTGCTTCATATCTTGCCCTCATTTCAGTTTATGATCTATTTCTCAGCATGTTTAGTGTCTATTGTGGAAGGGTATTCTGTGGCTTGGGAAGATGTTTATTTTGGGAGAAAATGTAAAAGATCAATTTCAAAGCAGGAAATGTCTCAATGAGTTTAAATATAGAATTACCATATGACTCAGTAATTCCGCTCCTAGGAGAATGCTACCCAGAAGAAACGAAAATGCCAGTCTATAATTTAGATTTTGTATATGAATGTTTACGGTATTATTCACAACAGCCCCAAAGTGGAAATAAATGCCCACTTGAATAGGTGAACAAGATGTATACTCTGAAAGTGGAATACTGTTCAATACAAACCCTTCTGGGGGACCAAACGGTGTTTCCAGTTTCTTCCCTCTGTTCAAAACGTTGTTAGTGGGCCTACCAGAACTGAGACACACGCATGCTACGATTTTCATGGCTACATCTGCTAAATACAATAAAATCAGGACTGAAACAGTTCTCATTTAGCCGATAGTCACGGTTTGTAATGTGGGGTGGTGGTTAGGATGTTAGAGAGAAATGCCTGCTGCAAATCCTCCATTCTTCCCTTCTTTTTTCACTCTTCTATACTCAGAAGCCCACCATCTACTGTCCGTGGATTATCTTTCAGTGCAAGGAGGTTAATTTAGGGTCCAGTCACTCAACCCACTTGGTGTCTGAGTACTGGCCATTGACAAGGGAGTGATGAATTCCGATCACTCCTTTCCCTCTTGGAACCTGATTTTCCTTGTGTGCTTGTCAACTTGGTATTGTAACAGAAGTACCTGGGAAGTGATTCTAGAACGGTTGTCCTAACAGATCCCCCTCTGGGGCTTATTTGGAAATCTTTGTGTTGGGTATTTGCCTGTGTTTCTAAAGCTTCCCAGGCAATCCTGATGCAGCAAACTTAGGTATGGAGTCCTGTGTTTTCTATCCTTTAATGGTCTCTTTCAAACTTCCAATTGCCTTTAGTATGTTTTTGTTTCTTCCTGGCAGAAGCATCTCTATATTCCAAATTATAACAGATTAAGGGCATTCTATTAATTGGTCCCTATGGTGGGTATTAATCTATCATTACAGCTCCCCGTGCCCCTGCCTTGCTAATGCCAGGAACATGCTTTACCACTGAACTATAAACAGCCTTTTTCAAAAATGTTTTAGTTTTAATTTTATGTACCAGGGATCGAACCCAGAGGTACTTAACCACTGAAGTTTTGGCCACATCCCCAGTCCTTTTCTAAAATTTCGAGACATGGTCTCACTAAGTTGCTGAGGTTGGCCTCCAATTTGTGATCCTCCTGCCTCAGTCTCCTGAGTCAGATTACAGGCGTGTCCACCAGGCCTTGCTTTTTTTTTTTTTTTTTTNTTATACATTTTAATAAATATTTGTAAATATTATAAAATAAATATTTATTTTTCAGTTGTAGATGGACACCATACCTTTATTTTATTTGTTTATTTTTATCTGGTGCTGAGGATTGAACCCAAGGCCTCACACATGCTAGTCAAGGGCTCTTAGCTACATCTCTACATCTCTAGCTCTTAAAATTTTATTTTTGAGACAGGGTCTTGCTAAGTTGCCCAGGCTGGCCTCTACTTTGTGATCCTCCAGCTTCAGCCTCCCAAGTAGCTGGTATGATGTGCACCACTGTATCTGGCTAACATTGCACCTTTAACTTCTTTCCCATATATGTAGCTGAATGTGATGTTATTGTTCAGAAACACCTGTGCTTATTTCTACCTCTACTTTAGTTTTTGCTCACCATGTTCCTTCTAACTAGAATTGGAGCTAAGTATTCAAAAATAATTTTATTTTATATATACTTTGCTCAGAATATTAAGCTGCTATTTCCATTTACTATCTATATACAGAAAATACTTGCTCTCACAGAACTGTTCTGTCATCACAAAAATCTTTTGCTAGTCTCCTTCGCCACCTGTCTCTCCTATCCTTAACTCCTGGCAACCCACTCATCCGTGTAACATCTCAAAACCGTCATTGTCATCTTGTTATATTATGGATTTGTGCAGCGTATAAGGTCATTCCTTTTTATTACTGAGTACTGTGGATGCTCCCCCTAATTTCCAAGTTCAGCAGATGAAGGATATTTGGCTTGTTTTTATTTATTTATTTTTTAAAATTAGTTCTTAAATTTATTTTTTAAAATCAGTTGTTCTTACGGTTGTGGTTTTTTGTTTGTTTTTAGTGCTGGGGATTGATCAGGGGCACTCAATCACTGAACCCCATCTCTGGCCCTATTTTGTATTTTATTTAGAGACAGGGTCTCACTGAGTTGCTTAGCGCCTTGCTTTTGCTGAGGCTGGCTTTGAACTCGCGATCCTCCTGCCTCAGCGTCTTGAGCAGCTGGGATTACAGTCGTGCACCACTGTGCCTGGGCTGAGGATCGAACCCAGTGCCTCCCATGTGTAGGCAAGCTCTCTACCACTGAGCCACAACCCCAGCCCCTTGAACCTAGTTTTTGACTTTTATAAATAATACTGCTATAAACATTAACTACATGTATATGAACCTATGATACAAGTCTTTCTGTGAACCTAGGAGTTCAATTGTTGAATCACATGATACATGTTTACTTTTTTTGTTGTTGTATTAGGGATTGAACCCAGGGGCGCTTAACCACTGAGCCCCATCCCTAGCCCTTTTTGTATTTTATTTAGGGACAGGGTCTCACTGAGTTGCTTAGGGCCTCACTAACTTGCTGATGCTGGCTTTGAACTTGCGATCTTCCTGCCTCAGTCTCCTGAGCTGCTGGGATTACAGGCGAGTGCAGAGGCCATCTTCCTGAACAACTATGAAAATTTATGAAGGCATTTCTATTCTGAGTTGGAAGAAACTTTTGGAAAGTTCCTATCTGGGATGGAGGCAGAGGCTTCTCAACAGTCAATTAAGTAATATAGCAACTGGACAGCAAATGCAATCTTAAGCTGATAACAAACTTGGAAAAAAACATACCTTTTCAGTTGCATCTTCTTAAAACATCATTTTAAGAGTACTTTGGGGATCTTACTTGAATATGAATTTGCAGCAAGCATACAACTTAATTACCTTCGTGTCCCAGAATTCTAATACCATTTAAATTTTTTCATGTCAATTTTCACCAAAGAGCATGTCTTTGAAAGGTCTTGTTGTGACTTCCTTAGAAGTTCTTTAATTGAAACACACTTGGGTCTACCCAAGTCTTCCTTTTCACACAGGGAACAGAAGGAGCTGCCATATGCAATTCTCAATCTTTTTTATAAGGATTTTGAAGAAATCTACAGCATTGGGCTGGGGATGTGGCTCAAGCGGTAGCGCGCTTGCCTGGCATGCGTGTGGCCCGGGTTCGATCCTCAGCACCACACACAAACAAAGATGTTGTGTCTGCCGAAAACTAAAAAATAAATAAATATTGAAAATTCAAAAAAAAGGAAAAAAAAAAAAGAAATCTACAGCATTAGCAGGATTCCTTATATAAAAGAGAATGTGGAAGGCCAGGATATAGCTCAGTGGTACAGTGCTTGCCTAACATGTGTGAGTCCCTGGGTTCTATCCCTAACACCCTGTCCCCACCCCCCCAAAAAAATCCGTGGGTCAAGTTTATGTCAGGTATCCGTAGCACAGTGAGCTTTTTATCTTTTTCTTCTTTTGTTTTTGGTCTCTTATCTTTTTGGGAGTTGAGGATGGAGCCCAGGGCTTCGCATATGCAAAGCAAAACATTTTACCATGAGCTACGGCCCAGTTCTCAGTGTCACCCTGGGAAAATAGTATGTGTTTCCTTTGGCTCATCCACAGGAATGAAGTCTTATGATATTTATTAACAAGACCCTTGTTAATTTTCTCTTTTCTGACTTTTTCATAGACATTTAAAAGTTGCCTCCAAGTTTTGGAATTTCAAATGAAATTTGAAAGCTATTGGCTTTTTTTTTAAAGTGTGCTATTCTGGTTTTTTCCCAAACAAGAAGGAATATTTTGAGATAGGAGAATTTAGATCTAACACGGATAATAAAAAGAAAAGGGAGGAGAGTGATTCTTACCCAAAGTCCGGTAGCACAGCAACGCAGGTTATCCTGCCGTAGAGCTAGGATATGGATCTTCAGGCAAGTTGGGGTTTATCTTCCTGTATGGTAGCTTTACAAAGCTCATCAGGACTGGCTGGTTCCTATGATTGTATTCTCTACTGGGGGAGATAAAACAACTAAGGAAATAAAGATATATATTTTGGTACCAGGGATTGAACTCAGGGGCACTTTACCACTGAAATACATCCCCAGCCCTGTTTTGTATTTTATTTAGAGACAGGATCTTGCTTAAGATGGGATCTTGCTTAAGACTCTTAAAGTTGTTTAAGAGTCTTGCTAATTTGCTGAGGCTGGCTTTGAACTAGCGATCCTCCTGCCTCAGCCTCCCGAGCCACTGGGATTATAGGAGTGCGCCACCGCTGAACCATTGCTTTCTTTATAGTGAAGTCTGAACAATAGTACTTGCCCTATACAATTAAAGGATGATCTATTTAAAGTGCCATTTTATGAATTCATGACTCCTGTGAATATATTAGTGGACTGTCACAACTGTCAAAAAAACTCAAATCCTGCCCCTTGTGCCAATCTTTCCACTTATACTCTCAGGGTGGGAAGGAAGCTCAGAGCCACCCTCACGACTCCTTATTTCACTCCCTCTCTCTACTGGCCAGTTCCCTGAGGCAGCTTCATTAGTTCTGAACATTGCTCACGTCTGTTGCCTTGGCCTAGACCACGAAAATGGCTGCCTCTTCACCCCCATGCTCTCTCCCCTCTCTGACAGGTCTCTATTTCCTCTTTCTTTCTTTCCTTTTTTGGGGGCGCTTAACCACTGAGCCACATCCCCAGACATTTTTTATATTTTATTTAGAGACAGGGTTTTTCACTAAGTTGCTAAGGGCCTCAGTAAATTGCTGAGGTTGGTCTCGAACTTGCGATCCTCCTGCCTCAGCCTCCTGAGCTGTTGGGATTACAAGCATGTGCTACCATGCCCAGCTCATTTCTGCCTTCCTAAGGAAATCCCAATTTGGCTCATGATGGCAATGTGCCTCCCAAAGAATAGTTGACTCCCCAGCCTCCCTGAACCTCCCCATGGGAGCCTTAGCTCCCATGGTTCAGTCAATAAGATAGAGCTAGAGGGCTGGGGATGTGGCTCAGGCGGTAGCGCGCTCGCCTGGCATGCGTGCGGCCCGGGTTCGATCCTCAGCACCACATACCAACAAAGATGTGTCCGCTGAAAGCTAAAATGAATATTAAAAAAATTCTCTCTCTCTCTCTATCTTT
>NW_026000249.1:28816921-28824899 GCF_001458135.2 Marmota marmota marmota
TTTTTTTTTTTTTTTTTTGCATTGGAAATGGAATTTAGGGTTGCTTTACCACCAAGCTACATCTCTGGGCCTTTCTTTATTTTATTTTATTTTTTAATTAGAGCACTATACACAGTTTCAATAGTTATCATATCATGTTTGGTTATACATTTTAATAAATATTTGTAAATATTATAAAATAAATATTTATTTTTCAGTTGTAGATGGACACCATACCTTTATTTTATTTGTTTATTTTTATCTGGTGCTGAGGATTGAATCCAGTGTCTCTCGCATGTGCTAGGTGAGCACTCTACCACTGAGCCACAACCCCAGCCCCACAATTTCTTAATTTATTCATCTATTGAAGAACATCTGGGTTGATTCCATAACTTAGCTACTGTGAATTGTAGTGTCACTGTAGTAGGCCGATTTTAGATATTTTGGGAAGATACCCAGGAGTGGGATAACATCCTTAGACCTTTCTATTTTTTTTTTAACATTCAAATTTTGAAAAAAAAATGTCATTTTTAGATATACATGACAGTAGGGTGTATTTTGACATATTATACATATATGGGGGGGTGCAGCCCATTTTAATTTTGATCCCATTCTTGTGGTTGAACATGATATGAAGTCACATAGGTCGTGTATTCATATATGAGCACAGGAAAGTTATAGGTGCTGGGTCCTTTTTTCTGTTTTTTATTTTGGATCTTGCTAAGATGCTGAGGCTGACTTTGAACTTGTGATCCTCCTATCAGCCTGCCAAATTGCTGGGATTATAGGTCTGCACCCCTGTGCTTGACCCAATGGCAGTGTTTTGATTTTGTTTTTAAGACAAGCTTCATCTTTAAAAACAAACAAACAAAAAAACACAAACTTTATTTTATTTATTTTTAAGTGGTGCTGAGGATCCAACCTAGTGCCTGACCCCTGCTAGGTAAGCTCTCTGCCACTGAGCCGCAGTCCCAGCTGTGCCTGGTGTTTTAAACAGAATCTCTAGGGGGGCCTTTGTCAAACACACAGGTCCCATCCTGGAGGCTCTGAGCCATAGACCTGGCAGGAGGGGTGGAGCATGTATTTTGAAAACCCTCTGGAGCACACCCTCCATAGAAATCACTGTTTCCATGGCTCCCCGTTGCCCCTGGAGAAGCCCAGCCGGTTAACAAGGCTGAGATGGCGAGGCTGCGGCTTTACTTCTGTACTTCCTTTTCTTGATAGCACTGGGGATGGAACCCAGGTGCCACGCGCCTGGCCTTAACAGTGTCTTCTGAAGACCACAATATTTTTAATTTTGATGAAGTTCTATTCACTGATAGACCAATGAATGGTACAGAATAGAAGACACAGAGGCAAACCCACATAACTACAGTTATCATCTCATATTAGACAAAGGAATCAAAAACATATATTGGAGAAAAGAGAGCCTCTTCAATAAATGGTGCTGGGAAAACTGAACTTATCTTGTATGGATCAACTTTTGGTCTCAAGTATAAGAATTCTTCTCCTAACCCCTACCCGGGTGATGAAGATTTTCTGTTATTTATTTTTTCTTTTTTCCCTAAGGTTTCCATAGCTTTACATTTTATATTTTATATTTAGGCTTATAATTTTTTCTTTTCTTTTCTTTCTTTTCTTTTTTCTTTTCTTTTTTTGGTACTCGGGATTGAACCCAGGAGCACTTAACCACTGAGCCACATCCCCAGCCCTTTTTTATATTTTATTTAGAGGCGATCTTGCTGAGTTACTTAGGGCCTCATTAAGTTGCTGAGGCTGGCTTTGAATTTGTAATCCTCCTTCCTCAGCCTCCCAAGCTATGATGTATTTTGTTTTCTTCTTGGGAAGGCCTTTAACTATAAATTCAGTTTCTTGATTAGATTATTAAGACTGTTTCACTTATTGGTTTTCTGTTGGGTAATTTGTGGCATTCACAGAATTAGTCTATTTCATCTAGATGGTTAAATTTCTGTACATAGAGGAGTTTTTGTCATATACACTTTTTATCTTTGTAATGTCTATGGTGTCTATTGTGATAGCTATGCTTTTATCCTGATCTTGGTAATTTGTGTCTTTGTTTGTCGGTCTGATTAGAGGCTTAGCCAGGTACAATATTGCACACCTGTAATCCCAGCAACTCAGGAGGCTGAGGCAGGAGGATCAGGAATTCAAGGGCAGTCTCAGAAACTTAGTAAGACTCTGTCTCAAAAAAATAAATAAAAAGGGCTGAGGATGTAGCTCAGTGCTAAAACACCTCTGGGTCCAATCCCTACTACAAAAAATAATCTTATTTTGGGATAGGGTTTCACTAAATTACTAAGCCTCAAACTTTTGATCCTCCTGCCTCAGCCTCCAGAGCTGCTGAGATTACAGGCTGCACCAGTGTACCCAGCAATATTTCTTCTGTCTTTGCTTTTTAGAAATTTGATTATGGTTTTTGGGGTGAATTTCTTTAATTTTATTTGGGTTTCATCAAACTTTATAGATCTTTTTTCCTTGTTTATTTTTTAAAAAATGTCTTAAGTTTTATAGATCTTTAAGCTCAGGTATATCATCAAGTTCAGGAAGTTTTTACACATTTTATCTTCAAATATTTGTTCTGCACCACACGTCTCTTATTCTTGGAGGACTTCAATAACATGACTGTTAGATCTTTTGGTATTATGTCACAAATACCTGAGTTCTAATTTTTTTTTTTTTTGGTGGTACTGGGGATTGAACCCAGGGCAGGGGTGTTCTACCACTGAGCCTACATCCCCATCTCCTTTTATTTTTTATTTTGAGACAGGGTTTCGATAAGTTGCTGAGGGCTTCATTAAATTGCTGAGGCTGGCCTCAAACTTGCGATCCTCCTGCCTCAGCCTCCTGAGTTGTCGGGATTACAGGCACATGCCAAGACACTTGGTTTAAGCCACAAGTTTTTGACCCATCTTCTGTAGGCTGTGGTTCCAATGTCATTTTAGTTTTTGAACACTTAATAGCACTGTTCAGGTCTGTTCCATGTATGTGCCATCCAGGGGCCAGTTTTTAACCTGGACTCTGTAGTTCAGTTATCAAAGTCTTTGGTAAGCTCTTTAGAGTCTGAGCCCTATGTTTGGAACTTGAGAGTAAGTCTAGAACTTTATGCGTAATTATATGTGATTTTTTTTCTTGAGTTCTGTTCTATTTATAATCACTGCACACACCCTAGCTCCAATCCTCATTCATTGCTGGTCCAGTGTCTAGAAACCTTGGTTGGGTCTTGGGTGTCCTACTTAGCCACATAATTCCTGTGACTGAGTTCACTTCTGGAATCCAGCTGCAGAAGGATACAGACAAGGAAAAAAAAAAGCATCCGGGACTTCCCCCATGATCTTTGTACCACAGTACCCTTGACCTTCTCAACCAGTGTTGCCACTGCTGCTTAGGAACCTGGGCTTGCTTGGTGGTTGGAGCAGTAGGGTATTTCTCCTCTTTCTCTGTCCCTCTGACCCCCCCCCCTTCTCATTATTTGGACTAGAAAGATAGCGCTTATCTTTCTGTCCCCACCTGGTGCACAATTCTAGGATCTATACTGCTTTAGAATTCAGGTCAGGAGATAAGGGAAATAAAACTGGGAACCTCATTGCTGGATTGGTCATACCCTGAGCTCTGGCTTATTCTCTAGTTTGCCTGAGGCCATTTAATTTAATTATTATTATTATTTTTGGTACTGGGGATTGAACCCAGGGATGCTTAACTACTGAGCCACATCCTCAGCCCTCTTTTTTTTTTTTTTTTTTTNGAGCCTCATCCCCAGCTCTATTTTGTATTTTATTAGAGACAGTGTCTCACTGAGTTGCTTAGGGCCTTGCTTAATTGCTGAGGCTGGCTTTGAACTCGTGATCCTTCTGTTTCAGCCTCCCAAACTGCTGGGATTACAGGTGTGCACCACTGTGCCCAGCACACCAGTTTTTACACCTTGGTGCTTCTTACATGCTATTCCTTCTTGGAATATCAGCTCTGACATGTTGATAATTTTGGAAACTGGACAATGAGAACCAGGGGCTCATTATCCCAGCCTGAGTCTGTTTTGTATGTTCTTGAGATTTTTCATTAGAATAGGTGTTAATAATAGTAGGCTAGGGATGTAGCTCAGTGGTAGAGAGCTTGCCTAGCATGTTCAAGGCCTTGGGTTTGATCCCCTGGACCACAAAATAAATAAAAATAGAAATAAAGTAAATAAATCAATTGTCTTTGTGCCGGGCATGTTGCTGCATGCCTATAATCCTAGCAACTCTGGAGGATCAGAAGTTAGAGACCAGCCTCAGCAATTTAGTGAGGCCCTAAATAACTTAGTGAGACCCTGTCTCAAAATAAAATATAAAAAGAGCTGGGGATGATGTGGCTCAGTGGTCAAGCACCCCTAGATTAAGTCTCCAGTACCAAAAATAAATAAATAAATAGAATTTAGGGAGCACATACTTTGCTTATAGACCTGTGAGGATACAGCCATGAACTAGCCAGTGATAGATTAAACTCCTTCTAAAAATTCATGCTGAAATGCTAACCCTAGTGGAATGATCTTTGGAGGTTGGGCCTTTGTATTGTAATTAGGTTTAGATGAGCTCAAGAGGGTGGGTTCCTCATGATGGGATCAGTGTCCTTTTAAGAAGAGACCATGCATGCCCTCTCCCTTCTTTGTGTACACTGAAGAAAGGCACGTGCACACACCAAGAAGGTGGCTGTCTCCATTACGGGAAGAGAGTCCTCCCCAGAATCCGACCTTGATGGCATCATGATCTTGGACTTCCAGCCTCCAGAATCGTGAGAAAATAAATGTCTGTTGTTATAGCAGCCTTGGTAGAGTATGACCCCCCTTGAGGTGACAATTGCCCCACACCCTGTCTCAATTCCAGGAGTATGGCTCATCATCCTTGGCTTCAGAAGGTGCTGGTGGTTCAGAGGTTCTGGGAGCCATGGTAGAGGTGCTCCAGGGGTCTTATAGGCAAAGTGTCTAATCCACAGAACTGGGTAAACAAGCTGTACTGGGTGTCTTTCAATTGCTGTGGTAGAGATGTAGGCCAGATTAACAAGACTGTGCTTCCTGGCAAAAAGGTCAGGTTTCAGAATGGTGCTGTGGTGGGATGTGACTGTTTTATATGTTTAACTGGAAAAGGAGCTCACCCAGACCTTGTATATTTTATTACTGTTGTTTTTATTTGCAGTGTTGGGAATCAAACCCAGGACCTTGTGCATGCTAGGCAAGAGCTGTGCCGCTGAGCTACATCCCCAGCCCTATTTAATTATTTTGGTAATGAGAACACTGTAGGATTATCCTTTAAAAATCAACAATATTAAAAAAAATGAAGAAAAAACAACCCACACGGGGCACTCTAGAGGGTTGCCGGTTTCCCCGTGTGATCGTGAGGCTGATCTCAAAAGAGAATTGGACCATGTATCACTAGCTTGGGAGAAGATCCAAATTCAGAATTTGAGGTGTGGTTTCTCCTGAGTATGTGTGACTCTCACACCATGGCAAAGTAAAAAATAAAAATCATAAGTCAAGCTCTCATAAGTCAGGGACTGTGTGTATTTAACCAGAGACAAAAAATGTTCAGAGCATCACTCTTGGTAATAGTCCCAAATAAAAAACTACCCAAATGTCTGTATTTACACAATGGAATATTATATAGCATTGAGAAATGAACAAGCTATTGATACAATATGGAAGAATCTTACATGCATAATGTTGAGTGAAAAAGCAAAGAAATAAGAATCCATACTATACAATTTCATTTATATGAAGTTCAAAACCAGACAAAACAAATCATGATATTAAAAGTCAGACAATGGTTATAGTCCAATAAAAGTTTTTAAAAAAACATAACAAAAGTGGTAAAGGTTACAAAGTGCCTCTGCATATCAGGATATTGTTTACGTACAACAAAGTGCATACATCTTTAGGGACCAGCTTATGTTACCATTTGTATACATCCAGAACATTCCAACACTCCTGAGAGTCCCCTCCCAATTTCTTTCCTTTACCTCAACCTCAAGACAACAGAACTATCATCTGCCTCTGTCACCTCTGAGGAACATCAGCCTGAGAGGCTGAGACCTGATGCGATGCCAGTGTCCCTCAGGGTCAGGATGTTGCTACCTTCGTGGCAGAAGAATAGCCAAGAGGTCCTAAGGTACCTTTTCAGAACCCTCTGCCTGGAGCTTGCCTCAGAGGCCCATGTTCTGACTTCTTGGGCAGGGAGTTGAGGAAGGGGATGGGAATCACTGAGGCATTGGCTAGTTATTTTCCAGAGCCATCTCTGGACCATCACCACTCTGGATGATGTCCTGGAGTCTAAGGGTTGTCAGTTCCAGTGAGGGATGCTACTAATGTTGGCTAGAAACTGCCCTCAGGAAGGGAGTGGCCACCAACTTGTCAAACTGGGTTTTTGGGGCTTCTGGAAGGAACAGGCATCTGTAGTCAGTCCTGTTGCTGTGGAGATGTGAGGCCTGGTGCTGTTCTCAAGCTAAAGTTTCAGGAAGGCCAGGGCAGGTGGACTCAGGGTTGATTCTCTCAGCCCTCAGTGGAGGCCTTGGCCTGGGTGAGGTGTGAGGGCGGCCCTGAGTAAGCCCAGAGCAAATACAAGGTGCACCTTGAGCTTTTCTGTGGATTTCTCCTCCCAGTTCAAAGACCTTTCTCAAACAGGCTGTATCTCCAGGACAGGGCCTTGGGGGCCCAGGCAGAGCTCCTGTGTGACCTCTTTCCTTTGGAGGTAACCCAGTGGGCTTTTCTGGGGACTAGAATGACCTTGTTCACTATTCCTCAGAACTCTGGGACATTTCTAGGCCTTCTTAGGAAGTTTTCTGATCTCATCCCACTGTGAACAGAATCCCTCAACCTCTCCCAGTGGGACTGGAACTCTCTTTATGCTCAAAATCCCAAGCACTAGGCTGTCTTTTCCCCGGGGGCAGAGTCCTCACTAGCCACACTCTCCCTGGCTTCTGAGAGAGGGAGGCTGGGGAGCTGGGTGACTCATCCCAGTTCTGGAAAGAAAAGGGCAGAGGTTCAGATCCGCTTATTTACTTATGACTTGAGATGTGGCTGAAAAGACATGAGAAACATAAGGGATGAACGAAATTTAGCAAGGATTTGGGTAGCAACCCATGAGGAAGCCATTAGTTTTTCTAACCCCCCCCACCCAACAACAACAAAGAAAACCTTAATTCTAAAGCCACAAATGAACAAACACCATCTGCCCATCTCCTGGGCCTAGGAGTACAATTCCAGGAAGCAGAAGAAGGGAGAAGTATGTGAACAGCTGTTGATTCTGTATGGCCATTTCCACTGAGAACGATTTTGGGGATTTGCTGTTCTTTACATAGCATAAAGGAAATCAAACCCACATTCCTAAGTATGGCAATCACCCCCGCCTCCTTTCTATTGGCTGATGTCAGGGCAGGCACACAGAGTGGCTTGCAGCTCAACCTTCCCTGGGACTCCGTGACAAGCCCAGGGACAAATAAAAACATACTCTGACCTACTCCAAAAGGAGCCTGGGTTGATCAGGGCAAAGAAATAAGCTTTGCATATTTTTACTGGTTGAGGACAAGGTGAGCTCAAGGGACCAAGGTTTCATTCTATTAAAAAGGACAAATTGGGCTGGGGGTGCAGCTCAAGGGCAGAGCCAGTCCTGTGCGAAGTCCTGGTTCGCCCCCCTGCACTCACTGCAGATGTCACTCACATGCACACACACAAATAAGACCCCCCAACTCCTCCTCCTGTTCCTGGAACTGAGCTTCCCAGTAGCATCTGTCAGCCTGGGCCCACACAAATAGCTTAGTGTTGATTGCGACAAGATCCTGGATGTTGGGCTTTGACGTGAATTCTAATCTTTGGATTTGAGCACACATCCTGGAGATGTTGTATAAAAATGGGTGGTGGGGCGTGGGGGTGGGGGACGACGATCAGCTTCTAGACAGGAAGTTAGCCAGGCAAGAGGGAGAAAGAAAAAAATTAAAAAAGGATGCACCTTTGCTG
>NW_026000249.1:28824997-28845179 GCF_001458135.2 Marmota marmota marmota
GGTTCAATCCCTGGTACAAAAAAAAAGTTAAACAGGGTTACCATACACCCCAGGAAGTCCATTCTTAAGTAACTACCTAAGAGAAAAGAGAGCTTCCCCAAAACTTGTATATGGGTGTTCATAGTAGCATTGCTTACAATAGCTCCAAAGCGGAAACAATCTAAATGTCCATCAACTGATTAATGGATAAACAAAGTGGTATATCCACACCATGGAATATTATTGAGCCATTAAAAGGAATGAAGTACTGAAACTTGAAAACAGTATGCTGTGTTTTCCAACACAAAAGGCCACATACTGTGTACTGTATGATTCCATTTATATGAAATGTCCAGAATAAGTGCAATCAAATACACAGAAAGTAGATTAGTGGTTGCCAGGGACTTGGGGAGAGGTTATGGGAAGTAACTGCTAATGGGTGTGGCATTTCTTTTTAGGGTGATGAAAATATTTTAACACTACATAGTATCCTTTGATGGCTGCAAAACTGTGGGATACACTAAAGACCAATCAATTATGTATTTTATTTTTATTTCTCTTTATTATTATTAATATTATTATTATTATCAAAGTGCTAAGGGTTGAACCCAGGAGCAATCTACCTCTGAGCTACATCCCTAGTCTTAATTTTTAAATTTTATTTTGAGACGTGTGAAGCCCTAGGTTTGATACCCAGCAGGCAAGAAAAACAAAAAAAGTGAGGAGACAGTGAGGCCGTTGTGGGTCAAGGTGCTGGCACCTGGGAGGGGCAAGGGAGCTGAACTGAGCCTGGGAGCATGGGCAAGATTTCCACAGACACTCTGGGCACCGTAGCGCGTGCCTGTAATCCCAGCATCTTGGGAGGCTGGAGTAGGAGGATCACGAGTTCAAAGTCAGCCTCAGCAACTTAGCAAGGCCCAAAACAAGTTAGCAAGATTTGGAGGTAGGAGTGACCTTGGCATATGCTGGGTGTAGTCTGAGGTAACTCCTACTGACCCGCGAGGTAAAATTGGGGGAGTTGGCTTTGTAGGGGTGAGCTGGAGGCTGGAGTCATCTCTAGAAGCTGGCACACATGGTGGTAGAGGATGTGGAGTACAAAGAGACTGCAGTGATGTGAAGAAAGCAGTTTGAGGATTATAACCTGGCATTATGCAATCGTGCATCATAAGGCAGGATGAGCCATAAAAGGCTGAGAAGTTGAAGGGTGGGGATGGAGCTCAGTAGTAAGGTGCTCACTTAGCATGTGTGAGGCCCTGGGCTCCATCCTCAGCACCTCCAAAATAAAAGGATAAAAAAAAGTTGGGTAGAAATCACAACATTGAAGAATATAAATGCACTTTTCTCTTTTGCAGTGTGTAGCTCTAGGGTGATGTCAGGATATGGTAATTTTTTTCCCCTCCTTGGGTACTAGGGATTGAACCCAGGGGTGCTCTACCATTAAGATGCGTCCCCGGATCTTTTCATTTTTTATTCTGAGATAGATCTCACTAAGGATATTTTATTTTTCTATTTTTATTTATTTATTTTTGGTGGAGGGTTATAGGGAATTGAACCCAGGACCTTGTGCATGCCAAGCATGAACTCTACCACTGAGCAATATCCTCAGTCCCATCTTGCATATCTAAATCACCTTCTGCCTGGATAGCTTGAAGCAATCTTCTCAGGAAAAGGGAAGGTTTTCCAAATTTCTTGAGCAAATTAAAAATCAACCCTAGAGAACTCAGATTATAATGTCTCCTCCATGGGAGAGAGAAGACATTCCCTGTCAACATCAGTTTGGACAGGAGGTTTGCTGCCTTGCAATAGGAAAATATGACCTGGAGGAAGTGAAAGCTCAAAGGTCATCCCTTCTGGTTCCTAGGAAGTGTGAGAAGAAACATGGAAGAAGGGCAAGGAGAGACTTTGGCAATGGGTCCCAAGGTTACTTTTCTGGGCTTATTGCCAGAGAATGGGTGGAAAGTTGATAAATTGAAAGGAAACCGGAAGCCAGAGACTTTTAACCAGATTCACATTTGGGTCTCTGAGAGAAGACGGTGTCTTATACTGAGCCTCCTTCTCCCCTGCACCTGGGGAACACAGGGGGGAATGTCTTGGGGGTACAGCGTTGTGAGCTAGAGGAGGGCAGGGGCATTACCATCCAGAGTCACCCTCTGGAGCTGTGTGGCATGGACAGGACATTCTGTTCTGGCTGGATTTAGGCAAAGAGGAGAAAACTGGGCTACAGGTAGGGATTAGGGAGTCAACTTTCGTTGAGCCTCTAGAAAGTTCTGCCCTGGGAAGCAGAGGGGGACAAAAGAGAAAGAAATAAAGATGAGCAACAGTTCCAGCTCTCAAAAATGATCCTTGAAGCAAAGCTTGGTGAGCTCATGGATGAACAGGGTGGGGAGCCCCATAATTAGAGAAAACTAGGGCAGAAGACGGAACACTCTAAGTCAAGGAGAGGAGGATACAGGACAAGGCACAGCAGAGACCGGAAGTGGAACAGGAAAACCCCAAAAGTGCAGTGTCAAAGAAGCCCGGGGAGTCATGAGCTTCAAGGACATTTAGTTCCATGCCAGTTAGGCTACTCCTTGTCAAAAGGGCTGTGTTTATGGCATTCCGTGAGCACTGTGTGGGTGGGAGGCAGGCTGAATTTGCTACAGAATAGTCCTGTTACATTCCAGGCTGAGAGGAAAGAAGATCCCTTGCTGGTGGTGGTGTTAGTGGTGGGGCACTTGCCTGGCATGAACAAGGCCCTGGATCCCCAACACTGGGGTTGGGGGGGAGTAGATTCCCATTCTGGGGCCACCCAAGCCCTTATGGGAAGGGTCCCTGCTGAAGCCACACCTATGATACGTAGAGCAGGTGAGTTGGGGCCTAGGTAGAACAGGTGAGTCGGGCCTTTAATAACTTAGGGGACTTCTCCCTGTCAGCATGCAGCCCAGGTCCTGGCTCCTGGCTCCAGGCCAGAGGGCATGGAAACACCTCAGTTCCCTTCCACAACCTGGGGCAAAGTAGCCCAATCCAGGTGCCAGCGTGGCAGAGGCCGTGGGAGTGCCCAGACAGGAAGGCACACCTATTGGCCCAAGGGCAGTGGGCAGGTCACTTGCGTGGCCAGGCCTGCCTGGTCCAGGTCTGTGAACTGGGCCAGGAGGGAGTGTCAGGTAATTAAGTAGGGACAGTGGTGGCTGCACACACATACAACAGCCGATTTCCACGTAACTGGCTAGCACTCGTTCTTCCTGTCTGGGGCAATTTGAGTTTTGCCCTGGTTGTTACTTTCAATGCCACTTAAGCTTAAAGAAGAAACGAAAATGAAATAGCCCCTCTGTTTGGTGTTAGAGGGAAGTTCGGGGGATGGATTGAGAATAGGCCTTGGTTGAGAGGGGGACACTGAGGAAGTCACTTCCTGACACTTTCAGTGCTACCAGCATTACAGAAACAAATGTTTTTCAAGTGACATTCCCTGTAAGACAAAGTGGATAGAGAACAGTCTTGTTTGCCAAGTTGAGATTTTTATGACTTGAAACTCTTGTGGGTTTTTTTTTGAGGGGGGGGTGGTACCAGGGATTGAATCCAGGGGTATTTTACCACTGAGCTACATCCCAGCCCTTTTAATTTTTATTTTGAGTCAGCATTTCCCTAAGCTGCTGAAGCTGGCCTTGAACTTGTGATCCTCCTGCCTCAGCCTCCTGAGTTACAGGGGTAACAGGCATGTGCCACCGCCCCCTACTTTCTGCCAATTTTTGCGTATGAAAGTTGTTCCTCCAAATTATTAAAGTAGCATTCTAAATGCTGTCATTTGATCCTAGAATACCCCAATCTACCTTCTCCCTCAGCTCAGTAACGAACTCCAACCTCGTTCATCTATCATCCATCTAGTAAGTGGTTCATGAACACCGTGTCCCAGGAGCATTACTGATTGAAGGTGTCAATACAGAGGCGAAAAGTGGGAGGAGGAAATAAAAGCAAAATCATAATCTGCTATGAAAGTGATAGGGTTGATGTCACAAACGCAGCTGATGACCCACCCCACAGCCCCTGGGCCCATTGAATTTACCATTAGATGCATCAGATAGGTAAACACCTCCTACCTCAAGTGCCTGCTTCTCCCAACCTCTCTTGCCTTGGGTGGAAGTGGAGGGGCAACCCCAAATTGTGGGCGGGGTGGGGAGAAAGTTAACAACCAGGGATGCCCCAGCGGCTCTGTCCTCTAGTGGGACACTGTTTCTCATTATTACTACTGCGGTTAACATCACCATGTAAAATTGACCATCTAGACCTTTTTTTGTTTGTTTGTTTTTGAGTTTTGGTGTTGAGATGGAACCCAGTTCCTCACACACGCTAGGCAAGCGCTCTGCCACTGAGCCACAACCCCAGCCTCCTTCATCCTTTCTTAAACCCCCACGCCCCCCCCCTTTTTTTTTTGGTACTGGGGATTGAACCCAGGGGTGCTTAATCACTGACCCACATCCCCAGCCCTTTTTAAAAAATATTTTACTTAGAGACAGAATCTCACTGAGTTGCTTAGGGCCTTGCTAAGTTGCTGAGGCTGGCTTTGAACTCATGATCCTCCTGCCTCAGCCTCCTGAGCTGCTGGGATTACAGGCGTGCACCACCACACCCCGTTCCTTTCTTAATTATTTTTAAGGGTACAATAGAGTAATTCCAATTGGAGTATTTTGTCCCCTGCCCATGTCTCCCTTTCTTTATTCTCTCATTTGTGATTCCTGGGGCCACATCTCAAATAAACCAACTGCACCCAAATCCTTGAGCCAACATTTGCTTTTTGGGGAAAATTAAGGCAATAGAGAATGCAAGCAGGGGCTCTGGGATCATAGACAAACAACCCCCAACTTAGGCGAGGTGGATCATGAAAGTTTCACCAAACAGAAGCCTTGGGCTATGTTAGATCTGAAGCCCAAGTTGGTGAAGCACAGAAGAGGGAGCCAGATTGGTGACGGGACCAACACGGGGAAAGGAATATGGGTGTGAGAAGCTGTGTAGAACTGCTCCTTGACTTAAGATGGGCTTCTGCCCAGATAAACCCATGGTTAATTGACAACGTACATATATATGTATATATATGTACATACACATATGTATGTATATATGTATGTTAGTCAATCATATATATATGACAATGTATATGTACATGTATGCATTTTCATTCTAGTCTTTTATTCAGTGTTAACTGCGACTTCCATGTTGGTCACTGTGGAAAAGAGCAAAGTTTAGACATGAGAAAAGAAGGCTAGACACCTTCTGCCACCAGTGGAATGAGATTTAAGACAATTAGAGAAGGAACCCACCAAGTTGTCACAAACGAGAGTAGAAAGTAGGAAACAGTAGTTACCAAGGAAGATTTTAAATTACTTTAGAGGGAAAGGACGAAAGCACAAAAATCTAATGCACGTAATGGCAAAATGAACGTGGAGTTGAATAGAACCAAACCCTTCCTTCCTTCAGTCAGTTATCCCTTTTGCTTTTTTTTTTTTTGTTTTTGGTAACAGGGGATTGGACTCAGGGGCACTTAACCACTGAGCCCCATCCCCAGCCCTATTTTGTATTTTGTTTAGAGACAGGGTCTCGCTGAGTTGCTTAGCACCTCACTGTTGCTGAGGCTGGTTTTGAACTCACGATCCTCCTGCCTCAGCCTCCTGAGCCACTGGGATTACAAGCGTGCACCACCGCGCCAGACTCACTTTTCTTTTTTTGCATGTGATTTTGAAGGTGGTTATATTTTTGTTTCATTTTGTTTTTAAGAGATGAGTCTTGAAGGCAGAGTTATAATGCTCACCCCTTTCCGTCCCATTCCCCAAATTAGGGTGGCTTAACACAAAGCCTCCTCGACTACATAGCTAGGGACTAATATTGAATTGGAAAAGAAAGGCTACAACTGGAATGTGAAGAATTTGATTTGCAGTTGACTGTAGGTTGGGTTTTCAGAAGGATACCTCAGTGTAGTGCCATCAAGGGGCTGCTGATGCCCTTCACTCCACCCCCAGAGCTTTCTAGAAGGGAAGGATCCTGGAGACACACCTCTCCCCCACTCCCATAAATGAAAATATTATAAGTCAAAAATGCATTGAGTAGGCCTAGCCAATTCTGCTTTAAATGTGCACAGAGCACTTACATTAGCAAAACCATCTAACACAAAGCCTATTTTTTATTCTATACTTTATTATAAAATAAATAAATGCCCCAGCATTCTGTCCCTGCTGCTGTCGACTGCAAAAAGGGACAACACCTAATATTGAAATGCTGGCATTTTAGCCAGAGTTTAGACATCTTTTGGCACACTCATAACATTTCTGCCCCAATATGGTGAGGGAAAGCACTTGGATAAAGCATCCACCAGCCTCTCACACAGGAAATATTGGTGGGGCACCTACTGCGTCAGCTCCAGGAAGCCATTCTCCATAGGGACGTCTCTGTGTCCATTCGTAAGTGGACATTTATCTGAAAATGAACAATAGTGTTGACATAAAATACAAGAGAAGGACAATCATGTGCCCCATAGCAATGTTTCAGTCAACAATGGAGCACATATATGGTGTGGTTCCTTAAGATTATATAGCCCAATGATACCATGGCCATCTTTGTATGAGTACACTCTGATGTTTGCACAATGACAAAATAGGCTAGTGACGCATTGCTCAGACCCTGTCCCATAGTTCCATGACTGTATTCATTTGAACAGAGGGGAAGTGGCAGCAAGGACCCCACATTGCCCCTTTTTACCTTCCTCCCTGCCCCCCACTTTCCTTTCTCCCTTTCTAGAAATCTGTCTTTATTCTCTTAAGTACCCACAAAGGCAGAGCTAATCTTGTTCTTTCATTTGTATTTATTTTTCAAAACAGGTACTACAAATGCCTCTTTGTTCTTGAAAGAGAACAAAGGTCAACTGGAAACCAAGTCCCTCCTTTACGGGTCCCCTCCCCAGAGGCGACCCTTGGTACTAGTTTCTGGTTTATCTTCCAGAAATATCCTATGCATTTACCAACATATCTGATTATATTTTTCTTTTTTTCCCCCTCAATATCAGTAGGAATCTTTTATACACCACCCTAAACGTTGCAGTTTTACCTAAAAATAGTTCCTGGAGGTCTTTTTGTGTCAGTGTATAAAGAGTGGCCTCATTATGGAGATTTATACCATCATGTATTTAGTTAGCCTATATACTGATACATATTTAGGTCATGTGTAATCTTTTGTTATTAGAAACAAAGGTGCAATATATATCTTTGTTTGTTGATCACCTTGCTCATGAGTGGATGTATCCGTAGGACAGATCTCGGAAGGTGGAGTTGCCCGGTCAATGGGATGAACAATTTTAATTTTCATACTTATTACCAATTTGCCATCCATAGAGGTTATACCTACTTACATGCCAACCAACAATAAATGAATGTGCCAGTTTTCCCACACCCTCTTAAACAGCATATTAAATTTCAGTTGCTGTGAAACACATTACCATAAACTCCGTGACTCAAAACAACACCCATTTATTAGTTTGCAGTTCCGTGGGTCAGAAGCTTGGCATCTCATGGCTCGGTCCTCTATCTAGGGATCACAAGGTCACGATTCAAGTGTTCACAGAGCTGAAGTCTTTTCTGGAGGCCCTGAGGAAGTATTTACTTCCTAACTTATTGCTGATTTGGCTCTGCTTGCTGGCTCACACAGATGCCTCCTCTACCTTCCAGGGGACCAAAGCACATCATCCCAGTGTTTGGGTTCCTGCTTTCTCTCTCTGACCTCTAGGTCTGGATTCAAAGGGCCTATATGGGACTAGATCACGTGCACCAGGGTAATCTTATGGTCATTATATTTGGGAATTTAATAAGATCTGCAAAATTCCTTCATCACCCCACTTAGATAGACCTGGGAAGAAGGTTTGTGCACATGAGGTGGTGGGGCTTTGGAGTCCTGTCTTAGAATTCTGCTGGCCATACAGGGTAACCAAACTTTTTGAGCTTTGCAAATGTGAAGGAAGAGAATGGAATTTACTGCTTTTTTTTTTTTGGTACTAGGAATTGAACCCAGGGGCGCTCTACCAATGAGCCCCATCCCTAGCCCTTTTTATTTTTTTTATTTTGAGACAGGGTCTCATTAAGTTGCTGAGGCTGGCCTCAAACTTGGAATCCTCCTGCCTCAGCATCCCAAGTCGCTGGGATTACAGGCATGCGCCCTGATACCTGGCCCGGGTATTTCTTCTTACGCCTTTGAATCTTCTTATATTAAGATCCACTTGCATTTCTGTTCTTTTGGTTAGTGATATCTGTGTGTTTTCTTTGTTCTTTTTTTCCTACTAGGTTCTTGGTTCCTTTCCTTCCTTCTATCTTCCCTTCCCTCTTCCTTTCTTTCCTATCCCTCTTTCTTTAGTGCCGAGGGTGGAACCTAGGCCTCAAATTACTTAGAAGGCTCATTGTCTGGTTCTGATGGTGTGGGGTGCTCTGTAAAAGAGCCTTCCTACATTAATGCCTGTTGTCTTATTTATTTTACTTGGAACCCGGCCATCCTTCTTGCTGCCTCCTAAAACACCATCCATTGTCTGGGGCCCTCTGGGCTGTAGCCCCCTACCCCTGCTCACTCATTAGCTCCACTTGACCCCTTTCTTGTGCTCTTCTGTTTCTGTTCTGTGGGTGCTCCTGGTTCCCCAGCGGGGCTCTTGAGCTTCCTTACCGACCATGTGATGCTCACAAAACTAATATCTGGAAATTGACAAGCGGAAACCTTGAATTGGAAGCTAAAATTTCAGGCTTCCTCACTACATTTTCTATGTTCATCAAAAATGCCTGAAACCACACACCTCTAACAGCCTGCTCTTTGTAATTTCTACCCATCTTTATAATTATGAAAGGATGTTAGAGCATGTTAATGACTAATCTACTACATAAAAACCCTTTTTTATATGTGTGGGTGTGGCGCTGGGGATTGAATCCAGGGGTGCTCTACCACTGAGCCCCGTCCCCAGCCCTTTTTATTTTTTATTTTGAGACAAGGTCTTGCTAATTGTTGACGCTGGCCTCCGACTTGCAATCTTCCTGTTTTAGCCTCTGAGTAGCTGGGATTGCAGGTGTGCGTCACTGTGCCTGGCAAAAATTCATTTTCTTCTTGGTTTGTTTTCCTTTGGTGTGGTTTTATTAATATAATTTGACATGGTGACACATAAATATAAAGTCAGTTACTCTGGAGGCTGAGGCAGGAGGATTGGGAGCTGGAGCCTACCTTTGGACAGTTAATGAGAACCTGTGTCAAAATAAAAATAAACAGAGTGTAATCCCAGCAGTTTGGGAACTGAGGCAGGAGGATTGTGAGTTCAAAACCAGCCTCAGCCATTTAGCGAGGCCCTAAGCAACTTGGGGAGACCCTGTATCTAAATAAAATATAAAAATGGGCCGGGGATGTGGTTCAGCTGTAAAGCACCCCTGGGTTCAATCCCTGGTACCAAAAATAAATAAATAAATGATAGGCATATAAATAAATAAATAAAAGAGAATGTAGTTTGGTGGCAGAATGCCCCTGGGTTCAATCCTTAGTACTGCATAAATAAAATAAAATAATAAAATAAAAATTTGACTGCAATATCTACAACATTATTTGATTTAGTTTATAATTAAATTTTCTTTTCTTTTCTTTTGGCCCTGGGGATTGAACCCAGGGGCGCTTACCACTGAGCCACATCCCCAGCCCTATTTGTATTTTCTTTAGAGAGGGTCTCACTGAGTTGCTTAGGGCTTTGCTAAGTGGCTGAGACTGGCTTTGAACTTGTGATCCTCCTGCCTCAGCCTCCCCAGCTACTGGGATTACAGGCATGTGCACCCAGCCAGGCATTCAATTTTTAAGAGTCAAATAGATGTAAGAGGGTCCTAATGCCCTCCTTGACCTCTGCCATCTCTGTCTTCTCTTTCAAAGTACTTTTGGCTCTGACTTTGCTTTCTCCTGACATGTACTATTGCTGTTTCTTATTTTTTCTTTCTTTCTTTATTTTTTAAAATATTTTTTAGTTGTCAATGGATCTTTTATTTTTTTTTAATTTTATTTATTTACTCACATGTGGTGCTGAGGATTGAACCCAGTGCCTCACACATGCCAGGCAAGCACTCTACCACTGAGCCCCAGCCCCAGCCCCCAATAATTCTAACTAGTACACTTAAGCCACCATGTTCTACCTTTAAAATTCCAACCTAATCTGTGACTTCCTGTCATTGCGATGAGGACTTGGCCTTTTCCCCAAAACCAATCCTATTTTTCTCCCCAAAGGGCTAATTTATAATGTTTGATTAAAACAACATCCCATGTTTCTATTATTGTGACCATGTGAATATTTGCTGCTCAGTTAGATTGCGTTCAGTAGCCACATCTCCTTTCTTACTCAACAGCTCTGTGAAATGTGGGTATAGCAGTAAGGATGCCAGTAACAGGGAACCCATCTCACCAGCTGGGGCTTCAACCACAAGGCGACTTGTTGCTTACTTAACAAGACCTGGAAAGTTGGGCTGGGATTGTGGCTCAGTGGTAGAGCACTTGCTTCGCATGTGTAAGGCCCTGGGTTTGATTCTCAGCACCACATATAAGTAAAGGTCCATTAACCATATCTATATCTATATCTATATCTATATCTATATCTATATATATATCATCAATGGATTGGCAATCAAGGATTGGCAAAGTCACCAGAACCCTGTCCATTCTCTGCTTCTATTCTGCCATCCTCAGTGGCTTGGTTTTCACATTTAGTTTTGCTTCTGATAGTCACAAGATGGTTGAGCAATTTTGAGAGTCACATTTTCACATCAGTCAAAGCAGGAGGAGAAGTAATTTCTCCTTTTACGCTTTTCTCTTTTATTCTGCTGTGGCAGCAGGTGTGTGGCAGGGTCCTTCCCCGAAGTTCCAGGTGGACTTTCCCATACATCTCATGGGTCAGAACTAGGTCACATGATCTCTTAGCTGTGGCCAACCAACAGTCCATGCCTGTCTGGGTGTTTTTGCCGCAAGTAACACAAAGCTCAACTCAAAATGATGTATAATAATGAGGTTTGTCATTTCATAAAACTTCCAGAGCTAGGGAAGTTCCAGGGTTGGTTAACTCAGTGACTCAGTGATATTGGCAAAGACCCAAGTCTTTTTTGTCTTTCTGCTGTGTCATCCTTAGCTGTTGGCTTTGGTCCTGTTGACTGTGTCCTCATGGTCACAAGAGAGCTGAGGCATTCACAAGGATCACAGAGCATTCACTGGATGGAAGAGAGAGTGTTCTGTCAAATTGTCATTTTCTTTTTTGGTGCTGGAGATTGAACTCAAGGGTGCTTAACCACTGAGTCACTTCTCCAACCCTTTTAAAAATATTTTATTTAGAGACAGGGTCATGCTGAGTTGCTTAGGGCCTTGCCAAGTTGCTGAGGCTGGCCTCAAACTTGTGATCCTCCTGCCTCAGCCTCCGGATTACAGGCATGTGCCACCTCATCCATCTGGGTTTTCACTTTAAACAAGAAAATCTAAGACCTTTGTCTTCATAGATGTTACAAGATCATATGGGCTGGGAATATTACTCAGTGGTGGTATTGAACCTGAAATATTGCCTGAAACATTAGCCAAATAGTTCAGAGAGGCTGATGGCTGATGGGTTGAACTAAGAGCCAGCAGTGGAACCAGCATTTGCCTGCTTTTGTATGTAGCTCACCTGACTCCATCCCAAATGCTGCAAAATCACAATCATGAACCAATCCATGGACTTTCCGCATGCCCAAACACCTCATCCTAATTTTTTTCTGGGCATACCTCCCACTCGCTGTCTCCCTTTCCAATTCCTTACTTTCCAGGTCTGCTACAGAGCTGCTGTTCTGAGACTATCTCTGAACTTCCTACCTCTTCTTTCCCATGTCTCTCTTTCTATGATCCCCTTCTTTTCTCGGTTTACTTTTTCATTTTGCTGGGCCAATCTTCTAGGGCTTCCTAACAATGTATGTATGAGCTGGGTGTGGTGGCACGTGCCTGTAGATTCAGTGATTTGGGAGACTGAGGCAGGAGGATTGCAAATTCAAGGCCAGCCTCAGCAATTTAGCAAGACCCTGTCTAAAAAAAAAAAAAAGGCTGGGGGTGTAGTTCAGTGGTAAAGCATCTCTGGGTTCAATACCCAGTAATCCCCCCCCAAAAGAAGTATTCATGAGAAGTGTACTTTTGAGAACATATGCATCTGAAAATGTCTTATTCTATCTAGAATCCTACATTGCAAATAATTTTCCCATAGACTATTGAAGGCAGTGCTCTATTGCCTATCAGAGTTTAGTGTTTCTTTGAGAAGTTCAATGTTATTTCAATTCCTCTTCCTTTTATATGATATCTTTAGAATTTTTCCTCAATACTTTAACATTTATTGGTGATAGGCAATCACCCTACAGGTATTTTTTCTTTTACTTATAGGTTGATACATGGGAGGCCCTTTCAATTTGGTGACTCCAATACTGGGAACTGCTATATGATAGGTTTGTTGTTATTTTGTGATCCTCCTGCCTCAGCCTCCAGAGTTGCTGGATTATAGGCATGTGCCAGGGTCTCTGGTATGTTAGGCGAGTGCTCTACCCACCAAGCTACATTCCCAGCCATAAGCACATATAGCTCCATTTTTCTTTTTCTTTTCTTTGTGCTAAGGATTGAACTTAGGTGTGCTTAACCACTTAGCCACACCCCCAGCCCTATTTTGTATTTTATTTAGAGACAGAGTCTCCCTGAGTTGCTTAGGGCCTTGCTGTTGCTGAGGCTGGCTTTGAACTTGTGATCCTCCTGCCTCAGCCTCCCACATTTTTTATTGATGCATTATAATTATACATAACAGTGGGATTTGTTGTTACATATTCGTACATGCACACAGCACAAAAGTATAATTTGGCCAATGTTGTTCCCCTTTCCCTCCTCTTTTTCTTCCCCCTGGTCCATTTTCTCTTCTGGTTTTCCTTAGATTTTCATGAGATTCCCTGGCCCCTAATTCTTTTTCTTTTTCTTCTCTAGCTTCCACATATGAGAGAAAACAGGACCCTTGGGCTTATTCTGCTAAACATAATGGTCTCTAGTTCCATCCATTTTCCTGCAAATGACATAATTTTATTTTTCTTTATGGCTGACTAAACCTCCATTGTGTATATATATTTTCTTTATCCATTCATCCATTGATGGCCACCTAGCCTGGTTCCATAGTTTGGCTATTGTGAATTGTGCTGCTGTAAACGTGGGTATGCACGAATCACTGTAGTCAAGATGATTTTAATTCTTCAGGCTAAATACCAAGGAGTGGCAGAGCTGGGTCATATGGTGGTTCATAGGAAGAACCACCATACGGATTTCCACAGTGGTTGTATTGATTTATAATCCACCAACAGTGAAAAAGTGTACCTTTTCTTCCACATTCTCTCCAGCATTTACTATTGTTTTAATTTCTTATAGCTACCATTTTAACTGGAGAGAGAAAAAGCTTAGTTCTGATTTGCATTTCCCTAATTGCTAAAGACGCTGAACATTTTTCATATGTTTTATTGGCCATTTGTATTTCTTCTTTTGAGGAGTGTTTTTTAATTAATTTGCTCATTTATCAATTGAGTTGTTTGGCTTTTGGGGTGTAAAGCTTTTTGAGTTCTTTATATATTCTTTATATATTCACTCTCTGTCAGAAGAGTAAGTGGCAAAGCCTTTCTTCCATGTAAAGGTTCTCTGTTTACATTTCCAATTATTTCCTTTAATTCTTGCTATTATTTCCTAAGCTTTAGAGGTGCTATTGAGAAAGTCATTGTCTGTGCCTATATGTTAAAGTGTGGACCCTACATTTTCTTCTAGGAGTTGCGTAGTTTCTGATCTAATTCCTAGGTCTCTGATTCTTTCTGAGTTGACTTGGGTGCAGGGTGACAGGCATCTAGCTTCTCCAGAGTATCTGGGATTACAAGCTGTGCCACTGTACCTGACATGAGCATCATTTTAAAAATTCTGCTGCTTGTATTTTCATTGTTTTCTTTGTTTATCAATTTCCCCCTGCGTCTCCACTTTCATGATGGAGGCTCTCACAAAATGGCTATTAACCTTGGCTTTTTGCTGATATTTAAGAGTGAAGCACTAACTGAAAAGCTAATTAGATGCAGCTGCGGTGGCCCAAGCCTGTAATCCTGGTGGCTGGGGAGGCCGAGGCAGGAGGATAGCAAGTTCAAAGGCAGCCTTAGCATTTTAGAAAAAACCCTTTCTCAAAATAAAATATGAAAAGGGCTGGGGAAGTGGCTCAGTGATTAAGCACCCCAGGTTCAATTCCCAGTACCCCCCCCCCCGAAAAAAAAAAAAAGATTGGAAATGATGTGTGGAGTGGCGCTTCAGAGCAGGTCGGCTTCACTGAAGGTGGTCCCCAGAGAGCAGCCTGTTTTATCTGGGTATCTCTGAAGTTGTGTGAGGGCTTGTCTCTGGGAAAGTCCTTCAAAAGAGATGATGGGGAGGAAGGAAGGGTCACCTGCCTGGGAGTGTGGGTGGTTGAAGGAACCCAGATATCCAGCTAAACTGCTGTGCATACAGACTTTCCACAGATCCCCTGTTTGGAGCCTTCGAACAGACTTGACACATCCCCAGTCTGGAGCCTGTCTGGATGACTGGTCCAGGTCACGTTGACATTCCCCCTTTGCAGACTCCTCGACTCTGCCATTCTCTACTTGTCTGGCCAATTGTCCTTTTAGCATCTGCCTTCCATTTTCTTTCAGATCACCACCACCCTCCCTCCCCCGCTGTCACAGCCTTACCCATCCTCTAGGTCTTTGTCATTCATTTGTGGGTTGCGCATGCGCAGTCGCGCGCTGAGGCTGAAACCCGGGAGCTTGCATCCTCAGCCTCTATTTTTTTTGCTTGGTATTTTCTACACATGATACATATAAGGAATTTGATTTCTATCCTCATTCTATCCCCATTTCTCTCTTCCCTGTCATTTTCTCTTCTCTCCTCTATTGGTCTTCCTTTTGAGGAAGGTTTGGGTAGGAAGACGAAGGGAATATGTGTGGTTGTCTCTTTAAACCCCAATTTCTCACTCTTCCCATTATGTATCACTTGTAACCCGACCCCAAAGAAGACTGTCTAAACTATGGGTTTATTTCAACTCTACTCACTTGACCCCTCCTTTTGGGACGCCCTCTCCCATGCTTCTGCGTGATCTGTCTCCTATATCGATTCAGTATCATTTATAATGACAGTGTGACAGTGATTCTACTTCTCAAATTGGAAATCTGGTCACAAAATCCAACAAGCATTTTTGCATTTGATTTGTAACTTTAGCAAGTTGGCTTGATGTTCAAAACCTTACTCTGGCATTTGCAGTGGAACAGACTTGGTTTTAAATATACATCTGTCCCTCATACCAGCTGTGGAAGCAAATTACTTCCTGGTCTGAGCTTTGAGTTTCTTCATCTGTAAAATCAATCAAGAGGGCGATGCTCAGCTCCTAGAGCTGTCAGGATCTGGGGAAAATGAAACACTTAGTTCATTGTTGGCCTCCAACACGTGCTTGCCTCTTGGTTCTGTATTTGTAAAAGTCTTAGGCATAAAAATGAAAATTGGTCATCTATTTAATGTATGAGCTACATCAAAATGAAAAGCATTAATTGAAATGCACATAAAGTTCACCAACAAAATGGATGCTTGATAGTCATTATTTGAGATGCTATTTTCACCGTTCACCATTATGGGTTGATGGAAAGATCACGTGGGTATTCATGTACTTGTTTGAAGAGCTCAGCTTGTACAATAGTCCTTCTTCTTTGCAATTTCCAAAAAATCTCGATCCATCTCAGAAATTTAATTTAAATTCTTAAGAGACGTTTTCTGGTTTCAATGGTCAATTACTTTTCTGGCCCTTTAAATTGGATAACTAATAAAACAGTCTCAATTTCCTAGAAATGAGTAGACCAATGACTTTATGTTCTTATGATGATTTTTATGTGCATCCAGCTCTTCTTGATTTGGATGGAGGTAATGTTGCTTGTTCCTTTTGTCTACTGTTCTCACTGAGAAAAAAATAAGAATGATGTCAGACTACCATAAAGAAGGCAGATGGAGTTTTAAAAGATTCTAAGCTTTCTTCAGATGAACCCATTCAGAGATTTTTCCCCCTTATTGAAATTAGAATAATCAACAGATGCTTTAAAATTTGTTTATACTGCCAGGTGCAGTAGTACACGCCTGTAATCCCAGTGGTTCGGGAGGCTGAGGCAGGAGGATCTGGAGTTCAAAGACAGCTTTAGCAACTTGGTGAGGCCCTAAGCAACTTAGCAAGACCCTGCCTCTGGGAATGTGGCTCAGTGATTAAACACCCGTGAGTTCAATGATTGGTTCAAAAAAAAAAAAAAAAGATTTGTCTATACTGTCATTAGCAATTATCGATTGCAATTTTCTTTGTAGAAGCTACAAAATTTCAGATTTTCTTTTTTTTCTAAACTCTGCTACAGCTCTTTCAAGTTTGGCTTCTCCAAAGTCAGTTTATTAATATTTTGAATTGATAGACCTGCAATTTTAGTAGCATGTCCTTCATAACACATAAATATTTTAATGATGATAGGAACATTTTTTTTTATGTTTGAATTCAGATAAATCTAAGGGAGAAAATTTTACCTAATACCACTGGTTAGTTCTTTTGTGGTTTTGGAACAAAACTTTTCCACAATTTTACTACTTTTTGTTGGTGCTGATGAAAATGTGGGTTTTAACTATGTGAAAATTGATGTTTAGGACAATTTGAAACCAGGACCATGTTAGGTAATGTGGGGATCCATTTAAAAAAGAACCTGGCTGGGGCTGGGGATATGGCTCAGTGGTGGAGCACTTGCTTAGCATTCTTGAGGCCCTGGGTTCCATCCCCAGTACTAAAAACACAAACAAAAACTCCTGTTTTTCTGATAACGAAAAGTCCTCTTTCATTTCTAACAGAAGGATTTTGTGAACATTTTCTTCACAAACATAATAGAAGTTGCAGAACTGGTAGGAATCTGATGGCTCTTTGGCTGTGTTAGTGAAGTCTGATTTTCCACCATAAAAAAATTATCCCACTTTTCCACTGAGTATAAAATGATGTAAGGTTAATTTTATAGAACTCCATGTTTTCCTCATACCTTTGGAATTACATTTTTAAAAAATTATTTTTGGTACCAAGGATTAAACCCAGGAGTGCTTTACCACTGAGCCATATCCCCAGCCCTTTATTTTGAGACAGGGCCTCACTAAGTAGCTGAGGTTGGCCTCAAACTTGCAATCCTCCTGCTTCAGCCTTCCAAGCCACTGGGATAACAGTGCCTGGCAGGAACTCATTTTGATGTGAAAATCAAAGCTGCATTTAAATGTTTCCCCAAACACTTCCAAGAGCCTGGAAAGTTTGACAATGTTAGACAGGCCAACTCATGTACACCTCAACATGGATAGCCAGTGGAAGCATTCATGGGCCCCTAGGCCCTTGATTGGTTGTTGGGGAGCTGTCTCATGCTTTTCTCCTGCTGACTTGTCTTCTGACCCTGATGTTGGTTTTTTTTGCAAGTGTTGGGGATGGAACCTGGGGCCTATTGAAGGCTAAGCAGGGCCTTTGCTACTGAGCTTCCCTGATTGTTTGTTTTGGCAGTGCTAGGAATGAAACCCAGGGCGTCACATATGCTAGGCCAACTCTACCACTGAGCTGCACGGCCAGCCCTGACTCTCTTGTGTCCAGTCCTGTTCTTCCCCTTGGGTCTCCTCGAGTGATCCCACCTAGTTCAGGCCTGACCTCTCTGGCCTCACCTGGCTGGGCCTCAACCCTGGGTCCCTGTGCTCCTGCTGTGTCTTGAGGATGCTCTGTTCTGGTTTGGCCTTAGGACTGAATCCTCAACACTGGACTGCCTGGCCACTTGTCATCAGTGCTATGTGCCAGAGACCTGCTCATTGTTACAGGGACAGAGATGAGATGGCTGTCAGGTCCCAAGGCTTGTCCTTGTTGGGGTGAGCATCATCACCTGTGTGCATATATATGAGGACAACCTTGGGCAGCTCTTAGGGCCTGAGCATCTGCTGCTGACCACAGATCATCTGTGGGGATCCATCCGCAGGACTTCCTGAGGGACCTGTTCCCTCCAGCCAACTGACTCACCTCACTACTTGCATTCAACAGACCTCCACCCACCTGTTTATCAAAGAGCCTTCTCCCCACTGGATTTCCAATTAAGCTGCAGTTTGATATAATTATAGCTTTCAGCCGAGTGCTGTGTGACAGCAGGACACTAAGCATTTTGCAAGGATTATCTCCTTAAGTCTAATTACAACCCTGTGAGGTAGGTACTATGTTCAACCCATTTCACAGATGAAGGAACAGAAGTTTCCAGAGTTTCTATCACAGGACAACAGTCCCCACAGCTTTCCAATTCTTGCCCCAGAGCCAGACTGAATGATTCACCTGGCCCCACGTTCACTCATCATCCAGGTAACAGGTAACCCAGAAATGTGCCTCCCTCTACCAAGAACATTCCATTCCTTGGTGGTTAAGCTTCCATCCCTAATGCCCCTGGGTCATATCCTAATGCCCACTGCCTGCTATATCTAGGATGATTTCTCATTGTCCCAGCAGGACACAACCCATATTAGATTTAAGGGTAGCCTTTGGGATACCCTACAACACGGGCCAGCATCCAAGTCTCTCCCCACTCCACACCAACTGCTTTGACTCTCCCTGTTGGCAAACGGAAGCCCATTTCTTGGGCCATGCCAAGTCACGGGTTTAATCAGCTTCATGGACTTCCACTGTTGGTGACTCTCTTAGAACCCAACAACATCTACCATCTTGGCTTTGGCTGTCTCTGTGCAGCCTGCCCTATTTCCTCTTGTAGGAATGTTGTAAGGACAGGTGAGGCAAGGCACTGAAGATAGCAGGAAACAGTTTTATTTGGCTGCAGCCAGGCTCAGAGGGCACAGCTTTTGCTGTAATCAATCAATCCCCTGAACCCCGAGTTCAGGGAGTTTCAGAGTTTTATACCAGCATGTAAGGGGAGGGGCTCAGAAGTTCACAGTCTGCAGAAGTTCACATAAAAGCAGCTTTTTCTTTCACTGTTCTGGGCAAGTTAACACTTCAAGGACAACACCTGAGAAGGGGAGAGCTTCTTCTCTTCTTTGTATCCTCCCCCTGCCAGCTGTTACCATGGAGCCCATTTGTAACTTATCTCAAAAATGTAGACATCTCTGTGAAGCCCAGCTCAAGGCCAGAGGCCTTGTTTGCACATTTCTTCAAAGTACTATACTGGATACGTTTGTGAAAAACTAGTAAGAGGGTGTTCAGCACCTGGAGTGCTGGTATCTTCTCAGCCAGTGGCCAAGTAAACAGGGTGACATGAAAATAGGAAGTTTATCTACAATGGACTCTTCTGCTGACAGTCCTAAAATCAACCATGGTGAAGAAAGGGGGTGTCACTGTCCTGTTGCTGCTGTAATAAATCATCACAAACTTAATGTCTGAAAACCACGCCCATTGGCTATTTTAGAGTTTGGAAGTGTTTTGGTTTGGATACGAGGTGTCCCCCCAAAGCTCCTGTTAATGCACGAATATTAAGAGAATATTCTTGGATGGGGTTGCAGAGCAGTAACCTCATCAGAGTGCCCTAGTTTGAATGGAGTGACTGGGTGGTAACTGTGGCAGGTGGGGCATGGCTGGAGGAGCTGGGTCACTCAAGGAGAGCTCTGGAAGGGTTACTCTTCCCTGCAGCCCTTTCCCCTCTCTCTGCTTCCTGGCTGCATGAATAGAGCAACACTTATGGCCCTTCCGCCATGATGTTCTGCCTCACCTCACACCCAGAGCTGTGGAATCCGCCATCTTTACACTGAGACTCAAATATGCTTTCTCTCCTCTAAGTTGTTCCTGTCAGGTATTTTGGTCACAGTGACAAAAACCTGACTAGACAGGGAGGTTGGAGGTCCTAATATCAAGGGCTGGCTGAGTTCCTTCTGGAAGCTCTAGGGGAGGACCCCTCTCCTTGCTTTTTCCTGCTAGAAGCTACCTGCACTCTTTGGCTCCAGCCCCTCCCTCCATCTTCAAAGCCCGAAGCATAACATCTCTCTTTGTGTCCCTCTCCCAGGGCCTCTGCTTCCATTGTTACATCAGCTTCTCTGACTCTGACTTTCTTGCCTCCCTCTTAGAAGGACTCTGGGATCACACTGGGGCCTGCTGGATAATCCAGGATGATCTCCCCATTGTAAGAGCCTTAAC
>NW_026000249.1:28847252-28849162 GCF_001458135.2 Marmota marmota marmota
TTTATTTTTGGTACCTGGGATTGAACTCAGGGGCACTCAACTACTGAGCCACATCCCTGAGCTAGGTGCCTGGCATGGTTTAGAAGCCATGGTTGTAGCAGCAAAATTTTCATCCTCTGAAACAGAACACTTTCCTAAGAAAATCCAGGGAGCTAGGGGTGTGGCTCAGTGGTAGAGCACTTGCTTAGCTTATGCAGGGTCCTGGGTTCCATGTCCAGCACCACAAAAATAATACACACTGAGAACTGTAAGATCAAGTCAAATGAATGAACTTGGGAACAAGGAGAGGCTGGGACAGGGGATATACTTAACTCTGAAGTGATTTGGTATTTGTTTATTTTGTTCTACACCTAAATCTTCCTGCCCATGAAATGATTTCAATATTTTACACATGAGCTTATGTAATTATAGACTGTATTTTAAATGGATAAATAGCAATAATTCCAATAAAAGAGATTTTTTTCCTTTTTTTGGGGGGGGGTACCAGGAATTAAATTCAGGGGCACTCAACCACTGACCCACAACCCCAGCCATGTTTTGTATTTTATTTAGAGACAGGGTCTCACTGAGTTGCTTAGGGCTTTGCTAAGTTGCTGAGGCTGGCTTTGAATTTGAGATCCTCCTGTCTCAGCCTCCTGAGCCTCTGGGATTATAGGCATGCACCACCACGTCTGGTTCATTTGCTTCTTCTTTTTAAAATTTATTCTAATTTGTTATACATGACAGCACAATGCACTTCAATTTATAGCATACATACAGAGTACAATTTTTCATGTCTCTGGTTATCCACAAAGTAGAGTCACACCATTCGTGTCTTTATACATGTACTCGGGGTAATGATGTCCATCTCATTCCACCTTCCTTCCCATCCCCACACCCCCCTCTGCACAATCCAAAGTTCCTTCATTCTCCCCATCCACCCAGTATGGATCAGCATCTGCTTATCTGAGAAAACAATCGGCCTTTGGTTCTTTGGGTTTGGCTTATTTCACTTAGCATGATTCTCTTGAATGTTAATCCATGGTTCTGGAGATGCCCATAAATTAGAATGATTTTTACAAGATGGCTGCTCAGAACTATTTGGTAATATTAAGGCACTTATATTATTCGTAATTTGGCATATGTGTAGGTCTGGACCTAAGGCGTGAAATGTGATCCTAGTTCTTTATGTTACTTTACTGTTACAAAATATTTAGTAAGAATTAAATTTTCAGAAATATTTATTATTTTTAGGTGGTGCTGGGAGTGGAACTCAGGGCTTCGAATATGCATGGAAAGTGCTCTACCACTGAGCTCTCTCCTACCTTTTCCTTGCTTTTCTTTATACTTTTGCCACTTGGGTGTGTATTCTAAAAAAAAAAATGCTTATCTTTGCCTGTATTTGAACTTGAGGGAAATCAATCATATTGCATGGAACTTTTTTACTTGGTCTTTTTTTGGGATGGTATCTCAACACTTTATGTTGGGGCATATAACTCTCATTTGTTCGCTTTCATTGTTGGGTAGTATTCTATGTTATGAATATTACATAATTTTTCATTTCTTCTGTCAGTAGAGCATTGGGATGTTTCTAGTTTGAAACTTATACCATGATTGTACCATGATTGTTTTTGCATGTGTATTTTAGTGCACATATGCAAGGATTTTGCTAGGAAGATTCTAGATTTTATTTTATTTTATTTTAAAGAAATAGGGTTTTAACCAGGCATGGGTGACACATACCTGTAATCCCAGTGACCTGGGAGGCTGAGGCAGGACAAGTGCAGTTTGGAGTCAGCCTCAGTAACTTAGTGAGGACCTAAGCAATTAAGTGAGACCCTGTCTCAAAATTAAAAAAATAAAAAATGAAAAAAGGGTTGGGAATGTAGTTCTGGATTCAATTCTTAGTCCAAAAAACAAAACAAGAAACA
>NW_026000249.1:28851785-28854593 GCF_001458135.2 Marmota marmota marmota
TAGCTCCTGTCTCTCTCTCTCTCTCTCTCTCTCTCTCTCTCTCTCTCTCTCTCTCTCCTTCCAGGATACCATGAACTGAGAAGCTTCCCTCTGCCATGCCCATCCACCATGACGTTCTGCCCCCACTTGGGCCCAGAGCAATGGCGTCAGCCAACTATGGATTGAACCTCTGAAACCATGAACCCAAAAGAAACTTCCTCATCTAAGTCATTCTTGTCAGGTATTTTGGTCACAGCAATGAAAAGCCGACTAAAATAATTTCCCAAATTCCCAGTCTTAGGCAAAGGGGAAGTACCAAGTAGCCATCTTTCATTATCTTGACCTTCCCTTCATCTTGCCAGTTTTGTGGCATCCCTTGGTTGGTACATCAACTCAACCCAACACACCCATAATTATGGCATCTGTGTACAGGAAGGAAGACTTGAGAGGAGACAGAGACAGCTCCTTCTGATCCAGATCATTTTTTTTTCCAAGTGAAAATATCCATAATTAAGCCAATGATGATATTTTCTTGGAGAAAGAATTGAGTGAGTTTAGGAAAAGAGCTAAAGCCCAACATGCACATGTCTGGGGCAATTGATATGCAAGATAGTGTAAGACTTTGAGTTACAACTTATCCATCCTCTTTCTGTAAACTGGGGGCAGACCCTGGAAGGGTTCATCTTCCCTGTGGCCCCTTCTCCCACTCTGTGTCTTGGCCACCATGAACAATGGAGCGGTGCTCCTCTTCCACCCACTTCCGCCATGATGTTCTGCCTTACCTTGGACCCGGAACAATGGAGTCATCCCATCACAGATTGAACCTCTGAAACCATAAGCCAAAATAAACTTTCCCCCATCCAACTTGTACTTATCAGGCATTTTGGTCACCATGATGAAAACTTGACAGACACATGTAAGAAACTTATTTTTAGTAATACCAATCCTCTTCTTAAGAGTACCTTACTCTTTAAGTTTTAGAAACAGGTAGTTACAAATTTATTTTGGTTGGGCAAAGGCTTTTAAACAAGTTCCAAAGCTCAGAATCCATAAAGCAGAAAACTGGTAGTTTTGATTATATAACATTCAAAAATGTCTATGTGGCTGGGTGTGGTGACATGTGCCTGTCATCTCAGTGGCTTGGGAGGCTGAGGCAGGAGGACGGCAGGTTCAAAGCCAGCCTCCGAAACTGAGAGGGGCCCTAAGCAACTTAGTGAGACCCTGTCTCAAAACAAAAAAATAAAAAAGGGCTGGGGATGTGGCTCAGTAGCTAAGCACACCTGGGTTCGATCCCTGGTACAAAAAAAAATTCACATGAACAAAAATACCATAACTAAACACAGAAAGACAAACACAGACCAAAACCAAAACAAATCATTTAATATACACATGATGGACTATAGGCTAGTGTCCTGACTATACAAAGAGCTCTTACTAATCAATGAGAAAAAAACCCAGTAACCCAATAAAAAATGGTGAATGGTCAGGGATAGTTTACAAAGAAAGAAAAGAAATATAAGTGGCTAAGAAACATGTGCTAAGATGCAAGACTTAAATTGTAATTTAAAAAATGCAAATCCGGCTGGGGTTGTGGCTCAGCAGTAGAGTGATTGCCTTGCACGTGTGAGACCTGGGTTCCATCCTCAGCACCACATAAAAATAAATAAGTGAAATAAAAGTATTGTGTCCAACTACAACTAAAAAATAAACATTAAAAAAAGAATTAAAAAAATGCAAATCAAAACAAAAGATGTTAATTTTTCTAATGGCCAAAGAATTCAAGTTAGATAGAGCTAGGACTCTGTAGAAATAGAAAATTTCACCCTCTCTTTGTGTTCATGCAAGTTGGTAACTCCTTCAGGAGATAACTTAATAATGTCTAGCAATTCAGCAGTATTTAGCAAAACTTAAAAATGCATAAATTAAGCTGGGTGTGGTGATTCACACCTATAATTCCAGCTACTTGGGAGGCTGAGGCAGGAGGATTGAAAATTCAAGGCTGGCCTGGGCAACTTATCTCAAACCAAAAAGGGCTGAGGGTGGTTAGCTCAGTGGTAGAGTGCTTGAACAGCATGTATGGGGGGCCCTGGGTTCTATCCCCAGTACTGCAAAACCAAACCAAACCCAAACTCTTTGATTCAGCAATTCTACACTGAGGAATGTATTTTACCAATGTATTGAAAGAATGGATGAAGATAAATATGAAAGGCTGTTTGTTTTGTCCAAAAATAGGAATTGGATAAGTAGGGTTAAATAATCCCTAGGGGGGCTGGGGATGTGGCTCAAGCGGTAGCACGGTCGCCTGGCAGGCGTGCGGCCCGGGTTCGATCCTCAGCACCACATACAAACAAAGATGTTGTGTCCGCCGAAAACTAAAAAATAAATATTAAAAATTCTCTCTCTCTCTAAAAAAATAATAATCCCTAGGACATCTTTGCCATGGTAGAATGAGGTAGATTTATGAGTACTGACATGGGAAGATCTGTCAGTGAAGTAAGCTGTTCCTGAATGTTCCACTGTTCTCCCTCCCCATATAGGGTAGGGTTGCACTTTCCATTCCGTTTGAAGACAGATGGAGGCTCATGGCTTATGGCCAGTGGTATCTGAACAGAAGTGATGTATGTCCTTTCTAGGTGAATTCTTTAAGTGCTCTATGTGACATTGCGTTTTCCTTGGCCCAGTGATTGTGGACACAAGTGTTGAGATGGTGCCTCAGTCTCCAAGTGACTCTGGTGAGCATGTCTCTCTTTTATGCTCCATTTGAATTGAAATTGTGGATGCTTTTTATTATCTCAGCATATTCTGGCCTTTTTTTTTTTTTTTTTTTTT
>NW_026000249.1:28854616-28866241 GCF_001458135.2 Marmota marmota marmota
GCCCTAGGGGCTCAAAGCCCTGGTAGGAGCCCCTGAAATAAAACCTGAGCAGCCTACATTCCCCTTCCATGTTTGACCTCAGCGTCAGCCATTTAGCATTGCATTAAAAAAACAGAAACAAAATCAGAAAAAAAAAAAAACCTCATTGACATCCATTGGAACCCTGGATGGTGACCAGGGTTTCCCAGTGGGGACAGGGCGTCCTTGGCAACCAGGACAGCAGTCTCTTTCTACTGCAGGAGAGATGCAGAAACACAGATTCTAACAAGAGCTGCTGGCCTCTTGGCAGATGCTAAATGAGCTTCCTGTGGAGAATCTGTTTCATTTCTGACATAAAAAAATTATCTAATTTAAGCCATTTTATAGAACAAAGAATCTAATGAAATACAATCTTATTTCATTCATTTGTATACATTGGTAGGTCTAAAGTGTGGTTCATGGGCTTTGGGGGGAATCCTGGGACCTTTTCCAGGGGGCCACAAGGTTAAGACTATTTTCATAATAATACTAAGACACTGCTTGTCTTTTTCATTGTCATTGTCCCAAAAGCCTACAGTTCGGTTTTCCAGGAGCTACAGGATGTTTTTTCCACAAAAATGTAAAGCAATGCTGCTCTTCTGGCTAATTTTTTAAATAATATAGTTATTTATCATAGAAACATATTATTACTTAATATATAATGGGTTTAGCCATGGCACATGCCTGTAATCCCAGTAATTTGGGAGGCTGAAGCAAGACGATTGCAAATTTGAGGCCAGTTTGGGCATCTTAGTGAGAATCTATCTGTCTCAAAATAAAATAAAAAAGGCTGGGGATGCAGTTCAGTGGTAGAGCACCCCTGGATTTAATTCCCAGTAACACACGCATACACATACACACCTGCACACACACTATATATATATTTAAATATATAAATATACATAGGTGTACACACTATATACTAGGGCCTCAGGCATGCTAGGCAAGCATTCTATCACTGAGCTATTATTCTTTCTTTTTTGGTACCAGGGATTAAACCCTGGGTTGCTTAAACACTGAGCCACATCCCCAAGCCCCATTTTTTAAAAAATATTTTTGGTTTAGAGACAGGATCTCTCTGAGTTGCTTAGCGCCTTGCTAAGTTGCTGAGGCTGGCTTTGAACTGGTGATCCTCCACAAAAGGAAAGGAAAAAGAGATGATTGGTGTAAATCTAGAACCCCAAGATCAGACTTCCTCTCCAGACCTATTTTTCCTTTAGGCCTGTTGCTCCTAGTTTCTGAGACATCTACAAATCTTAGAGTTACTGTGAATTCACTGATTCATGAAAATGGTCTCATTTGATTAAAGCTTACTTGTGTTATTCACCTACATGGTGTATTTTCAGATTAGATAAAACAAGCAGATGTATTTTTAAAAACCTACAATACAGCCAGGCACAGTGTCACAGCACACACACCTATAATCCTAGAGGCTGGGGAAGCTGAAGCAGGAGGATTGCAAGTTCAAGGTCAGCCTCTGCAAAAAGCGAGGTGCTAAGCAACTCAGCGAGACCCTATCTGTAAATAAAATATTAAAAAAGGCTGGGGATGGGGCTCAGTGGTTGAGTGCCTCTGGGTTCAATTCTCAGTAGGAAAAACAAAACAAAACAAAACCCTACAATATAAGCACATTCCAAATATTATCTAGATACAGACACATCAACCTGAAGATACTGGAGAGGACCGGATCACCCCTAAACATCTTGTGATGTGTGACCAAAGAAATGAATTCACCAGGTTGGTGTCATTTCCATATACCTTCCCATGCCCAACCCTTTAAAAGAAGAGCCTGGGACCTACAGTGTGAGAAGTTAGCATTCTGCTTTGAGAATGTGTGTCTTCACTTTTTACATTTTTATGAAGTTCTTCCTTCTCTTTGAATTTTTAATCTTTTTTTCTACTGGGGATTGCGCCCAGGGGTGCTCTACCAATCAGATACACCCCCAGCCCTTTTTACATGTTATTTTGAGACATGGGTCTCACTAAGTTGCTTAGGGTCTGGCCTTGGACTTTCAATCCTCCTGCCTCAATCTCCAGGGAGCTGTGTTTACAGGCAGGCACCATGGAACTTGGTTTATGTTGTTTCTTTTCTTTGTGTGGGTTTCAGTCTGAGGTAGACTGTTCACAGGGGAATTGAAATGGTCACCAGTGTCACTAAGTTTATGTCTTCCTTAAACCCTCAGAATCTTGGAGAATTTACTGACTCCCTTCCCTGCTAGTATCCATATCAGTCTTTGTAAAGGGGTGGCCTTCTCTAATCACCTGCTGTCTTCCAGAGAAGTTATTCTGGCCATCTGAGTCACCTCATCCCAGAAGCATGGGATTGACAGTTCCACCCTAGTCATGCACAGTAGGGGAGGGGAAATTTCCCCAAGGAAAGAGTAGATTCTCTGAGTAGCAGAAGGGGTAAAAGATAGGGCTGAACACAAACAGCAGATGTCCACTACAAATGTTTTGGATTTCCTGTTGTAACCCAACACTACCAAAGAAAGTGCTTAAGAGTTTCAAAACATTCCCACCTGATTGGCATCTTATTTTGTTTTTATTTTTAAATTTTTTTTTATACTGGGGATTGAACTCAGGGGCACTCGACCACTGAGCCCCATCCCCAGCCCTTTTTTGTATTTTATTTAGAGACAGAGTCTCACTGAGTTGCTTAGTGCCTTGCTTTTGCTGAGGCTGGCTTTGAACTCGTGATCCTCCTGCCTCAGCCTCCTGAGCCAGTGAGATTGCAGGTGCGCCACCTTACCTGGCTAACTTGTCCCATCTTTAATCTCTCTCTCTGTTTGTTAAGTTTGTATTGTTTTTGGAATTATCTTCCAGCAGGTCACCCAGACCCTGGAACTTAGTGGGTTGTTCCCCCATTTCTGTTGAAGGAATTATTTAATCCTTTAGTATTTTCCAACTTATTTTTGTCTACTTTTTTCAGAAATAGAATGTTGAGGGTTTCAATTAAAATAATATTATTCCTTATTTCTTGTATTTTTGTCAATTTTCTTTTCTTTTTTTTTTGAGTTTAAATGCACTTTATTTTAGACAACCTACATGACATGTTTTCTTAAAAAAATGCCTCCACTCCAAATAAATCACAATCAAAATAAATGTGCTCAAGATGACATCAGTTCCATTTGTCTTAAGTCCTGGTGTTGTGCGGATGACAAGCACCAGCAGCCAGTTATGATGACAGACGATAGATCCAAAGTAACTGCCAAATTTGTTGACATTTTTCCATTTCTAAACCATCCTTAAAGAAAATCATGTGGAGTCACACCGTCCTCATGGTAATCCAGAAGAATGACCATGCCATCTGGATTCATGTTTTCATCAATAAAGAACTGGTAGATTTTTTTTTTTTTGGTACCAGGGATTGAACTCAGGGGCACTCAACCACTGAGCCCCATCCCCAGCCCTATTTTGTATTTTGTTTAGAGACAGGGTCTCTCTGAATTGCTTAGTGCCTTGATTTTGCTGAGGCTGGCTTTGAACTTGTGATCCTCCTGCCTCAGCCTCCTGAGCCACTGGGATAACAGGCGTGTGCCACCGCGCCCATCAAGAACTGATAGTTTTTGAAATTAGCAAGCATGTGCTTGATTTGTTCTGCAGTCCCTGTCCTAAAAGGTTTCACCCTCTCTGGTCTCTGGTCTTCAAGTTTGCCTTTGATTGATTTCACGTAATCTTTGGTGTACTTCTTGTATGCTTCTTTTGTGAAGCATGGTTTCCTGCAAGGGATGGTTCATGACAATATCAACACCAGTGAATACTGTGCTTACAATACCTTTGCCCTCAGGTCCTTCAGTGGAGACATTTCCACCAATAAGTGAGTCATCAATGTTACCCTCTGTCCTACTGACCATCTTGCCCTCCACCTCTAGGCAGAGGCCGTCTGCAATCTCCTGGATCTTGTAAATGTTGGAGAGCATCTTATCATAGCTCATGAGATCCCAGTAGATAATCATGATGGTGATGGGAAGGAGACGGTGGTGGTACTAGTTTAGCAGGAGCTCAAAGCAAGTGCCTCTTTTTTTAAAAAAAATATAATTTATTAGTCATTGATGGATATTTATTTATTTATTGGTATGTGGTGCTGAGAACCAAACCCAGTGCCTCACACATGCCAGGCAAGCGCTCTACCACTGAGCCACAACCCCAGCCCCTCTGTCCGTTTTCTTTTATGGTTTTTGTCACAATGGTTTAGTGTTTTTAGTGATTTTCATGATTTTTATATATATATTTGCTTTTTGTTTTAATTTAATATATATCTGACCATTATGTAATGACCTTATTTATTGATTGTACTGCTTTTTGCTTCAACATCTGCTTTATCTGCTACTAAAATAGTAATCCCAGCTTTTCTTCTCTTCACATAGGTATATCCTCTTACACTGCTACTCTGTGGATAATGTTTTGGGTTTGTGTATCTCTTGAAGAAAAAAAATGTTGATTTTTTTTAATATATATACCAGGGATTGAAACCAGGGGCACTTTATCACTGAACCACATACACAGCCCTTTTTTAAATTTTGAGACAGGGTCTCACTAACTTGCTTAGGGCCTCACTAAGTTCTTGAGGTTGGCCTCAAACTTTCGATCCTCCTACCTCAGCCTCCCAGTTTGCTGGGATTACAGGTGTACACCATCACACCTGGTGAGATTTTGACAGTAAGATGCCTTCTTTGAATAAGTTAGTTCACTTCGTTCACATTCACCACTTTAATCAATGAACTTTAACTATATTCTATTTCCTTTTAAGATTATTGAAGTTTTTATTTGTTCATTCTTACAACCTATAGAGTGTATGTAGGTTTTTAAAATACTTCTTTGTTCACCTTTGAATTTATTTATTTTTATGTGGTGCTGAGAATAGGTAACCTTCACTAATCTGTTTTTCTGAATTTTTTCTAACATTTCAATCTACTAGATTTTCACAAGCTGGTTTGTTCCTGCATTTACTTCTGTTATTAACCTAAGATACTTTGAATTCTTACATGGAGATTTTTTTCTTCCAGTGCTGGGGATGGAACTGAGGACCTGTGTGTGCTAAGCAAATGCTCCATCAACGGACCATATCCTGAGGTCTTAGGTAAGGGAAGCTAAAAGTCTAGTTTTCAAAACTTTATTCTTTGGCTGGAGAGGTGGTACACATCTGTAAGGCCAGCGACTTAGGAGGCTGAGGCAGGAGGATCACAAGTTGTTGAGACCAGCTTCAGCAACTTAGAGAGACGGTGTCTCAAAAAGTAAAAAGAACTGGGGACATAGTTCAGTGGTAAAGTGCCCTTGGGTTCAATCTCCAATAGCAAAACAAAACAATAACAAGAAAAACACTTTATTTTTTTTTCTGTGCCTCTTCATCATCTATGGTTGCTAGATATTGACATTCACCCTGTACCAATTCTTTCTCAAAATATTTACTGGTTTATTTTACTTTTTCTTGTCAAACTTGTTCTTTGTTAATGTTACAATGTACTGAACTCTCACTTGCATCTTGCTGTTGGCAGGCCTCTATTGTCTGGAAAGTTACCTTTGGGTTAAGCCAGATCTTGGAAGAGCTATGTACCTGTGTCCCATCGGGTGGGTATTTGTAGTATGACTTTTATGGGGATTTTCTTTGACATTGTGCCATTTGCCTTTTTCATCATTCTCTCAAAGTGTTAGGTAGAATTTTCCAGAAGTTCTTGAATAGATGGGAGAAGCACGTAGGGAATCCAACGGTCCTCTATTAAGTCAGACATGAAAGAGGTTTGCAAAAATGTAAAATAATGTCATCCTTCTCACTTATTTTTTGATTTGGAAAGTTTTTCATAAAAATGGATTATTTATATCAACATCTAATAGGCATATGCATGATTTTTTTCTCCCCCCTTTTTTTTGTGGTTCTGTGGAACCCAGTGTCTCACACATGCTAGGCAAGCACTCTACCACTAAGCCACACCTCCCAGCCCTGAATGATATTTTTAAGTAAATGAATGAATATCATATTTTAAAAAATTTCTCAGTTTGAATTTCTAAGACACTAAATATTGATAGATATAACCCCCACAAACAAAAAGCTCATTGGGGTCCTCAATAATTTTTAAGAACGTAAAGGAATTCTGAGACCAAAAATGTGTGGGCACTGTTGATTTACGGTATCATTAGATGGGTTTCCTGTTAATTGCTGCCTGACACAGCATTTCTGAATGACACACAGCAGAATTCTTGAGGGGGGAAGTGACTTTGTTAGACAAACTGATGAGCCATCGTGGTTAGAGAAAGATAGCAGGGCTGGGGGCCTGGGGATGAGACAAGAAGAAAGTTAGACTGCTTTGCCTAAGAAAATAAAATGGAGATTTGAAGTATTTGGGGTAAAAGAGCTAGGGAGAGAATAAAGGAAGTGAAGGAGTAGAAGTCCTCACCCTGTGGCTGGGGAGGGGGTTGAATGGAAGAAGTGCCCAAGGAAGGTTCCTTTCTGGGGACTGAGGATTCTGGGAAAAAGAGTCCTCTCTCTCTCTCTCTCTCTCTCTCTTCCAGGGATTGAACTCAGGGGCACTCTGACCACTGAGCCACATCCTCCACCTTATTTCGTATTTTATTTACAGACAGGGTCTCACCAACTTGCTTAGCACCTCAATTTTGCTGAGGCTGGCTTTGAATTCGCGATCCTCCTGCCTCAGCCTCCTGAGTTGATTACAGGTGTGCACTACTACGCCCGGCTGCAGGCTCTCTCTTAATTTCAATTCTCCTCAGCATCCTTCTGTGAGATGGTATCATGCTACTGCCTCCAAATTCTCAGTAAACTTCTGTCATCATTCCCACTAGCCTTGATGAGTGAGTTTTGGGGAAACGGAAGAAGGGGTGCTTTATAACATGGTAGGGTTGCAATGAGTGGGGTGGAGAGAAAATAAGAAATGAGATAACAGGCAATTCTGATTGAGCTGGAAAGCAGAAACGAAAGTCACTGGGTAACATGTGAGGTTCTCCTGCCCCATCCCACTATCCCAGGCAAATCCCTGTAGAGCCTAGAAAAGGGTCTAGGGTTTCCCACCACAAGGGGATTTGAACCCAATGAATTTCAAACAGTTGGGTTATTGTAGCTGAGGCCTGAATTGTCAATGCACTGAGCAACTATTTCCCAGAGGACTTGGCATTTAATGATTGGAAATTTGCTCAGCATCCTTCTCCTGGTTCCAGAAGATGAAAATCCTTCAACTCTTTACTTCCTGGTGAGGATGTAAAAACCAGGTACAGGGCTGGGGGTGTAGTTCAGTGGCAGAGTGCTTGCTTAGCTGGTGTGAGGCACTGGGTTCAATTCTTAGCACCACATAAAAATAAACCAATAAATAAAGGCATTTTGTCCATCTACAACTACAAAATTTTTTTTTTTTTAAAGCAGGTCCAGGTGTCTTGGGGGTAGGTGTCTTTGTAGAGGAAGTCACATTGATTTTGCAAACATGCTACCCCAGCACTTTATTACACTACTGCAGTCCTCTGGAGTTCTGGCAGGTTTTACCTGCAGGATGGCAAGATTTTTTTTCAGTACTTGAAATTGAACTTGGGGGTCGCACATGCTGGGCAAGTGCTCTAGTGCTCTCCCACTGAGCTACTTTTAATGTTCATTTGTTTTTTTTATTTGATTTTCTTTGTGTCAACAAAGAAAAAAGATTTCTCCACCATGCTTTCACTTAGATATGGGGGATTTGTACTTATTTAGTTCGTTGTAAAGTCTCCTCGGGAGTTAGTAGTTGGAAACTTTTATAGTTTTCAGGATGAAAGCAGCGATCTGTGTTATGACATCATCCCTGTTAATTACCCCCTTGCAAAAAAATCTGCCTGAACGGAGAAGTGGGTGTGTCCATGTGGGTATTTAACGTGATGATTAAAATAAATTAATGATAGTTTTCACTTCTCTAGCATCATACATCTTAGGATCTTTTTAAAAAGTACTTCCACAAGCTTTAATTAGGAAGAAGTCAAATAGCCCCATTTTAGAAAAGAGGAAAACAAAATGGTCAGAGAAGGATCTTGCTTGGGGTCGGGGGACTTTGGCAGAATAAAGCAATGAGTTCAGAGTTTCTTTTTCCCTTCAACCAAGAATTGCCATTCACAGGTTTTAAATGAGGAAAACAAATTTGTTCACCCCTTGACGCTTTAGACCTCAGAGGCAAAAATTATATATTGTGCATAAGAAAATTATTGCTAAATGGGGGCTGGGCATGTAGCTCAGGGGTAGGGTGCTTGCCCAGTATGTACAAAGTTATGGGTTCCGTGTAAAAAATAAATGATTGCTTATCATAAGCCACCTCCTAAGGTTAGCTAAACAAATGAACAAAAACCAAACAAGAAAACAGTAAATCCTAAGGAATCAAATGGACCATAAAACTCAAGAGTTCTGATTGCCAGTTTCCTGGACATCATGACCCTAGGTAAATGTATGCAGACACAAATGGTGTGACTCTACTTTGTGTACAATCAGAGAAATGAAAAATTGTGCTCCATGTGTGTCTCCATGAGTTGAAATGCATTCTTCTGTCATGTATAACTAATTAGAATAAATAAATAATTAAACAAAACAAAAAACCCCACAGAACCATAATACTATTATCATACCCAACTGAAAAGTTCATACCCAACTGAAAAGTTCATTAATGAGGATCAGTCTACATTTTGTTTCTATTGTTTTAAATTTCTCTAAAAATTGCATTAGTCAATGTCTCTGAAGTCTTTTTTTACTTAAGAAACCTCCCCTCCTCCTTCTCTCCCTCATTCCATTGATTTGTTGGAAAAAACTGGATCATTTGTCTTGTAGAACTTTCCAGTCTATATTTGGCTGATGGTGCTGCTTCCTGGTGTCTTTCAACGTTTCTCCATCTCTTGCATTTCTTTAAATGGTAGTTAGATCTGGAGACTTGACAAGCTTTGGGTTCTTTTTGTTTGGTTTGGCGCTTTGATTTCTATTGTGCTACATCACCTTGGGAGACAGGTGATCTTCGGTTGTGCCATTTAGGGGTCGTGATAAGATTAAACAACAGGAATCATCATGTCATAGCAACTTAGTGCTTTTTCTCATTCTATTACCTCTGCACCTAGTAGCTGTGATTTTTTTTTTTGAAAGTATTTATTCATATTTAATGAACCCCTGGAACTCCGTGTGGCTTCAAGCTCCCCCAACACCCTTAATCTTCTCAGCTCTTCTGCTGGAGAATCTGGCCTTCATGATGACGGGCTGCTTTGGGAGCTTTCCCATCCCCCAAACTTTGTAGTAACCCAATCGCACCACTTCAGCGATGGCAGCAGCTCCAGTCTAGTGTTGGCAGTATTTCCTCGCATCTGCTCACCGACCGATGTCCACAATTTATCCAGGCTGACAGTTGGGCAGAAGCCCTGGTTCCTCTTTAAGTGATAATGCCTCAGACCAACTTTCCCAAAGTAACCTGGGTGATGTTTGTCCAAGTTAATCCTGTGGCGATACATGCCATCAGCATTACCCCAGCCTCCTGGGTGCTTGCAGATGCCACCATAGTCGCAGCTCAAGTGGCTGACATTGCCCTGAAGTTTCCGGGTCTTCCTCAGTCTGGATCACAGGTCTGCAGTCACAAAAGGGAAGCCTCAGCCAAGTCTCAAATGCAGGGGCATGTGATTTTATTTTTTGTGGTGCTGGGGACGGAACCTAGGGCCTCATGCTTTTAGGCAAGTGCTGTCTGTACTCCTGACCTACATCCTCAGTCTTTTTTATTTTTTTATTTTGAGACAGGGTCTCACTAAATTGCTGAGGCTGGCCTTGAACTTTTGATCCTCCTGCCTCAGTCTCTGGAGTTGTGGGATCACAGGTGTGCACCCAGCAGACTGATTCTTTTTTTGTGTGGTGGTGGGGGGGTTCAGGGAACTGAACTCAGGGGCACTCGACCACTGAGCAACACCTTCAGCCCTATTTTGTATTGTATTTAGAGACAGGGTCTCACTGAATTGCTTAGTGCCTTGATTTTGCTGAGGCTGGCTTTGAACTCGGGATCCTCCTGCCTCAGCCCCTGAGCTGCTGGGATTACAGGCTTGGGCCACTGAGCCCAGCCCTGTGATTCTTTTTTTTTTTTTTTTAACATTTTTTTTTAGTTGTAGGTGGACACAATATCTTTATTTTATTTTTATGTGGTGCTGAGGATCAAACCCAGTGCCTCATGCATACTAGGCGACTGCTCTACCTCTGAGCTACAACCCCATCCCAGCCTTGTGATTCTTTTATAAAGAAAAACTTCCCCCTTATCAACATTTGGTTGCCCTGAAATACAGTCTATAAAGAAAAGGCAAGAGGCAAGATAAACGCTTGATTCTTCCCCTTAGATAGCACTTTTCAGATTATTGCTTTTCTAACCTTCAAAGTCTACTGATGACAGTTTTTCTTTTTTGTCATTATAAAAATATAAATATAATTTATCTGATGTGCATCAATTCATTAACCACTCTTCTTATCAATGCTTTTCCCACTTTTGGACAGGGCTACCACTCAGCATTCCATTGACCCAAGTATCTTTGATGGCTTGTCTTCTGAAGTAAGGTGTTCAAGGATGGTGGTATAGTTTGTCTTCTCCACATCTGTGATATGCATTGTCAGATGTCCTTAACTTTCCTATGTTCATATATAAATACACGACCAGTGAAACTCCACATCTCAACCACAAGAATGGGTAGTGATACTCCATGTATGTGTGATAGGTCAAAATACATTCTACTGCATATGTCAAAATATATTCTACTGTCATGTATAACTAAAAAGAACAAATAAAAAAAAAGAATTGGGAGATGTCCTAAATTAAGTTACAGACCAGAGAATGGAGGAAGGAAGGAGATAAATGAAGTTTATTTTAACTGACAGCTTACAGCTCAATCAACACAGAAAAAGAAAAGAATACTGCTTCACATTCCTGTCCTGTATGCACTGCATTCTTCTTTTAGAATCAACCGACCAAGAAACAGCAGAAACTTCTGTTTATGGACCAATGTATCCTAGGACTTTGCCTGCTTCACGTAGTCCAGCCTCTATATAGTTTCAATATATACAACTGGTCTTCCCCAAATTTCATTATGCAACACCCTGGCACCTTAGATCGGAAGACATTTTCCAACTGCCATCTGGCCATGCTGCTGGTGGCTTAGGAAATTTGTCCCAGAACCACTCCTTTCACCTTTTCCTGTCTGTATCACTGCAAATAAACCTTTATTTCATAAACCTCTGAGTCTCAACAATTGCTTTAACCCCTAGAAGCAGGCTTTTCTTCAAGTGGCTTCGGTTCCTTAGGGTGGGGAAATGAACAGAGACCTACTTTGAATGCCACACAAAGAACCATCGTTCAGAAGAGGATCCGAGGAGGTGTGTTTTCGGGCAGCCCCTTTGTTGAGTAGGATGGCCGAAAGAGCCCCTCAAGCAACCCCTCATTTACACGGGATTATCTGCTTTCAGAGCTACACTGCAGAGTCAGGAGATCAGGACACTTGGGAGCCCATCCCCAGGGTGTGACCTTTGGCAAATCAGGCCCCGCCCCGAACCCCCTTGCAGCCCGACCTTCTGCGGCTGCAGGTGGGTGACTAACGTTTCCGGCACAGACTCACCCAGGGACTTTCCCGAGCCTTGGCCCCCTG
>NW_026000249.1:28868679-28875545 GCF_001458135.2 Marmota marmota marmota
CGCGTGATTCACCACGGACTTTTTCCCGAGCCTGGCCCCCTGCCCCCACCTCGCCCAGCTGGTGCGGGTGTCGCGGCGGGGCGGGAGCGGCGCCGGCCAGGCGGCCCCACCCCAGCTCCGGCAGCTTGGCGCCCTCTGGCGGCCGCGCTAGGCGGGGCGGGGCTTGGCGGGGGCGGGGCTTGGGTCTGGCTCTCTGGCCCCGGGGTGGGGCTGGGGCTGGGGCGGTGGTGACCAGCAGAGGCTGCAGAGGTTTCGCAAGGACGTGACCTTAAGGAGAACCCCCGTCCCCCCCCTGTGTCACGCGTGGTTGCCAACCGGGGCTAGCGAGCTGAACTAGTTCTCCGAAGCCCGGGGAGGGAGGGCACCAGGGAGGGGCTGGGTCGAAACGTCCGGACTGGTGACTCGCTGCCTATTGCCCCTGCATTACCGTGGCGGCGCGCCCTGCGCCCCCGGGCCTGGAGGTGGGTGCGAGCCTGCACCCTGACTGCATCCTGGTCTGCAATTGAGGTGACGTCATTCCACTGGGAGTCAGCAGAATGAGGTCACTGTCTTCTACCCCCCCCCCCACTCCGATTCCAAGAAACGAGGCCTCTGAGCCCAAGCTGCTCTATCGAGCCCCAAAAGCTGGGCTGGAAGGTGGCAAGTGAAAAGACAGGGGAAATAGGATGGCTTGCAAATAAAGAACAAGGGAGTCACGTGTGTTAGCCACAGAATGGGTTCAGTTAAGGCAGTTTAGGGGTCTCTGGCACGAGAAGGCAGACTGCCCTGCCTCCATCCTGATCTCACGCAGGCAGTGGGGGTAGCCCCCGGGGGTTTGTGTCTGGTTTTGGAGGGCCCCGGAAAAACTAGGAACTAAGAGAAAGGAGGACCACTCCTAGCTCCACCTCCACCTAACTGTCACCCTGAGGAGCAGCCACTTAAATCTTTCTGGGCCTCACTTTCCTCACTGGAAGGGTCTAGATTAGATTATGGAAGGTTTCCAGTCCTCTGTGTGGCTGGGGAACTGAGGTGCCTGTTCTGAGACCATCCAGCAAGTCGGAGAAACAAGGCAGGACCAGGGGCCAAGCTGTCACTCCAGCTCTCTCACTGTAACTCTCACAAATTCTCACACAGGCTTCTGTTCTCTTCGCTAACCCTTTGAGCCTTTGAGCATCTCTGCCTGTAGGCCAAACGCGGGTTTGCCCCTATTGTTTGGGGGATCTGGGAAGGAGGACACATGGGGGACCACATGCCATAAGTCTGCATATTTAAAAGTGATGAATCAAGCTCACGAATGGTTCAATGAAATGTTTTCTATCCTCCTATCTTGACAAATATACCTTGTAACAATTCAGAAGGCCAAGTTTAAGTTTGGAATTCTTGTATTCATCAGCACTCGGGGATGGAAGGTGTAGGCACAGACTGGCCCCAGCTAAGGATGTGCTGTGGCTTCCTTCTCTTCTAAGACTGGGTCCAGCCCACAGCACCCCACAAGTCCAAGCTACATCTCTGTAAACAGCTGCCACTTAACAGGTGTACCTCGGTGACACAATCTACCTTCAGGAGAATAGACCATGAGAAGTGGGTTCAGACCCTGTTGAGTGGAGAATTTTGAGGTCCCAGGTGAAAGCACATGAAGAGAATAGAAGAAGAAAATGGTGGGAGACCTCATGGGCGGCCATGCTTTATTCAACACCGCAGGGGCATGTTTTTGGTGGCAATGGTGGTGGCCCACCACGAGGGTCTGGGTTTTATAGCAGAACCAGGATATGGGGGGAGTTAGTGACTTTGACAGCCCTTTTGACAGCCAGGTGACTGGGCCAGGTCATAGGAGGAATTTTGGTGGCAGGATCATTGGGGGGGGGGACAGGGATGTAAGTTCCCTTTGGGCTTATTGTTCATATCCTTCACCAGGTACGTAGAACATGGTTGTGGGTGAGGACATTCCTTGGCCCCAGTGACTCCTTGCCCCCTGTCTTCTTCCCTCTTGCCCCGGCTGAAGGTGGTACTGGCCGGGTTTGTCGGGGTGCAGACTGGCAGGTTTGTGGGGGTGCAGATTTGGATCGGCACAGCCTCTTCACTGAGGCCATCCATCCAAACACCACGAGCTGCTAGGCAGACGGAAGGTGAGGAGGAGGGAGGGGTGGGAGTGCTTATGCTAAGTCTCCCAGGAAGGCTGAAGTGTCTGCCAATTGTGATCCCAATGCAGAAAGGCTGGAGGGTGAATCACTGTCTTCCAAATAGGCAAAGATTCCAGGGGCCACAGGCTGTGGACCCTGAGGACCAGTCTCCCGTATCAGACTAGGATGAGACCCTTCAACTCCTCCTGGAGCAGGTCCCCAGCGGCACAAGGCTGTATACCTGTCCCCGCACCATGTCACCTTGATAAGCAGCCCTTCTTTACCAGTTCCAAGGTGGGGAAGCTTAGCTACTCAAAGCTTTCAGAAGGCATTGTGCCCCTCCCCCACCCCCATCACCTTGTTGGCTGTAAGAGATGATATTGAAAAGAAATTTTCTTCCTTTCTACCCCCTGCCCTTCTTTATTTTGCACTGAGCATTGAACCCAGGGGTGCTTTATCCCTGAGCTAAATCCCCATCCCTTTTTGTTTATTATTTGAAGACAGGGTCTCACTTTGTTGCCCAGTCTGTCTTCAAACTTGCAATCCTCCTGCCTCAGCCTCCTGAGTCACTGGGATTGTAGGGGTGTGCCACCGTGCTTGGCTGCAAACACATTTTCTTTAGGATAGTGCATCTACAGCATTTTGCCTGGTAGCCAGAGACTGCTGGGAAATGGACGGGCCCTCATCTCCTCTGGGAGCAACCCTCCATCAATGGGATTGGTGGGTATATGCCCAGGCTCCAGGCCCCACAGTTGAGAGGACTCAGATGTGCGTTTGGCAGGATAAAGCACTTTGCTTTGTTTCATTCAGTATCAGGCTAAATATACTTGCACCGTCTGCGCCTGCGCAGTGGTTTTGTCCCCTTGTGCTGTGTGTATGCATATGAAGTGGGGGTTGGGGGCAAAGAAATAGAATCTGATTTGGACAAATATATGAAAAATGCTCAACATCTCTAGCAATTAGGGAACTGTAAACCAAAACTACTATAAGATTCCATCTCACTCAGAATGGCAATTATCAAGAATATGAGTAACAATACATGTTGGTGAGGATGTGAGGAAAACAGGTTCACTTGTACACTGCTGGTGGAACTGCAAATTGGTGCAAGGAGTCTGGAAAGCAGTATGGAGATTCCTCAGAAAACTTGGAATGGAACCACCATTTGACCCAGTTATCCCACTCCTCGGCATATACGCAAAGGACTTAAAATCAGCGTACTATAGTGATGCAGCCACATCCATGTTTATAGCAGCTCAATTCACAATAGCTAGGCTATCACACCAGCCTAGGTGCCCTTCAACAGAGGAATGGATAAAGAAAATGGGGTACATATACCCAATGGAATATTACTTGGCCATAAAGAAGGAGAAATTATGGCATTTCCTGGTAAATGGATGGAACTGGAGACTATTATACAAAGTAAAATAAGCCAGTCCCCAAAAGCCAAAGGACGAATGTTCTCCCTGATATACAGATGCTAACTCACAATAAGTGGGGGTGAGGAAGGAAGAATAGAGGTCCATTGGATTAGACAAAGGGGAATGAAGAGAAGGGAGGTGGATGGGAATAGGAAAGACAGTAGAATGAATGGGACAGAACTCTCCTCTGTTCATATATGAATACACGACCAGTGAAACTCCACATCATGCACAACCACAAGATTGGGAAGTGATACTCCATGTATGTGTGATAGGTCAAAATACACTCTACTGTCGTGTATATCTAAAAAGAGCAAATTAAAAAAAAAAAAAGAATCTGGTTGGTATCTGAGCTCCTTCTGAGTGCCCACAGAGGACACCTGAGCATCTGAACCCAAAGGAGGAATTTTGTCTTTTCCTTTAATTAGAAGCCCCTTCCTGGCTGTCCCCCTCTGACAGAGCTTTTCTAGATGCCCTGTAAAGACAGAGATGTGTCCTGGGTCACCTCTGCTTCACATGCTCACTTAGTACCCCTCCCCTCTCCTCTTGTCCCTTCTATGTGCTACTAAATGCATCATGACCTGGAGCTAGCATGGCTGCAAACCCACCCCAGGAGCCCCAGAGTGGCTGAAGGCCTTTCTGTCTTTTTCTATCTCAATAGGGTCTTGCCAGAAGTTTCTCCTTGGGGACATGTCGGTCAATTGCAATAAGAAAGTAATAGTCCCTGTCCCTTTGCCCTGCCCCCCCCACCCCGTTTTTTTTTTTGGAGTAAGTTTTGACTTCGAGGTCTCTGACCCCTGCTGAGCAGGTGGAAGGGAGTTGTCCTTTGTCCTCTGGGTTGTCTGATGAGTTTCTTTGCTAACATTCCAGTTGGGAAAAATAGTTGATTCCACAGGTGGAGAAGGTCTTCCTTGGTGAGATCCTGGTGCCAGAGTGAGGTAGATGGAAGAAAGAGGGGGAAGAAGAGGAAGAGGAGGAAAGGAGACAAAAGAAGGACAAGGGAATGTAATTTTAGTTTAAGGTTCGGTATATCATTCTAGGATGGTCACCCTCAAATTTCTGGGAAATCTGTAAATCTTTTTTTTTGGTACTGGGAATTGAACCCAGGGGCACTTAACCGCTGAGCCACATCCCCAGCCCTTTTTATTTTTATTTTGAGAACAGGTCTTGCTAAGTTGCTAATTGCTGAGGCTGGCTTTGAATTCACAATCCTCCTGCCTCAGCCTTCTCAGCTGCTGGGATTATAGGTGTGTGCCACCACGCCTGGCTGTAAATCTTAAAGTGACTGCAAATTTACTCATTTATGATAATTACCTTGTGCATTGTTAATTATCGTATGCAATAAATAGATCTAAGCAAAGAGAGCTGCAATATTATAAGACATCTATAACTTAGGGATTTTCCAATATCATTTGCTGATCAGATAATGAAGACCTTATCTGCCTAAGATGATCATAAGACCCTCTTATGATCACCAGACTGACGCCATCCCCACATACCTTCCCATTCCTATCCCTCACCAAGTTTCCTTTAAAAGAAGAGCCAGAGAGCCAGGCGCAGTGGCGCCTGCCTGTGATCCCAGTAGCTTGGGAGGCTGAGGCAGGAGGATCTCAACTTCAAAGCCAGCCTCAGCAACTTAGTGAGGCCCTAAGTAACTCAGCGAGACCCTGTCTCTAAATAAAATATAAAAAAGGGCTGGGGATGGGGCTCAGTGGTTAAGCACCCCTGGGTTCAATCCCTGGTATCATAAAATAAACAAACAAAAACACACAAAAGAAGAGCCCAAGAACTCTCTAAACTTCTCTTACTCTCAAGATGGCCCACATTGTCCCTTGAAAGTATATACCTTGCTTTACCTCAAAGCATCTCTCTCTTGAGATAGCTTGTATTCTTCCTTCAATATGTGTGTGCTTTCTTAAATTAATCTCCATCTGTGTCTCTCACTGATGTGTCCTGAAATTCTTTTCTGTCATTACCCCAAGGACCGCACTTGTCCTGAGTCAAGCATGCACCATCTCTGGGAACTCCTCAGACCATCTTCCAGGGACAAGAACAACAGGTCTATGGATCTGGAGAGGGTTGAAGGTAACATGGGCCCAATAAGCTTGAACAAGGACAAGGGTTTTAGATGCAGACAGGCTCACTCTTATACCATGTTTCAGCTTTCAGNAAAAAAAAAAAAAAAAAAAAAGGCCTAGGAACCACCCCACCCCCATCTTGTTAAAATGCAAATGTTGGGTCAAGAGGTCTAGGTTGGGAGTGGGGGGTGCCCAGAGATTCTGCATTCCTAACGAGCTCCAAGGTGCTTTTTCTGAAACGGTTGCTTCTGAGAGCATTTCACAGGACACAGAGCAGCTAGGGCTTTAATCCAGTCCCGTGGGTTTGAGAAACCTCAGGTGGATTCTGAACACCCTTCCTGGACCTGCTGTTTTAGGTCGAGGCTGTGAGCTTCAGTCCCAAAACGGGGCCTCCAGCCTTACTGGAGTGGAAGGACCCACCCACACCCTGGTCTGTTTTGGAATTACCCACCATCCACCACTCCAAGCAAAGGCAATCAGCAGCCTGCATTTCGGGAAAACATCATGATTTTAAAGTGCCCTGTCCTTTCTCCAAGTTATATAACGTGTCCTTATTGAAAATGCTGATAATGCTATTTGGGTGGCATGAAGCCAATTTCTGGCTGCATATTGTTGGTGGCTGGGGCTGGGATCGGGGAAGAGGGCAGGGTCTGGGGAAGGTTTAAGGAGAGAAAGGGGCCAGGCAGATGGAGAGGGCAGTAGGGCCAGGGGTGGCCAAGGCCTGGGGATAAAGCCGATTGGTGTGTCAGCAAAATCTGTCAGTGGCTTTGGTGATTCGAAAGGCAGACACGTTCTTTCATCTCTGTTAATCCTCATCTGATACAGAGGATTTTCCTGCCATTAAATCTGGAGAAAGAAAACTAAGCACTGAAACCCGGAGAAGCAACGACTCCTCTTTGCTTTCTGATCACCCCCCACCCCCAGCCTTTCTTTCTCGGTGGGATCATCTTTTATCATCTGATTTGGGAGATGGAGGGGCTGGGGCAGCCCAGGGGCCCCTTGGAGGTGCAGGACCAGGCAGACCCCCAGGACGGTAAGCAGAATTTGGAAACTGTTCCCAGAGGCTTCTTTGCAAGGGTTTTCCTCTGCATCCATTTTCTTGCTGGGTTGTGGGTGAGACCATTTGAGTCACTGTCAGGGTCTTCGCCTGGTGAAGGATTTCCGAATAGATCCAGGCTGAACTTTTTTTGGCGGGGGAAGCTTCTGATTGGTTGTTGGCTTCTCTGAACCCAACACCAGGGTCATTGGGGGGGGGGAAGGCGGAAAATGAA
>NW_026000249.1:28875926-28933122 GCF_001458135.2 Marmota marmota marmota
TTTTTTTTTTTTTTTTGTCCTGTTGCTATACGTATTTTAATATCCCAAGAAGGGCTGGGGGTGTGACTCGGTGGCAGAGCGCTTGCTCAATGCGCATGCTCCACGTGCATGCTCCAGGCCCTGGCTTCCATCCCTCACTACAAAAAAACAAAACCAAAAACAAAAACAAAAAACAAATCAAGAAGATTCATCATAAAGTATTTTTCCCAACTCTGGTTGCTCGAATCTGACTGAGATAGCCCAAGGAAAAATCTGTTAAGTTCTTCAGAAATAAATGATTTGACTCACAGAATCATTTTTTCTGACCTTTGGGGTGAATTTAATTATTTGAGGTATGATGATGTATGTAATAGATCTCTGTATGCGGTACTAGGAGAGAACATTTTACCAGATCATTCTCAAACAATAGTGATAGAATTTTCTTACTCTTGATTTCACCTTTTCAAAAAGTAGAACTTGCTCTATTGAATCAAACAGATATACAATGTACCTTCAGTCGGTTCAATTCTATGAGGGATATGATCATCTGATCTTTATCCTTGAGAAAATTACCTTCCTTCATGGGAGATCCAATAAATAAATGAGAAAAAAATTGGAACGAGACATAGGGAACATTATGATAAATAAGATACAACTTCCTACCTCAAGGAGCCTCCAAAGGACAGGAGTTGACATTTATATAATTGCCAGCAGCCAGCTTCTTGCCATTTCTCCTACCTAGAAAGGACATGAAGTTTGATTGACTCATGGGGACAGAATGTTTCCTTCTGAGAGCCAGTGTTATTATTTAAATGTGCACCCAAAGCTCTGCTGTCCTCGCAGACTGCAGATAGTTCAGAGCCTACATACTGCAAAATGGGTACCATCCTTGCTACAGAAACCTGAAACACATCCAGACTTTTTGTGACAAGTTGGAGGACTCAGTGGTGACATCATCTGCTAACAATAGTTGCACTTAAAATTAATGACCGTCTCCACATCCCCTGGTGCTTTCATTTAAAACACACTCTAGCAGCACAGAGAATATTTCTCTGACGACCATGAGTCACAAGCAATAGGGACAACATGTTCCTGAGACTCGGGCTCGGATACCGCTGTCTCCTTGGTTAAAAAAATGACAAGACCTTGGAGAAATCAGAAGTGGCTCACAGGGGAAATTTGGGGCAAGATTGGAACCGAATTTCTCCTTATGAGGACATACAGTTCTCCTAGAAGTGGGTCTTCTCTTGGAAGATTAGGTGTCCCCTTCTGCCCCCTATGTCACCCCCTCCCAAGTCTTCCTCTTGTTCATACTATAACATGCAGATTTCACAAATTGTTTTACAGGTCCCTCACATCTGGCTTGCTCTATACTGAGTCTTTAAAGAGGGTCAGGGTTTGTGTTTTGACTACCCCCCTGTCTTGGAGTAAAGCATTGTAAGTGCTTTATAAGGGTTTGTTGGTTGAATGGATTAAGATACCCAGATTATAACCTTTACTCAGCCTGAGAGACTAAGTCATACTAGGTATTAGGATTCTTCTGAGAGGGTAAAACTTGCATTGTTTTTTGAGGTGCTGGGGATGAAATCCAGGGGTGCACTACCACTGAGCCACAGCCCCAGTCTTTTTAAAAATTGTTTAGGTTTTGAGACACAGTCTCCCTAATTGCCCAGGCTGGCCTTGAACTTGTGATCCTCCTGCTTTAGCCTCCTGAGTTGGGATTGTAGGTGTGCACCACCACACCTGGGTGGAAATGTTCCAAATCTTGATTGGGATAGTTATGCATATACACTTGTGGTTTTTGATATTTATTTTTTAGTTTTAGGTGGACAGAATATCTTTATTTTATTTTTATATAGTGCTGAGAATCGAACCCAGTGCCTCACGCATGCTAGGCAAGCGGGATACCACTTGAGCCACATCCCCAGTCCTGCATATACATTTGTTATACTTACTGAACTGACCACTAAAGTTGGTACATTGTATTATGAGTAAATTATACCTCGATTAGATTTAAAAGAAGAATGGCTGTAGGAAGAGAATGACTGTACTGCAAGTGGAATAAATTCCTCACTATCAAGAGTCAGGTACTGGGGCTGGGGTTGTGGCTCAGTGGTAGAGCGCTTGCCTAGCATGCTCAAGGCACTGGGTTCAATCCTCACCACCACATAAATGTAAAATAAAGATATTGTGTCCACCTAAAAGTTAAGAATAAATATTTAAAAAAAAGAGGTACTGTGGCATGGTGAGCAATATGCATGCGAGATTCACCGATGTCATTGTACAGACCAGTAATTCCTACTTTTTGACTGCCTAGTAGTAGTCCATCTTATAGATGTACTTGTTTATCTATTCCCCTATTATTGGACATTTAGGTTACTTCCAGTTAGGGGTATGTCTTAGTCTGTTTTCTGTTGCTATCACAAAATACCTGAGGTTGGTTTTTTTTTTTTTTTTTAAAGGCAGTTTATTTAGCTTATCGTTCTGGAGGTTCAGGAGCATGATAACAACACCTGCTCAGTTCTGGTGGGGGCCTCATGATAGAAGTATGTGTGAGGGGAAGAGACTACATGACAAGACAGGAACCAAGAAGGATTCAGGGGAGGTACCAGGCTCACTTATAACTACCAGCTCTTGTAGGACTTCCTGAGAGATTGAGAACTCCATTAATGCCTCCCAAGGGCTGTGCTTTAATGACCTAATTATCTTCTAGTAGGCTCCACCCTTTAAAGGTGCACTACCTCTTAATACCTCCACACTGAGGACCAGGCCTTAGTACATGAACCTTTGTGGGCCGCGTTCCAATAACCAGACCATAGCAGGAGAATTACCAGTATTTCGTCCTGGAGGCCTTTCTAGGGTCTTGTCTACTTCTCAGAAGGGACAGATCTTTACCTTGAAATTTCCAAAGGCCTTTGAGGCCCTCAGCAGACCACCTCTCCAGAGATAGATATCTCCATCCTTCAGGACTCAGCCACAAAACTGCAGCTGGAATTGGTGAATTTTTTTTTTCTTGTCCCAGAACATACCTGCAGGGTGTGAGAAGCCAGTTCTGGGGTCAGGTGAGGCCAGAGGCCATGGTATGGCCTTCCCCACTGCATTTCTGTTTCCCTCATCCAGTTTTGTTTTGAAAACCCAGCACTGAGTCTTGGCCTGAGGAGCAACTGGGGTAGCCTTTGCCAAGAGTGGGAAGGGAAGGATTTCTAGAGCCAAAGTGGCTGAAAAGATTTTGCTGAAACCAGAAAATTGATCATATTTTCCCATGCTATTTTGGTTTCATGAGGCACAAGTTCTTTTAAAACAATGAGAATAAAGAAACATTCCAAACTCACTCTGTGGTTGGAAACTCCATGAGTAACCCTTCTAGCAAACCTCGAGGGGCAAAAACACATATTTGCAAAGCTAAGGGCCTCCTGAGAGAAACTTAGCTGGTCTGCATTAATATATCATTCTTTGGGGGTATCTGAGTCCAGCCATTGCTGCCTCCTTGCAGCTGGGGGCTGGCCTGTGCAGGTCACCAGGACACAAATGCAGGGCTCATTACAGGTGTTTGCCCAGATGCAGGGAAACCTTAACTTTTCTTCCTCCGCCCCCCTCTCTTTCTTTTTTAAATAGAAGTAAACCCAGCATGGTGGAGCATGCCTGTAATCCCAGCAACTCGGGAGGCTAAGGCAGGAGGATCACAAGTTTGAGGCCAGCCTCAGCAATTTAGCAAGGTCCTAAGCAACTCAGTGAGACCTGTCTCAAAAATTTTAAAAAGTAATAATAATAAAAAAGGGCTGGGGATGTAGCTCAGTAGTAAAGCACCCTGGGTTCAATCCTCAGAAACAGAACAAAATAAAATAGAGGTCAAATCCACATAAAATTTACCATTAACCATTTTAATTTTAATTTCATTTTTTTGGTACTGGGGATTGAGAACCCAGGGGCACTTTACCACTGAACCACATTTCCAGCCTTTTAAATATTTCACTTAGAGACAAGTTCTCACTAAGTTGCTTAGGGCCTCACCAAATTGCTGAGGCTGGACTCCAACTTGTGATCCTCCTGCTTTAGCCTCCTGAACCACTGGGATTACAAGTGTGCAGGCTATCATTAGCCATTTTAAAGTGCACAATTCAGTGACATTTAGCATGTATACAGTGTTGTGTAACCATCACCTCTATCTAGTTCTAAGACCTTTTTCATGTTCCCAAAAGGCAACTTGTATCTGTCTATTATCCAACAGTCACTCTGTTCTCTCTACTCAGCCCCTGGTGACCACTAATTGCTTTCTGCCTTTATGGATTTACCTGTTCTGGACATTTCCCATAAATGGAACCATAATGTGTGGCCTTGTATAATTGTCTTATTTTACTCAGCATTAATGAGTTTGAGGTTCATCTTTCTCCACATCATAGCATGTGTCAGTTCTTTGTTCTTTTTAAAGGCTGAATAATATTTCATTGTATGGCATACCACATATATTTATCCATTCATTCATTCATTTGTGGACATTTGTTGTTTCTACCTTTTGACCCTTATAACTAGTGCTCATACAGTCATGTCTGTTAGATCACCTGCTTCCAATTCCTGTAGAATTGGAATAACTAGGAGGTAAACTGCTAGGTCATATGGTCACTCTGTTACACCTTGTAAAATTTTATACACACACAGGAACCCTTGGCCTACCTAGGCTCTTGGTTTTTGACTTTGCTCACATTTTGACTTTTAACATTGGAATCATCTGCGAAGCTTTAAAAATACTAATGCCTGGTACCACCCGGAAGATCCTGATGTGATTAGCCTGGAACCATTCTAGTTCCTTCTTTGCACCCTCTTTGTGGTAATAACTTCAATATTCTGACACCTGGCATCTTTGTCCATTGCTGTGACAAAGTTTCCGAGACAATTTATGAGGAAGAAAAGTTTATTTTGTTTGGTTCACGGTTTTAGAGGTTTCAGTCCATGATTGGTTTGCTCCATTTCTTTTGGGCCTGTGGCGAGGCAGAAGACCATGGTAAGGAGCACGCGATAGAGCAAGGCTGCTTATATCATGGTGTCTGGGAAGCAAATAGAGAGAGAGGGGGCCAGGATCCCTACATTCCCTCCAAGGCTACACTCCATCATTCAGAAAGATAAGAAGCCAGCATTTATCAAGCACGTTTTCAATTATACAGAACAAGTCCTGGCTCCAGTCTGTGTCTCCCTCTCCTCAGGCTTACTTTACTTTGTCAGAAATTGTAGTCCAATTTCCTCTAGTTTTTGTTTCTGTTGAATACAGTTGGTTCATACTCTGCAAAGGACCTTGCCCTGATACATATTTCCCCTGCCCCATCTTGGGAAGTCACCATTCACTCTGTACACACCGTTGTGCCTTCTTTTAGAAAAACAATGGTAAAGATAGTCACAGGGCATGAATTGTCAGGAATTGGCCTGAGTAAGGAAAGTCAAGGTCCACTGGTAGTTACATACACATTTTAACAGTGTTGTGCAACAGTTATCTATTACTGTGAAATAAACTCCAAAATGGTAGATGTGGTGGTGCACACCTGTAATCCCAGCAGTTTGGGAGGCTGAGGCAGGAGGATCTCGAGTTCAAAGCCAGCCTCAGCAACTTAGTGAGGCTCTTAAGCAACTCAGTGAGACCTTGTCTCTAAATAAAATATAAAAAGGGCTGGGGATGCAGCTCAGTGCTTGAGTATCGCTGGGTTCAATCCCCAGTACCAAAAAGAAAGAAAGATATAGATAAAACTAAACTCTAAAATGATGTGGCCTAAAATAATGTTTTGTTATTTTCCAGGATTCTGTGCTTTGACTATGTGTTAGTCAACTTTTTGTCGCTATGACAAAATACTGAGATAAGCAACTTAAAAGGAGCAAAGATTTACTTTGGCTCATGCTTTTAGAGGTTTCACTCCAGGAATTGCTGGCTCTGTTGTTTTTTGGTCTATGGCAAGGCCCACCATCATGGCAGGGAGCTTTTGGTAGAGCAAAACACCTCACCTCATGGCAGCAGGGAAGCGAAAAGAGAGAGGAAGGCGTGGTCCACATCTCCAATGTCCCCTTAAAGGGAATGCCCCCAGTGCTACCCTTCCAACCATGCACTATCTCTTAAAGGTTTTTACCACCTCCCCAAAGTGCCAGAGGCAACATATGAGCCTTTCAGGGACATTTTAAGATCTAAACCATAACAGTTGGTGTGTTGCTTTCTACTCTGGGACAGATTTCCACTTGGTCCTTGAAGGATTTGTCCCTTGATGAGGCTTAATCCTGTGATGAGTGGCTCATGGAGCCCACTTTGAGCTTGAGTCAGAGCTTTCACAGCTGTCTCAAGCAGCATGGTGCCTGTGTCCCCCATAGCTGTCCACACCTTCCAGATGAACAAACCCAGAGACAGAGGTCATCTGAGGTTAAAAAAAAAAAAAAACAAGCAGTATGAGAGAGCAGGGGTGAGAATAAGTATCCTTAGGGTTTCTGAGAGGGCTCTGGCATGCCCTCAGGCTAAGTGTTTCCAGACCGAATGTTCTGGAAAGCCTGCACATGACCCCTGGAGCTATAACAACTTTTGGCTGAGCAGGGACAGTCCTGAGCCCAGGCCCATCCTGCATTTCTCATCTTCCTGTCCTTATTCCTCAGATTGGAAATAAGGGCCTTCATGTCTTCTGTGACTTCCAGATGAATCCTTCCCCAAAATACCAGTGTGAGAAGAGAATTTGTTAAGCAACTGCCAAATGAGTTGACTTTCTCTTCTCACAAACTGTAATCTTTATTTTAATTTGATAAATGTGTTTCTGGCCAAGGTATTCCCGTGGAACTCAGCTCTGGATGGCCAAGGAGATTTGTTTCTGGAACGGTTACTGCTGATTCTGGGAGAGACCACTTTTCATTTGGATTTGGAAAAAGAAGGGTTGTGCTAAACAATTTTTGATTTACTGTTGTTATTTCCTGTCAGCGAATGGCAAGGACTTTCCTTTTGGTTGAGGGGTGCTGCCTGGCCCTGAATTTGAGTCATTTGCTCTTGGCAAGGTGAAGAGTTTACCTGGTTTTTCAGGGGAAGGAAGGAGGGGGCCACAAGGAGGGAGATGGAACTAGAGAGAAATGTAGGGAACTTGTTGTGTTCGTCAGCTTTTCATTGCTGTGACAATTTATAAGGAGAAAAGGTTTAATTTGGTTTCCCAGAGGTTACAGTTCAGGGTCACTCAACACTCATGACGGGAACATATACAGAGGAGAACTGTACCTCACGGTGGCGGAGAAGCAAAGAGAGAATGAGAGGAAGGGGATCAGATCACAATATCCCCTTCAAAGGGACCCCCCCAAGACCCAACTTCCTCCAATTAGGTCTCACCTTTTAAAAGTTTCAGCATCTTTCAATAGCATCACAGGCTGGTGACCGAGCTTTTAGCACATGGGACTTTGGCCTGTATTTCAGATCCAAACTCTAGCACCTGTCTCAGGCTCTTGCTCAAGAATATTATTGCAAACCATAGAACCTACTCTAGGTCATCGAAGCCGCCAGGAGCATTCCTATATCAGGAGGTGGGCAACTCCAAAAGACCCTACTGCCCTTGCCACTTGGTGGGTACACCCAAAACCCCATGAGAATCATGTTTATGTGCTAGGTGCCAGAAATTTCCACCATGCAAGCCTGAAAGCCAGACACCTCTTCTGCCATTCTGTCCAAAGAATGGTTTCTGCCTGGTGTCTACTTCGTAATCCAACTCTTGCTGAGTGTCTTCTTGACAAAGCTAGGTCACATGCTTAGGAAAGAGAGTTTCTGTCTTCTATTTTTTTTTTTGTACTAGGGATTGAACCCAGGGGTTCTTAACCTCTGAGCCACATCCTCATCCCCCTTTTTATTCTTATTTTATTTTATTTTAAAAAAATATTATTTTGGTACTGGGGATTAAACTCAGGGGCACTCGACTACTGAGCCACATCCCCAACCCTATTCTGTTGTTTTATTTAGAAACAGGGTCTCACTGAGTTGCTTAGTGCCTCTCCTTGCTGAGGCTGGCTTTGAATTCGAGATCCTCCTGCCTCAGCCTCCTGAGCCGCTGGGGATTACAGGTGTATACCACTGTGCCCTTGTCTGGCTTCTGTCTTAAGGTAGCATTTGTAACAAAGGAAATTATCTAAATGTACAAATTGTGCTTAAAACAGGTCCCCTTTTCCAGTGTCCAATGTCCACTACAATTCGAAATGGTCTGGTTGCAGAAAGGAATAGAAATTCACTCATGCATACAGATGGTTTGAATGGATTTCCAAAAAGGAACAGGGAAATGTCACAGAAACAGCTCTAGCTGGGCTTCATGAGGTCCATCTCTGTGATTCTCATGTCAGAGCTATTGCTCTCTTTGCACATGCTATGGACTGAATTTTGGTGCCCCCCACACTCAATTCATTGGTTAAAACCAACCCCCTCAGTGTGAAGTATCAGGAGGTGGGGCTTTTGGGAAGTGATAATTCATAAGGATGGAGCCCTGATGATTGTGATTGTTGCTGTTATAAAAGAGTCCTTAGATAGGTCCCCTGCCCCTTCTGACAAGTGAGGACATAACAAGATGGCTGTATATGAACCAGCAAGTGAGCCCTCACCAGACACTGAATCTGCCTTGTTCTTGGACTTCCCAGCCTCTAGAGCTGTAAGAAACAAGTTTCTGTTGTTTATAAGCTCCCAGTTGATGGTATTTTGTTATGGCACCCTGAACAGACTGACAGCACCCCAACTCCTTCACCTTACCCTCAGTTCTAGTCCTCCATACTGTTGAGCTGGATGTGGCTTTGGTATAAACCCATCCCCAAGGCCACACAGGTTTGTGCTCACAGGAGCTCACTGACCAGTGGCTCGGTTCCTATTTCCCTTTCATGGAGAAGGGATGAGTCAGATTAGCTCTGCTTACATCCAAGTGTCCACTCATGGTGCAAGCAGCTGGAGCTGGGAGGAGGTGGCAGAGACACATGAGACTTGGAGTAGGGTGTTTTTTTTTCTTGGAAGCCATGGTTGGTAACAGCTGCTGTGGAACCACAGAAAACAAGAGCCAGAAAGGTCCTCAAAGGTCAGGAAGCACAGTCCTTCAGTTTACAGTTAAAGAAATGGAAGTTCAGGAGGTTAGATGTGTGGGGCAGGAGACAGCTCAATACAGTGGAAAGACAGAGAAAGAAAGCTTGGTGTCATTAACCACTCCCAACCTTAGTTTCCTCCTGTGAGAAAGAGAGACCAATACTTAGTTGCAGGGCTGTTGTAGTCAATGAATTAATGTATGTAGCCATCTTAGCCCTGAGCAAATACTTATTAAAATTGGTTGTTGCTGGGCAGAGTGGTGAACACCTGCAATCCCAGTGGCTGGTGAGGCCAGGGCAGGAGGGTCCCAAGTTCAAGGCCACTTACGAAACTTAGTGAGACCCTGTCTCAAAGTAAAAAATATAAAGGATTTGGGGTGTAGCTCAGTGGTAAACTCCTTCTGGGTTCAATTCTTAATACCACCCCCCCAAAAAAGTTGGTTGTTATGAGAGCAAAAGAAACTCATAGGATTTTTCTTTTTGGGCACTAGGGGTTGAACCCAAGGGGCACCTAAACCCTGAGCCAGGTCCCCAGCCCCCCCCCCTTTTTAAACCTTTATTTTGTTTATTTATTTTTATGTGGTGCTGAGGATTGAACCCAGTGCCTCACACATGTGAGGCAAGTGCTCTACCACTGAGCCACAACTTCAGTTCCCCCCAGCCCTTTTTTATATTTTATTTAGAGACAGGGTCTCACTGAGTTGCTCAGGGCCTTGCTACATTGCTGAGGCTGGCCCTGAACTCGCTATCCTCCTGCCTTAGCCTCCTGAGATTTAGAGGAGTGCACCACCATGCCCAGTAAAACCCATAAAATTTAATTAAGTGACATTATACATGTTCACATCACCCAGATAACATGTTATCACAGTTCCTAGACTATATCCTGTAGATATTCATTGTCATTTGGGGTTGTGTTATATATGGTGTGAGGTAGGGGTTGAGATTCTTTTTATTATTAGGACTTATAAAATGCACCTTCAAGTTGTCATGGGCTACCTTGAATTAATCTTATATTGCTTTATGCATAATGCAAGATAATAAGATTCAATTAAATTTATCTCTTTTTATTCTTTATGTCATCGTTGTTATGTTTTTTCATTTATATATGTTATAAACACCACGATATCTTCTTATGTTTGCTTTAAACAGCCACTTATCAAGCAATTCAGGTGAGAAAAGAGTTCATGACATATTTATACCATTTCCATTGCTCTTCATTTGCTCCTTTCCATCTGATTTTCATCTAGTAGCATTTTTCTTCAGGCTGGAGAAAGTCACCATTTCTTGTGCAAAAACTGCTGGAGATGAATTTTCTCCAATTTTGTTTATCTGAAAATATCTCTATTTTTCTTCATTTAGAAGATGCTTTCACTATATATAGAATTGGGTTGCCAGATTTTGCTTTTCTTTCAGCACTTGAAGATTGCCATTCTACTGTCTTATGGCCTTCATCGTTACTGACGAGAAGTCAGTATTATTTTATTTAGGCTGCTATAACAAAAATACCATAGTCTGTGTGGCTTCTAAACAACAGCACTGTATTTCTCATACATTTGGAGGCCGGAGAGTTCAAAATCAAGCCACCATCAGATGTGGTGTCTGGCAAGGGCCCATTCCTAATAGATGGCACTTTCTCTCTGTGTCCTTACATGGTTGAAGGATGGAACCCAGGGCCTTGTATATGCTAGACAAGTGCTCACCCACTGAGCTGGGTCCCCAATCCTCTGGGGTCCCTTTTATAAGGGCACTAATCCCCCCTTCACAAGGGCTCTGCTCCTATGACCTGATAACCTTTCAAATTATGCTCCTCCTAATACTATCACCTTGGGGTTTAGGATTTCAACATATGAATCAGGGGAAGGGGACAAATGTTCAGACCATAATACTGATATGTACGTATATACATTTTATTTATTTATTATTTCTCTTTTTCTCTTTATGTCTTTCTTCTTTGGATGCTTTTTTTTTCCTTTTCTTTTTTGTGGTGCTGGGGATTGAACCCAGGGCCTTCTGCATGCGAGGCAAGCACTCTACCAACTGAGCTAGATCCCCAGCCCTGAATGCTTTTCAGAATTGTCTATCTTTGGCTTCTAACAGTTTGACTATGTCTCCAGGCAGAGGAGTGTGGGAGTGTGTGTGTGTGTGTGTGTGTGTGTGTGTGTTTACATAGGGCTTACTGAGCTTTTTTTAAATTTTTTTTTTAATTGTCAATGGACCTTTATTTTATTTATTTTTTCATGCGGGGCTGAAGATCAAACCCAGGGCCTCACATGTTAGGCAAACTTAAGACCTTGCTAAGTTGCTAAGACTGGCCTTAAACTTGTGATCCTCCTATCTCAGCCTCCCAACTTGCTGGAATAACAGTACAGGCATGCACCACCTCACCCAGCCACCTGTGCAGCTTTCAAGATGCTAATGCCTGATCCCAACCCTGAAGATCCTTATGTAATTACCCTGGGTGGTATATTTGAAAAGCTCCCCGTATGATCCTAACGTGCAGCCCTGATAGCGAATCTTCATAGACCCTTCTTTCTAGTTCCCTGTAGTAATAACTATGGGTATACTGGAACTATCAGCAGGAATATTAATCTGATAAACAAGCTACTCTTTCATTGCAAGGAGAACTCACTCAAATATGTTATTATTTAGAAAAAACTTTATTTTGATGCCCTATTTTTCTGGCTTAAAAACATATACTTAGTCTTCATATTGGGTGAACCAATACTGAGGTTATCTGTTCTGCCAATTTACTTGACTTAATCTAAATTTCACTCAACAATCTGGTAAATTAGTTATCATTCCTCATGGCTATCAAAGTTTCAGAGACTGAAAATAGGTCTCCCATAGTGACAATGTCTTGACATTTTTTATTTTCATCTTATGATTTATTTATTTTTTAAGAAAAGGTCTCACTAAATTGCCCAGGCTGGCTTTAAGACTTCCGATCCTCCTCCCCCAGCCTCTGAAGTAGCTATGATTACAGGCATGTGCCACTATTCCTGGTTGTCTTGAATGTTCAGTAAAATTTAAAATACATTTTAATCTATTTCCTGAAATAGATTATATATCCACAGGGTTCAAAATTTTAAGTGGAAAGGATATACAGTGAAAACTTCACTCTCACCTCTCACAGTTTTAAAACATTAGCAGTTACTTCTTCTGTTTTTTTTTTTTTTTGATAGTGGGGATTGAACCCAAGGATGCTTTACCACTGAGCCCATCCCCAGTTCCGTTTTATTTTTATTTTGAGATTTTGAAACAGGGTCTCACTAGGTTGCTGAGGGTCTTGCTAAGTTGTTGAGGCTTGGCCTGGAACTCACGATCCTCCTGCCTCAGCCTCCCAAGTCACTGGGATAACAGGAATAAGTGCACCACCACTCCCAATTGGCAGCTACCTTTTTTGATCTCTTGTATTATACAAATTGGTTGTATCCTGCTTCTTCTAATCCTGTGAGTTTCTCGACAAAGAGTTTGTAAAATAAATGACATCTCCAGCAGGAAGCTCACGGAGGAAGGCATCAATTCCATTTAATTCTGCAAACATTTATTGAGCTGTACTGTGTGCCTGGAACAATTTTAGCTATCGTGGGGTATAAACATGAGTCATATGATTGAGAGCATAGTTCTCTTAATTAGAAAGAAGGGACTAGAATAAAGGACAATTTGTAATGAAATCGAATGCCTTCAACATGACCCAGTTGGAAGAGTTGGTAGGAAAAGGTCCTGCCTCTGTCCAGCTCAGGCCTGGAGTAAAGGTTATATTCTTGGCCCTGTCTCCCTAACACAGTGTCTCCCAACCCAGCAGAGGTCCAGTTTGCAGCCGAGCTTGGCATAGGGTCCAAGAACTTTGCTGGAAGCTGTCTGTCAATCTCAGCTTTGAAGGGAGAAGAAAAAGCCAAGTCAAGCTTTCTCAGGATCAGAATGTTGAAACAGCTACAGTTTTCAACTGAACACTCAAAGGTTGGAGTGTTCTCCAGCCAAGTCTGAAAGGGTTGATCCCCTTCCCAGCAGTTGAGAAAGCCTGGCGTGTCTGAGACAGATGGACTGAAAAGACCCTAGAAGCTGAGCAAATTTACAGAGGCAGCAGCAAGTGCATTCTGTACAGTTATGTTGAGTAGACCTTGGGGTTCCCCCAGTGGCTTGGGTAGACAAGGCAGGGGGCCGTGTACACAGTGAAAGAGCCTGAACAGCAGGCCAGGGGTGCTTGCTAGGAATTTGGGAGTACTGCAGAGGAGGAGCAGAAATCATCAATCAGTGGGTAGTTGTGGATACCTTTTCTTCCCTGCAGGAACTGTGGATTGAGCACACTCTACCTGAAAGCTGATCCTGGCCAGAGAATAGAACTTGTGCATGTGTCAATGCTGTCTTTTCCACTGGTCCTTAAGATTGGGCTTGGGACCTCTGGCTTCCATGGGGCAGCAGGCATGTCATTCAGTTTGCTGCCAGTGGCAAGCCCATGGGCGGGGGTGGCTTTTGAAGTCTTTATCTGATTCTCAAATGCTCAGAAGACAATTTATAAGCACATTTGTTTCCCAGGATGACCTAAAAAAGTTTCTACAGGGCCATGGATGATGAATGGAACTTAACTGCAGAGTGCCTATAATTAATTCTTTGGGGATGTGTGAGGTCATTTGCATATTGTCCTTATGGTTTAATCTTCGAGACCATTAAAGAAAAAGAGGCCAGGTGGGTGTGGCACACCTGTAATCTCAGTGACCCAATTTGGGAGGCAGAGGCAGGAGGATCCCAAGTTCCTCAGCCTGGGCAACTTAGTGAGACCTATCTCAAAATTAAAAAAAAAAAAAAAAAAAAAAAAAAAAAAAAAAAAAAAAGAAAGAAAGAAAGAAGAAAAGGACTGGGGATGTAGCTCAGTGATGGAGTGCCCCTGGGTTCAATCCCCAGTGCAGGGGGAAACAAAGAAAAAGGAAAAATATTGATAGATTTATCTAGAAAATTCCCAACCCCCCTGCTCCCTAATTCTTTCTTCTCCATGAGGCTTCAAAGGACACTCGCAGAGTCCAGGCAAAATCCCGACCACACCACAGACCCAAAGGTCACACAAGAGATTTATTGTCGGGTAACAGGAGGCATACCCTCAAGGCTTTCCCTCCAAGGAGAGCAGCGGCCTGTGACACTCGCAAAGCAGCTTTATAGCTCACAAGGAGAACCTCAAAAGCTGCGTAGCAGTTTAAGCTGAGGTGAGGTTGAGAGCAGCCACGTGTTCTTTTGGGAAGTTAAGCAGCTTTGCCTCAGAATGGAAACTTTGGAACCTCTAGATAAAATGGGTCCCAACCTAAAATGATGAATCTGATGCCAATAAGGCTTAATTTATTCAGTGGTGTTTTTCCAGAACNAGGAGCTGAACCTCACCACGTCTAGTCCAGGCTCGTCCCCAGGGCCGGTGGCCACCACCGTGAGCAGGTTTAGCAGTCTCCTCTCCAAGTTGCTCGCCCCAAGGGTCCCAGTGGAGGAGACAGCCAACGTCACCGGAGGGCTGGCCAACGCCTCACTGTCCGACAGCCTTCCCTCCTGTGGGGTGGCCGGCCCCGGCCACAGAACCATATTGCTCTTCATCTCCCGTCCCCTGCTCAGTGTGGCTCACTACGTGGTGTTTGGCCTGCAGAGGGACTGACCCTGCCACACTGGGGTGGCCCAAACTGCTTTGGCCAAGGGAGGGTTTGGTTAACTGGGTTTAGGGGAGAGGGAATGGGATGGGGACCCATGGTGAGAATTCTAGGGAAGGGTGCAAGGAGGAGTTTGCCACGAAGGATGGCACTAGGCAGAGGAGAAAGAACCCTGGGAAATGCCACAGGGAGGGGAGAAGCTGGACTATTGTGGATTTCTGCTCTTCTCCTATGGGCATCCAGAGGAAAACAGAAAAAGAACGAATATAGCCCCTGAGTGCAAAGGCTAGGAATTGGTAGCTCCTAGGGCGTCCCCCCTTCCCCCTTCCCCCCATCTTCCAGGCAACAGTACCTACAGTGCCTGAATTAAGAGGGTCACTCCACAGGCTGAATACTAAGAACTGTGCCAATTCTCCTGCAGGGTAACCCATTAAACCTGTTGTTTTCTACGACAGTCCTCCACCCCCTCCCCCAGGAGCCTGGGGACACTAGGATTCTTGAAGGTGCATGGGACTTAAAGAAGGGAAGATGGGGGAAAGACTTAGACCCTAAAGGATGGTTAGGGTGTCCTGGGTTCTGAGATGCTAGGAGGTGTTTAACACAATGACGAGTTTTATTTACTCCACAATGATGCCCAGGGGTGTCTTTAGTCCCAGAGGGACTTTAGGGCAGCGGGGTGTCTTGGTGGACAAAATTGTAAAATCCTAAAATTAAAAAAACAAAAGAGTTCAGCCAGTTTCTTTTCTATAGGACTTTTCAGAGTCTTTCATATGTTAATACGTATTGTGAGTCTCCCTGGAGGCCACAAATCCTCTTTTCTTAAGAAATTGTGGGAAGACCAGGAGATGCTGTTAGCAGGGCAGGGGGTCTCCAGCTCGGAGGATTCCAAGGGTATGGACGTTTGTTATGAGCTGCGCCCTTTGGGGCTGGTGGCTAAGGAGGAGGGAAGCAGCCTTAGGTGGCCAAGGACACTAGAGATTTCTCAGTGTGGGAATCGGCCCCCTCCTGCCCCCAGGCTGGACCACCTGGGCAAAGGCCCACCAGCCCCCCTCGGCCAGCACTCAGGGCCTCTGTGGAGTGAGGACCGGGCTGCCAGATCCCACCCTAGGCACCCCAACAAGCCAGCTCTTTTCAGGGCTCAGTGGAAATGAGCAGAGGTGGACTGTTTTGTGAGCTACAGGATCAGCAGCTTTGGGGACCCCAGCCACCAGGGTGGCTTTGCAGGCTTCCTCCTGGGGCTGGCTCTGGGCTGCGGATGTAGCTCAGTGGTAGAGTGCTTGCCTAGTGTGCGAGCAGGAGGCCTGGGTTCCATCCCCAGCACTGCCAAAAATATAAAAATAAAAATCCAAATGCCGGCTCTGCCATCTTCCTATACCATCTCTATAGTTGGCAGCAGAACCACCCTCTGCTGGTCACAACAGGTGTGTGTGTTTGTCAGACCATGAAGCAGCCAAGTCAACAAACGAAAGTGCCATAGGTCTGCTAAATACTTGCTCAAGCTATTCTTTACACCACGTGCAGTGATAACGGCTTTTGTCAATGTTCTGGAATCTGTAATCTTACTGCCGAGTTCTTGTCTTTGTATTTGGAGAGGTGGATTTTCAAAACCTACATGGATTCAGGGTGTACCCTCTGTTAGGTTTCTGTGACAACAGAAATACTAACATTAAGACTAAGAATTAGAACTGTTGCAGGAGTGTTCAAATCGGTTTTGACCATAGAATGGGTCATGATCAGCATTGAAAAAAAATATATATATAGGGGCTAGGGGGATGTGACTTGGTGCTATTGTATGTGCTAGCTTGATCCGGGTTCTGGGTGCATCCCCCACACTGCAAAAAGCAACTTCATGAACAACATGATAAGATAGAAGAGCCACAGAGCATCTCATGTAATATAAAAGTAAGCAGTGTTTTGTGAAACTTTTAATTTATATGCATGTGATCCATTGTATGTGTATATATGTGTGTCCTGGGTTGCTGTGTACAATTTGTAGTTTATTGCGGGGTTGTGGTTAAAAACAATTGAAAAGTACTGATATAGAGCATGCATGATTTTTTTTTTATTTTGAAAACTTTCATACCTATAAAAAACGTTGCAAAAATAGGATGAACACTTTGGCCATTCACTCAAGTTTTAACTCAGTGTTAACTTTTTACCATGTTTTCATCCGTTCTTTCTCTTTCTATGTTACTATTCCTTGTTACTAATAGTTTGAATGCCTCACATTCTCGAGGCCTTGAGTTTGGTTTCCAGCACCCCCCAAAATAAAATAAAAATAAAATATACTTGATATCATAATGTCGATACTTGTCAAATGACTTTTAAGTAGTTATTCCTTTTCTTATGGGGGGGGGGGAATGAGCTTCTTAAATCATGGCTTGTTTTCATTTGGTTGCAAACCTCCAAACCCGTCGATTGATTTTAATGTTTCAAAGTGAACTGGTTCTCCAAGTGCCTTACTTTTCCAATGTGAGAACCCAATGAGGTCAGAAATGTTGTTTGCTCAAACCTTGTGTGGTGGCCATGGAAACTGAGTAAAGACCATGAGAATCCAGGAGACCAGATCTTTGCATTTGGGTAACCATGGATGTCCACAGCAGACAAGCAGTCTGGGTTACTGAGGAACCAGATAGCGCCTTGAGAGGAATGTTCTCCTTTTCATTTGGAGCAGGTTCATGAGAGTCAGCCTCAAAGTACTGCTCTACTTCTGCCTGGGTGGTTAGATGGCCAGCTTTTTAATGAACATTTGCTTGGCTGAATGTTTCTGAACAAATATCAACGCTAAAATAGCCTCCTGAGAGAGTTTTATAGAGTTGCCCAGCCCAGTAGAATTCTGGGAACATGGGAGCTACTTATTGCCAAGTAGATCCAGAGATGCCTGGAATGAATTCCCAGTGAATTTGTAGCCATTATGGGTTCTCAGGAGAGATCAAGGAGGGAAGAGTGCTCATTTTGAGTTCATTTAGTGTCTCCCCCACCACTGACCAGTTAGTACCTTGGCAAATGGTAGGTACCATGGATTTTGCTAAGCAAAGGTATGAAGACTGGTCAGGGCAGGCTGCATTAAGCTGTGGTAACAAACAAACCCCGAACTTCACTGGCTTGCTTTAAGTTTATTTCTTGCTTAAGCTACATGACAAAGGTTGGCTTATTAGAGGGGCTCTGCTTCTTTAATTTTATTTTCTGTGGTATTGTAGATCGGGCCCACTGAGCTACCTCCCCAGCATCCTCTTTATTTTGATACCAGGGATTGAATCCAGGGGAACTTAATCACTGAGTGACCCCCTCTCCGTTTTTCAAAAAAAATTTTTTTTCTTTTTTTAAATGTTGAAACAGGTCTTGCTAAGTTGTTTAGGGCCTCACTAAATTGCTGAGGCTGGCCTTGAACTTTCGATCCTCCTGCCTCAGCCTCCTGAGCTGCTGAGATCATGGGCCTCCGTTACCATTTCCAGTATCATGCCTCACTCTTAAATGCTTCCACCCAGATGTGACACATGTTGCTATTCACATTTTATTGGCCAAAGAAGTCACATGGCCACATTTAACTTTGTGGGGACAGGGAACTATGATCCCCCACTTGCCCAGAAGGACAGAACTAGAGCTATTTGTGAATGCTGGTAATGCTGGAAAGCACTAGTGACTCCAAGCTAGTGTGGCTCATCTGGCAGAATCAAAACGGCACATCTCAGAATTTTTCGAAACCATAGAGACTTGAGGGGGGACCTGATGAGTGACCCGCTGGTCCCCAACAAAACTTCTGAATACAGGATTTGCTGCAAACAATAGGAATACTAGGGCCTCCTTGTGTTGGTTCTTTCAAGAAAAGAGAGAGAAAATGGAGAGGCAAAGCGTTCATAGTTTAAAAATGTTTTCCATATACAAATCCTCAACTTCCAATATTTAAGTCCCTGGGAGCTTGATCTTTGGAAAATATTCCTCAAAGTATTCCCTCTCAGAAGGCCTGTTGGCTGTTTCTAGGAGGTTCCTTCCTCTGTGGTGGATTCACAAAGATGGTCAGTGGCCCTCACCCCTTTGTCAGGTCACTACATGCTGCTGTATAGAGGACACTGTCTGCTGGGCACAGCTGTCCTTGGCTGTTGATCGCCTTTGCCACCATCACTCCTTCCTCAAAGGAGGAGAACCTAGTCTGCTTTTTGATCATGGATTTAGGGCCTCCCTCTGAATCCCCCACCACTCAGAAGAGAACAGCAGGCTGGGAAATGAATGAGGCTTTCTGAGGGGTTGGTTATAATGGAAGAGAAGTAAGTAGGTCATCCAATTGTCGCTGGACGTGGCTATTGGCAGCACTCCCAGCCCCAACTCCCTTACAGGCCCCTGTCACAGGGTTGGCTTTTAGTTCTCCACCCAAATGCCCTGGGAATGCCAAGGCCTGGCCTCATTTTTTTCTTGCTCAGGCCCACCTCTGAAGCCCCACCAAGGAAACTTCACTCTGTGGAAAATGGCCTTGTCCTCTGCACCTCTTGCCACGGGATGTCACACATAGTCCTAGCATGTGGGTCACTGGAGCTAAAGAGGACAGGGAAGTCCACATCCTCAGTCCACCTGCTTCCTGCCTGCCTTCCAGTCTTTTCCTCATCTTGGCTGCATCTGGCTTAAAACCTGCTGCTCACTGCTGCAAAGGACAAACCATAAAGTTGTAGAGACTAAAGTAACATTTCTCTCCCCAAAGCCCCAATGCCTGGAAGTCTGATAAAGATGGCAGCAAACTACCTTTCTTTGGGGGGTTACTGGGGATTGAACTCAGGGGACTAGACCACTGAGCCACATCCCCAGCCCTATTTTGTATTTTATTTAGAGAAAGGGTCTCACTGAGTTGCTTAGGGCCTCACTAAGTTGCTGACGCTGGCCTCAAACTTGCAATCCTCCTGCCTTAGCCTCCCAAGTGGCTGAGGTTACAGGCCTGTGCTACCATGCCCTGCTTCGATATCTGTGTTTTAAACAACAGTAACCACCAGATCACTGCTCCTTGCTCTCTCTCTCTCTCTCTCTCTCTCTCTCTCTCCCTCTCTCTACACACACACACACACACACACACACACACTCACAGGGCTGGGCTGATTAGCCAAGGAGTTTTCCTTTTGTTTCTCCTCTCCCCAACATACAGCATACAAGTAGCCCCTGGTCTTAAAGAGCACTATGGCTTCTCCCTTCCTATTGCCTGGGGTACAAGCTAGAGTGAAGCCCAGTCACCTCTGGCCAACTTGAGTTCCTGAATGAATGTTACTTTTATTCCTTCTGTTTGTGTTCCAGGAACAAGAAATTTAGAGGCATCTTATAAAAACATGTGCAAATTTCAAGTTTTGCTGGCTTTGACAACTGGGATCCTGAGGAGCAAATCGGTTTTTCTTCACAGCTGAGCTGAGTCCCACCAACACTGACTCACAGGGAGTCCTGTGGAGGCCTTTCCTTTGTGGTCCCCAGGGGCCTAGCAGGTGTTCCCTCTGGCTCCACATTATGTCATGTCTGAGGGCTGCTGGTATTTGTGAGGTCCGGGTTGCCGCCACCACCAAGAAAGTAACAAAATAGGGAAATTTCAGCATGCCTTACAGATAGTAAGAAAAATATTATTACATTAGGCTTTTAAAAATATATATGTATTTTACTTGTCGATGGATCTTTATTTTATTTATTTATATGCAGTACTGAGAATTGAACCCAGGGCCTCACACATGCTAGGCAAGCACTCTACTACTGAGCTATAGCCCCAGTTCATTAAACTTTTCTTCAGTTGTGTGTGTGTGTGTGTGTGTACCACGTCACAATACCAAAATCTATTTTTGTGGGTTATAATTGTGAGTTCTTTTTCCCCCCCAGGACTGGGGATTGAATCCAGGGGCACTTAACCACTGGGCCACATCCCCAGTGCCTTTTTTAAAAAAAATTATTTTTTAGTTATAGTGGACATAATATATTTATTTTATTTTGATGTGGTGCTGAGGATCAAACCCAGTGCCCCACACATGCTAGATGAGCACTCTACCACTGAGCCATGACCCCAGCCCCTTTTATTTAAAAAAAAAATTATTTTTAATTTTTTTAAATACATGGCAGCAGAATGCATTACAATTCTTATTACACATATACAGCACTATTTTTCATATCTCTGGTTGCATACATAGTATATTCACACCAATTGGTGTCTTCATACATGTACTTTGGATAATGATGCCCATCAATTCCACCATCCTTGCTAACCCCCTGCCTCTTTGCTTCCCCTCCCACCCCTCTGCCCTATCTAGAATTCATCTATTCCTCCCATGCTCTCCCTCCCTACCCCACTATGAGTCAGCCTCCTTATATCAGAGAAAACATTCATCATTTGGTTTATTGGGGATTGGCTAACTTCACTTAGCATTATCTTCTCCAACCTCATCCATTTACCTGCAAGTGCCATGATTTTATTCTGTTTTGTTGCTGAGTAATATTCCATTGTGTATATATACCACATTTTCTTTATCCATTCATCTATTGAAGGGCATCTAGGTTGGTTCCACAGTTTAGCTATTGTGAATTGTGCTGCTATAAACATTGATGTGGCTGTGTCCCTGTAGTATACTGTTTTTAAGTCCTTTTTAAGAAATTAAAAAAATATTAATCTTTTAGTTATGGGTGGACACAATATCTTTATTTTATTTTTATGTGGTGCTGACCCAGCCCTTTTTGTTGTTCATTTTGAGGCAGGGACTCACTAAGTTGCCCAGGCTGGCTTTGAACTTGTGATCCTTCTGCCCCAGCCTCCCACTGGGATGACAGGCATGTGCCATCGCACCTAATGATTGTGAATACGAAGCCAGTATCACAGATAAATTTGATTTCTTCTTTGTTTTCAAAGAACAAGTGGTTAAAAATAAAGGCCAGGACTCCATTTTACATTTTGCCTATCTTTCTCTCAATTTATTTTCTTGTACCACCACTAAAAAGTGGGCTTGCCTTATTTATATCCTATTTAAAAGCATAGTTAGATTCAAAGAAATAAAGCTGGGAGTTTGGAAGATCACCTGGGCAATTAGGAGTTATAATTGAGGTGCTCTTTGGCCTGAAAAGGCAGGGTGATTGGTATGTGCAGCCCAGGCCACTAATGAGTACTGGGCTCCTGTGGTGAGACTCCATTTCATTTAATAAATTAATTATTACTAATGAGAATGTCCTTGAATGGCCCTCTTGGTGTCTTGCAGTGATACCTATTATTAAATCACTCAATAAATAATGAAAAAAATAAAAGAATCTCCAGTAACCAAGGATAAATGATTACAGAGATTGTGATCATTAGTATAAATCCCATTATGTCACCTCTGTGCCCTGCTCCTAATATGATATTCCAAAATTTCCACTCTAATTCTACTCCTCCAAATTGCTTGTTGCTCTGGAAATCAAATGGTTACTATTATTATTATTATTATTATTATTATTATTATTGGTACTGGGGATTGAACCCAGGGGCACTTAACTACTGAGCCACATTGTTTTTATTTTTTATTTTGAGACAGGGTCTTGGTAGGTTGCTGAGGCTGGCTTTGAACTTGCAATCCTCCTGCCTTGGCCCCCTGAGGTGCTGGGACTACAGGTGTGTGCCCAGCAAATGATTACCATTATTGATGAACTATTATATGTCAGGTAGATAGTCTATGCCTAATCACTTAACCGTCTCATTTAATTCATAAAACAACCCTGTGGCATAGCCATTGATGTCCCCATTTTACAGATATGGAAACTGAGGTTTAGAAAATTAAGTGACTTGCCAAAGGTCCAGAGTTAGTAAGTGGCAAAAGTGGGATTTGAATCTATTCCTCTAAGCTCTGAAACCTGAGTAAACTTTTGTCTTCAGATAGTAAGCCTAGAGTAATACTAACTATTAGCTCTTCTGGAGCTAATGGTTGAAGTTCAGAAGAAATGATTCCAAAAGAATTATTCACCATTATTGAATGGAATTTATCCCTGTTACATAAGGTTGATTAAAATTTGAAAATCAATGCAATCTCTCATATCAACAGGCTAAAGAAGAAAAATCATAAATGGCATGATTCAATACCTATTTTTGTGGGATATCATGGCACACGCCTGTAATCCCAGTGACTGGGGAGGCTGAGGCAGGAGGATTGCAAGTTTGAAGCCAGCCTTAGCAGGAATGTGTCTCAAAATAAAAAATAAGGGGCAGGGGTTGTAGCTTAGTGGTAGAATGCTTGCCTACCATGTGTGACACTCTGGGTTCAATCCTCAGCACTACATAAAAGTAAATAAACAAAATAAAGATGTTGTGTCCTTCTACAACTAAAAAAAATTTAAAAACGGGGTCGGGATATGGCTTAGTGGGTGCCTTTGGGTTCAATCCTGAGTGCCATAATAATAATAATAATAATAATAATAATAATAATCCCATTCTTGATAAAAATGGAAGACTCAACATAGTTCAAAGGTAGAGGATAATCATCTCAACATGATAAAGAGCACTTATGACAAATCTATAGCTAATGTCATACTTTATTGGTGAAAGACTCAATGCTTTCCCCCTAAGATCAGCAATGAGACAAACTGTCCATATTTACCACTGTTATTCAATGTAGTACTGGAAATCCTAGCGATAGCAATAAGGCGAGAAAAAGAAATAAAAGACATGAAAATTTGAAAGAAAAAAAACTAAAGCTATGCTGGGTACAGTGGCACATGCCTGTAATCCCAGCATCTCAGGAGGCTAAAGCAGGAGGATCACAAGTTTGAGGCCAGCCTCAGCAACTTAGTGAGGCCCTGTCTCAAAATAAAAAACAAAAGGACTAGGGATATAGCTCAGTGGTAGAGCACCCATGAGTTCAATTCCCAGTAACACACACAAAAAAAAAAAAAAAAAGAAAGAAAGAAAGAAAAGAAAAGAAATAATTACAGAGAGAGAGAGAGAGAGAGAGAGAGAGAGAGAGAGAGTTGGAGTAGGGGAGGGAAAGAGAATTAAATTGCTCTTATTTGTAAACAACACATTTTTCTGTGTAGGAAATTCTAACTCATCCACAAAATTCTTATAACTAATAAGTATGTTCAGCGATATCACAGGATATAACATTACTATACAAAAGCAATCACATTTCTATATACTGAAAACGAACACATAGAAACCCAAATTAAAAACACAATACTACTTGCAATCACTCCAAGGAAAATGAAATATCTAGGTATACACTTAACAAAACTTTTATAGGATCTGTAGAAAATGATGATGAAAGAAATAAAAGAAAACCTAAATGAATGGAGTGATATACTATGTTCATGGAATGGAAGACTCAACATAGTAAAGATGCCAACGTTGCCCAAATTGTTCTAGAGGGATAATGTTGTATCTCTCACAATCTCAGAAAGGTTATTAGTAGATATGGACAAGCCTATTCTGAAACTTATAGAGAAAGTCACCGTCCCTAGAATAAAGTAATCTTGACAAAGAATAAGGTAGGAGGAATTGTTCTATATGATATACTAAGACTTATCATATGGCTACAATAACTAAAACAGTGTGGTACCATCAGAAAGATAGGAACAAAGAAAAATAAACCAATGAAAAGGATAGAGAGTACAGAAATACACTGATGTGAATATGGGGTTCTAGGACTTGACAAAGAGTTCTTAGACCTGATTTAAAAAACAGTCCATAAAAGGGAAAACTTGACAAATTTTATTTCATCCAAAAGTAACTGCAAAGCACAACCCAGGAAGGAATCTCAAAACAGTAAAAAAATCAACAATGTAATTAGCAAATGGGCAAAAGACATGAATACATTTCACTGAAGAGGATATACAGATGGCAAATGAGCATATGAAAAGATGCTCAGTATTACTAACCATCAGACAAATGCAAATTAAAACCATAATGAAGCTGGGTAAGGTGGCACGTGCCTGTAATCCCAGTGGCTTGGGAGGCTGAGGCAGGAGGATTGTGAGTTTGAGGCCAGCCTCAGCAACTTAGCGGGGCCCTGAGCAACTTAGTGAGACCCTGTTTCTAAATTAAAAATACAAAGGGCTGGGGATGTGGCTCAGGGGTTAAGCACTCCTGGGTTCAATTTCTGGTACCAATTAAACAAAACAAAACATGCTGAGATAATATTATCCCTGTATCAGGATGGCAAAAATAAAAACTGGTGACAAAGGTGAAGAGAAGCCAGATCATTCACACTTGGCTGCTGGGGATATACAAAGGGAGCTGGAAGAAGTTTGGCAGTTTGTAGCAATTGTGCTCCTGGTCATTCATCCCTGAGAAATGAAAGCTGAAGTTCACACAAAAACCTGTGTATGAATGTTCACAGTAGCTTGATTCATAATAGCCCTAAAGCAGAATTGGCTAGATGTCTTTCAGCAGGTGACTGGGTTAAATAATCTGTGGTATTATGTTTTGGCTTCCCCCTGCCCACTAGTAATTTGCATTGCTGAAAAGTTTTTGCTTTCTCTAGTTTTGTTTTTATTTCTTAATTGTTTTTCTCTTTCCTTCCTTCCTTCCTTTCCTTCCTTCCTTCCTTCCTTCCTTCCTTCCTTCCTTCCTTCCTTCTTTCTTTGTACCAGGGATTGATTCCAGGGGCACTTAACTATAGAGCCACACCCCCAGCCCTTTTTCATATTTTATTTTGAGACAGGGTCTCACTAAGTTGCTTAAGGCCACTAAATTGCTGAGGTTAACCTCGAACTTGCAATCCTCCTGCCTCAGCCTCCTGAGCTGCTGGGATTACAGGCATGCACCACCTCACCTGGCTTTGATCCTTTTTCCGTGCTGGGGATGGAACCCAGAATGTCAATCATGCCAAGTATATGGTCCACCTCTGAGCGCTACCCCCTACAACCCAGTATTTTTCCTTAAAACGTTTTTTCTACATGTTTGCTTCTTCTAGTTTTAAAAGACATTCATTCATCAGCGGTACAGAACTGTATCCATTATGAATAGTGTTGTCAAATGCTTCCCCTGGGGGTTTGAATCATTCCTGTTCAAAGCTGAGAGGTGGCATTGCCTGGTTCCCTGCCATGTTTTTGGACCTTGTGAAATGGCATCCCCTGGTTCGGAGCTGGTTCCTGGATCAACAACCCACCATAGCACTTCAGTAATTTCAGGTTATGGCTGACTAGGGACGACTTGCACTCTCTGTTTTCCCTGGCGCACAGCTGACATTCCAGGGCTTGCTCTTACTGTGATGAATTCAGCAGCTGCAGGAACAGCCTTCTGGAAAGACAAAACCAGCATCATCTGTCTACCTGGCCGCGGAGTGCTGGAAGCTTCCATTTCCTCATTAGGAAAATTCCTTTCACCTCAAAGAGCTCTTGTGAGGAATGAGAGCAGAAATAGCTGTAAAGCTCTTTGCCAGAGCCGAGGAAATGTGAGGCATCACTTGAGGCTCGAGTCGGATTTGGCTTAGCTGTGAGTAACATAAACTCCCACAGACCAGCAGCTTAAATGAGGCAGAAATTCATTTCTCTTTCATAATAAAGTCCAGGGGTGTGACAATCTGGATGAAGCTGGAGGACGTTATGCTAAGTGACATAAGTGGGCACAGAAAGACAAAGAGTGCATGAGCTCACTTCCATGTGGAATCTAAAAGAGATGAGCTCAGAGAAGCAGAGTGCAGCAGTGGTCACCAGGACGTGGGACTCAGGGTTTCAGAGGTCTCAGTCCTTAGACAGCAGGCTCCATTCCTCGGGGCTGGAGGTGAGCAGGACATCATGGAGGAAGAGTGTGGCAGAGGGAAGCAGCTCACATGGTGATCAGACAGCAGAGAGAGACTCCACTCTCCAGGTACAAAATATATACCCCACAGCCACGCCCCCAATACCCCCCTCCTCCAGCCACACCCACCTGCCTCCAGTGACCACTCAGTTCATCCCATCAGGGATCAATTCACTGGTTGGGTTAAGGCTCTCACAACCCAATCACTTCTCCTCTGAACCTTCTTGCACCATCTCACAGGTGAGCTTTTGGGGGACACCTCACATCCACACCATAACACATGGTGACTACAGTTACTAATATTATATACTTAAAATTTACTAAGAGAGATTTTTAAATGTTCTCACTACAAAGATATGATAAATATTTCAGTTAGGCCTGGGGGTGTAGCTCAAAGGTAGGGCATCTGCTTAGCATGTGCAAGGCCTCAGTTTCAATCCCCAGCACAGCAGTAAATAAATCAGGTAATGGAAAAGTTAATTAGCTCGACTTAAACATTTTGCAGTGTATACATATATCAAAACATCATGTTGGGCTGGGGCTGGGATTCAGCATCAGAGCGCTTGCCTAGCATGTGTTCGAGCCTTAGCACTACATACAGAAATAAATAAAATAAAGGCTGTCCATGTACAACTACAAAAACTTTTTAAAAAAATCATGTTGTACACCATATATATATATATATATTTGCAATTTAAAATATATTTTCAATTTAAAATAAGTAAAATAGGGCTGGGGATATAAGTCAGTTGGTCCAGTGCTTGCCTGGCATGCACAAGGCCCTGGGTTTCAATCCCGAGCATTAAAAATAAATAAATAAATAAAGTCCAGGGGGAGGAGATCTGGAGCTTGTGAGACAGCTTTGCCCAGGTTCCTCATATCTAATAACTCTGTTGTGTGTGGTTTCTTTTCTCAGTCATCTCATAATCCAAGAGGACTGCCACAGCACCAGCCAATGCATTCGCATTTTAGACAAAGGGACAAATAGAGCAAAGAAAGTTGTGTCATTTTCTATCAGGAATGTTTTCTGTAAGTTGCACATAGCCCTCTGCTCAATCTCATCGCCCAAACCTTAGTCACATAAACCAAAGCAAAATGCAGGAGAGGTTAGAAAATATAATTTTTTTAAAAAATCCCATTTGGTCTTGGGCCCAGCTAAAAGGGAAAGATTTATACACCCTGAAGAGAAACCAGAATTTGTACCCAGCTAAAAAAAACCCCAGGATTATATTACTATAGGAAAATGGAAATTACAGGAAAAAGAGAGGCCGCCACAGCTTGATTGGCACACCAGGAGAACAAGGGCCTGTTCTGTGACTTCCATCAGCAACCCACAGGAGGGTTGTGCCGTCTGCCAGCAGACTTTGGTCAAGGCAAGAAAAATATACACAAGTGTTCCTTCACATCAAGGCACCTCTCTGGGGTCACATCTGGCCTAAAAGTTATCCTTCTGCCGTCAGGGGAACTTAGCCTGAGCAAACTCTGGCTGAGATCTGAGATGTGCTGATTGAATCCAGCCGTGCCCCAGGCCCTAGGAAAAGTCTCTGGGTCTTGGCAAGAGTGTGGGCAAAGGTGAGGGGCTGGTCCTTGCCCACCCTTAGGGCTCTCTGCTTGGAGGGGGCTCCTCTACCTCTAGCTTGCCTTCAATCTGGCTCCCTGGCTGCAGCTGCTCTCATTGAAGTCTCCCCATCTTCCAGAAGGGTAGGACTACTTCCCCTATTTCTATGGCCACTTCAGTACTCTACAGGGGACACCAAGCAGTTTCTAGAAACACACAGGAGATAGGAGTTGGGCTTTCGTTCTAGGACTTGGTGGTTCAACGTCTACATCAAATCAAGCGACCTTGAAAAAAATGACTTTACCATCTTCCTGCCTCAGTTTCTGCATCTGTAAAGTGGACATAAAGAGTTGCTTTGAGGACTAAGCAACAGAACGGTGCGCAGCACACAGCACATGCTGCTTAGCAAATGGGGGTTGCCCTCCTCCTGCTCCTATAGCCACCCTCCCACGGTACAAAAGCCAGATGCACTTTCTCAAGGCAGACTTGGGAAATTCCTGTCATGACAAGGGGGGCTTTTCCATGGGGTCACCGGGTCACAGCCATTCTTCCTTTGCCCATGGGAATGTGCGAGAAAGGCACAATAAGCCTGGTTCTTAACAAAGTCAGTTGTGAAAGGCGGTGAAAGGCTGAGGGACTGTCCCAGATTAAAGAGGCATGACAACTAAGGGCAGAGGGTGACTCTGGGTTGGAAGGAGCCTTGTCATCAAGGACAGGGGGCTGTCGGCAAAACTTGAAAATGGAGTGTGAATTAGATCAGAGTGTTGTGAAAAAATAGAAGAAAGATCAATGGAGGGGGGGCGGGGCCCGGGAGGAGGGGTGGGCGGGGCCCGGGAGGAGGGGTGGGCTAGGGAAACACAGTGGAGTGCTGCTGAGCCTGCTGTCCCTCTTACACATATGAACACACCACAGTGAATGTCACCATCATGTATATATCTGCAAGACACGAATGTAAAAGGAAAATCTAAGTAAATAGTAGCGAGATCAGTAGAGGGAAGGGAACCTGGGGAGGGAGGAAGGGAGGGGAAGGGAAGTACTAGGGACTATATTAGAGCAAATTATATTCCATGCTTTTATAGTCATGTCAAAATGAATCCTGATGTTATGCATAACTAAAAAGAACCAATTTAAAAAAAAAGAAGAAAAAAGATGTGGGGAGGATACTGTGGGAAGGTGCCTGGGTTCATCTGGCAGAATAAAGACAAACCTAGAAATCTAGCATGATCTGGAGAAGGCAGAAGGGAGACAGAAGGTTCCTGGGTAGGGGAGCATCACGATTAAGCCATGCAGTGATTATCTCCCTTCTAGATGGAGACTAGTTTGGAAAAACAGTACATTTGACTCCAGAGAGGAGATTAGGAGTTAGTTGCAAGAGTACAGGGGAAAGCAGTAAAAGGACCCGGATCAGGACAACCAAAGGATGGGAAAGAAGGGACCCAGATGGGTGCTGCGTGATCACCATCTTTATCATCGTCACCTTCCAGAAAACAACAACGACAAAAGGAGATTGTGTTAATGTTGAATTTTTGGAATTGGACCATGGTATGGTGATTATGTCAGAGAATGTCCTATTTCTTGAATGTGCAGGCCGAGGGATTTAGAAGGGAAGTGTCACTACATGGGCAATTTAAAAAATATGTTTTTAGTTGTAGATGGACACAATATCTTTATTTTATTTATTTATTCTTATGTGGTGCTGAGGATAGAACCCAGTGACTCACACATGCTAGGTGACTGCTCTACCACTGAGCCACAACCCCAGCCCACAATATGAACAATTCATTGTCAACTGGTTCAACAAGAATAAATCATAAAGAGGATCACCATGCATATATTATATACAGATACATATAAACTAAGGCAAACTTAATAAGTGAACCTAGAAGGCTTCATCTGGGGCTCATTGTAATAGTTGCACTACTTTTCTGGGGGTTTTAGTATTTTTCCAAAATCAGTTGAAATAAAAATAGTAAGTAAAATTTTTAAATATTAATTTTTTGGTGCCAGGGATTGAACCCAGGGCCTCATGCATGGGAAGCATGTACTTTGTCACTGGGCTACAGCCCTTCCCCTTCCCCTTTAATTGAAAAAAATTTGGGGGGGGGTACCAGGGATTGAACTCAGGGGCACTTGACCACTGAGCCACATCCCCAGCCCTATTTTGTATTTTATTTAGAGACTGGTCTCACTGGGCTGCTTAGCTCCTCGCTTTTGCTGAGGCTGGCTCTGAACTTGAGATCCTCTTGCCTTAGCCTCCCAAGCCACTGGGATTACAGGCATGTGCTACTGTGCCTGGCCCTTTTTATATTGATTTTTTTTTTTTTAATTTTGAGACAGGGTCTCATTAAGGTGGTATGGCTGGCCTTGAATTTGTGATCCTTCTGTTTCAGCCTCCCAAGCAGCTGGTATTACAGATGTGAGCCACTGTGCCCAGCTATATATTTTTTATTTAAATAACACATAGTAATTGTACATACTTATGGAACATAGTATGAGATTTCAACACATGTAAACAATATATAGTGATCAAATCAAAGTAATTGGCATATCTTTAATTTCAGGCATTTATTTATTTATTTTGTTGGAATCACTAAAAAACCTTTCCACTAGCTATTTTGAAATATCCAATTAACTGTTCTGAACCATAGTTACTTCATTCTAGGATATTACAGAAGTTAATCATCCTAGCCGGCTGCTATATTCTTTTACTTAAACTAGCTTGAATGATTCTTGATTCTAAAACACTAATTTTCCAGTCTTACTTGTAAAGAATGTATATCAGGAATGTGTTTCAAACATTATCAAGTAATTTTTTTGGCCCTTACTAAGATAATCATATGGATTTTCTCCTATTAAGGTAGCGTATACTGGGAGAAACCCTAATAGTCCTGGGAATTCCTCATAATTATCTGAATACTCAGTACCAGAAAAAGATCAATAAAAGCAAATCCCCTCAAAATGGGGAGCAGAGCCAGGCATGGTGGTACACACCTGTAAACCCCAGCTACTTGGGAGACTGAGGCAGGAGGATTGTAAGTTTGAGGCTAGCCTTAATGATTTAGTGAGACCCTGTCTCAAATTTTAAATAAATAAATAAATAAGCTAACAAATAAATAAAAGGGTTGGGGATGTAATTCAGTAGAAGAGCATCCTTGGGTCCAATGCCCAGTACTGTATCTAAACAGAACAAACAAAAAATAACATATTGCAAACACCCTGCAATAACTTAGAAAAAATAATGAATTAAACTTTTAAATGTATTTTTGTACAAAATTATAGGATGCCATGATATACCTTTTAGTTTATGATTGACTTTTTGCAGTAGAAAGAGCCATTCCAGAAAGTTCTGGGGCTTCACTGATTCTCCCAAGGGTCTCTGCGTGTGTGGTACTCAAGCTCCTTACCATTGTCCATTTATTCCTCAATTGTTCCTTGGTATCACTACCAGATCCTCCTTTGTCAAAGGCTCTGCATCGTGTTTCAGTGTCCTTTCCCTAACAGCATGAAGTCTGAATCTTTTTGCAACATTTGTAATTTCCCTTTGTTGTTGTAGTACTGTTCAGCACTGTTTAATGAGGTGTTACAACATCAGACAATCAAGACACTCCACAAAGACATTGGGGCAAAAGAGCCAGGGGAGGCTTTCCGAGGAATGTGTCGTGTTGTAAATGACACAGTGAGGGCATTAGCAGATACTTGCAGGTGAGGGTGATTTTTTGTTTCACCAACAAAATTCATAAGCAGCAGGAACCCTGATACTGTCTATTTGGAAAGTAAGGGTGTCCGTATTATTCTTTGCCCTTTCTGTATTGCTAAGTTTTTAATTTCTTTACCTAGGTGTTTTATTTCTTTTCCTTATTCCAGAACAAATTCTTTGGAGATTATTTGTATCACTGCTTTGAATCATCAGTGCACATTCCCATCTTTCTGCCCCTCTCTTAAGATTGAAAGACCCCAACAAGAACGTCCCGTTGGTAGAACCTGTGTCACAGCCCTGCCTGCCAGAGAGGGAGGGAAAGAACATTGACCTCCGTTTGGCATTTAAAGTGGGAAGTGGGAAGTTCCATGTCCCCACCTTTCTTGAAGTATTCCCCTAAATAGGGTGTTCAGATGCTTGGCCCTCAAATTCAGCTGAAGAGTTGGGGAAGCAGATTCTTTTTACAAAAGCTTAGAACCATACTCTTATCTCCCTCTTGTTTCCATCCCAAACCTGTTTCTGCTTCTGTCTCTTCTGTCTCCTTCACAGTGAATTCTCCTGCCCCCTGCCCCCACCCATACTATCACCACACTGAAGAATTAGGTAAAGTGGAGAACTCTCATGAGTGGCTATGAGAAAGTCCAACTTGTATGTAAAATAAATGCCAGCCAGGCACAGAGGCCTGTAATCCTCAGCGGCTCAGGAGGCTGAGGCAGGAGGATCATGAGTTCAAAGCCAGCCTCAGGAAAAGCGAGGCCCTAAGCAACTCAGTGAGACCCTGTCTCTAAATAAAATACAAAATAGGGCTGGGGATGTGGCTCAGTGGCTGAGTGCCCCTGAGTTCAGTCCTTGGCACCAAAATCAATCAATCAATCAATCAATGCACAATCCTAACTACGTGTCTCAAAATTTTAAAAAAAGGGGTGGTAGTGCAGGGGGTCTAAGAATGAGGTTCAGTGGTAGAGCATCCTTGGATTCAATCCCCAATACTGATAAACAAACAAACAAACAAACAAACAAACAAATAAGGGCTGGGACAATAGCTCAGTTGGTAGAGTGCTTGCCTTGCATGCACAAGGCCCTGGGTTCTTGTGCACCAAACAAACAAAACCCACAAATAGACAAATAAATATACAGGATGCCCAAGAAACACAAAATCACGAGCCTTCACTACAAGTATATTGCCAATATTCTTTTAAAGTTTCAAACGATTTCAAGCTTGATTTTTTAAAATTAAAAAATGTATTTGGGTAGCTCAAAAAAATCCTGAGGTAGACCAGATATTCTATAATGAAGGGAAAAAAATACTCAAAACTGTCTTGTGGGGTCCCTCCAGGGTTGCCCATGACCATAGCTGCTGGGTGTGGGAGTCAGAATTGCTGTCGCCTGTTAGACATTCGCTTTGTCATGCTGCTTTGTTCCAAGTCCTGGTGGCCTACAGGTCACCTGCATGTGCAACTGTAAGAGAAACAGAGTCTATGGCTTCTACTTTGAGGAGATGTACTCGTAATACAGGAAATTCCAAATTTTGGAGGTTGTTCAAAAGATTCCAGGTACACTCATCCTCCTCCATCCCCCCTAGTGCTGGAGTTTGAACCCAGAGCCTCATGCATCAGTTTTTCAAATTTGTTTGATTTTGAGACAGGGTCTTGCTAAATTGCTTAAGGGTTCCCTAAATTGCCGAGTCTGGCCTTGAATTTACGATCCTCCTGCCTCAGCCTCCTGATTCCCTGGAATTACAGGCATGCACCACCATGTCCAGTTCATGCATGATTTTCTTAATCATGCATTTTGACAAATACATCCAATTCTTAAGATCCTAAATTTAATAGTCCAATTTACCAAATCTCATTTTTTATAGTTTGTGCCTTTGTGTCCTGTTTAATTTAGCTTGAAAGTCATGCACTCTCGTTTTTCTTTTAGTGGTTACTCCAAACTTGCATCCTTGACTTACAAAAAATCTAATATTAATGCTAATCCCCTCTCCCTTGACAATGTAAAAAGTCTAGGACATATTGACACCTCCTTCCCAGCTTGTCTATCAGAACTGTCATTTATTTTTTTAAATTGTTGTTGGTACTGGGGATTGAACCATTAAGTCATATTCCCATCCTCATTTTGTATTTTATTTAGAGACAGGGTCTCACTGAGTTGCTTAGCGCCTCGCTTTTGCTGAGGCTGGCTTTGAACTCCCAATCCTCCTGCCTCAGCCTCTCAAGCCACTGGGATTACAGGTGTGCGCCACTACGCCCGGCTAACTGCCCATTCCCGTGGTTAGAAGTTCTTCATAAATTCTGGATTTTCCATGTGCTACTAGCGTCACCTCCAGGTATGTGGCTTATCTTCAGTTTGTTAATGGGGACTTTTGTAAACAGAGCTTTTTATTTTTTAATTTCAACTCACGCAATGTTATCAATTATTTTATTTTATGCTTTATACCTTTTTGGGTTTATTTTTTAAAAAATATTTACCCTGCAGTCACAAAATATTTTACAATAAATGTCACCACCAATATTTCAAGTTTGTAAGATGTAAGATTTGCTGTTTGCAGTTCAGAGTTTTAACTGTCTAAATTTTTACTTTTTATATGTGATGATGTAAGGGTCTACTTTTCATTTTTTCCACATGGGTAATTTTTTTTCTTTTCTTTTCTTTTTTTTTTTTTGTACTAGGGATTGACCCTAGAGGGGTTCTACCCCTGAGCCACAAGCCTTTTTTTAGTTTTTATTTAAGATAGGGCCTCACTAAGTTGCTTAGGGCTTCCCTAATTGCTGAGGCTGGCCTCAAACTTGCAATTCTCCTACTTCAGCCTCCCAAGTTGAATTGCTGGGATTTTTGGTGTGCACCACCACACCCAGCTCCTTGGGGATAATTCTTGAGTAGTCTGTGATTTCAGCACTACATTGAAGTCCCATCTTTGTCCTATTCAGTTTTTCATAGGCTTGTGGATCTGTTCTTGGGATGTTTATTCGATTCCTTTGACCATTCTGCTAATCCCTGTGCACTGCCTGTATTAACTTCACTTAAGCAATTACACTCTGTGTTCAGGCTGGGAAACTCTCTCCCTAAGACATTCATTCTTTCACCTGCTACAACTCTGTCACTGTGATTTGTTTAGATGATCTGTGTAGCCTGGTCCCCTGATGCTGACAGCTTAAGTCCTCAGGCAGGAAGAATGAGTAGACAGCTGTCCTGCTACGATTTCTATGCCCTGCTCCCTGCTATGGCCCATTCAGACAGCCATATATGAAATGTTCAGGTTTTGCTCTGTTGATTTGTGATAAAGACTGTAAAGAGATCCCATCTACCTTAACTCCACTTGAGCAACAGCTATAAAACCATTATTTCCATGTAGACACTCTTTGAAGCTGTTATGTTTAAAGAGTCCTCTATGTTTCACTCTCCTCACTCGATATCCTCTGCATTTCTCCCACGAGAAAAATTGAGCTTGGTAGATTGACCAAATTGCCTCAGATACCCGGATGCAAGAGGCAGCACTAGGGACACTATGGCCTGGATTCACTGTGCTGCTTCCCTTTGTCACCTAGCTGTGAGGGTAGGAAGGCAAAAGGGTGACACAGGGTGAAGAGATAGCTATAAGATTGTCTCTGCATTGTGTCCTCATCAGTCAACTGAACTAAGGGATGAAGGGAATGAATCTGAGTGACATTAAAAAGTGGATATTTAAGAGAGTACAAGTGGGGCACGGTGGCACAGGGTATAATCCCAGCTATCCGGAGGCTGACGCAGAAGGATTGCAAGTTCAAGGCCAGCCTCAGCAACTAAGCGAGACTCTGTCTCAAAACAAAAAATAAAAAGGGCTGGGGATGTGGCTCAATAGTGGAGTGCTTGTCTACCATGCTTGAGGTCTTGGGTTCAATCCCAGTCCCCTCACCCAAGGAACTTTTATTTTTATGATTCTTGGTAAATGTAAACCATATTACTTTCAGTACTGGGAGCAATGTTTCAAAGTACATTTTAGCTGGGCATAGTGGCGCATAATTCAGATCCCAGCACCTTGGGAGGCTGAGGCAGGAGGATGGCAAGTTTGAGGTCAGCCTTAGCAACTTAGCAACACTCTGTCTCAAAATAAAAAATAAAAAGAGCTTGGGATATCCCCAGCTCAGTGGAGAAGTGGGGAGCACCCCAGGTTCAATTCTCAGTGCTGTCCCCACCCCCAAACCAGCCACAGTATGAAAATACCAGTTTCCTTAATGCACACACACTAGCTTTGGGTATTTTATATATCATATGTAGGTTATTTTATATATATGTAGGTTATTTTATATATATATATATATATATATATATATATATATATAACCAGGGATTGAACCCAGGGGCACTTAACCACTAAGCCACATCCCCAGCTCTTTTTAGACAGAGTCTCACTAAGTTGCTGAGGCTGGTCTTGAACTTTCAATCCAAACCCAGCATGGGTATTATATTTTTAAAGGCTGCTAATTAATAGGTCAATATAATTCCTCAAGGTTTGTTTTTATTTTTGTTTTGTGATGCTAGGGATGAAACTAGAGCCTGTGCATACAGTTCATGCTCCATGCTTTTGTTTTTACAAAGAGATTTAACTTACATTTTCTTGGTCATTGAAATACTTTTCATTGTTCTTTTTGTTTTTGTTTTTTGGTACTGGGGATTGAACCCAGCGATGCTCTACCACTGGGCCACATCCCGGACCTTTGTATTTTTATTCTGAGATGGGGTCTTGCTAAGTTGCTTATGGCCTCATTAAATTGCTGAGGCTGGCCTCAAACTTGTGATCCTCCTGCTTCAGCCTCCCAAGTTGCTGGAATTACAGGTGTGCACCACTGCATTATCCAGCTCATTGTCTGTTCTTTAATTGGAACTATGTTTATAGTCTGCTAAATATCCAAGTACTTTGTTCATTTGTTGGGACATTTGCATTTTTAATCAGCTTACGTAAGTTCATTATAAAATAAATATATCAACTCTTTGTATATTTGTATTTGTTGCAAAATGTTTGTCACTCTTTTATTTTATTATTTTATTTTTTTATCTACCACTCTTCAGTTTGAGGTGTATAACTTTTTCACATGAATGTTCTGTGGTTTTATGGAATTGAATATTTAAGTTGGGTTCCAGGCAATATTGCTTTGTTACTTTGTTCTCCTGTGTAAACTTTGAAAAGTTGCCCTCTTCTACAATTTTACTGACAATTAATTCTGTTTTCATTGCTATTATTTAATTTTTATATTTTGTGTTTTTGTGCCTCTGGGTTCAATCCCTGGTGCTCCCCACCCACAAAAATGTGTAAATTTATATTAGTCGGATATGGGTAAGTAAGGCATATGTCCCTGAGTGGCAGAATTCAGTTGAATCTACCTCTTCTTTTCTTTTATACACATTTTTGACCATTCTATGAAGATCATATATTATTTAAGCAATTTAAAAGACTTTTATTGTGTTACTTTTGGGTGAATTATGTTGGCTGTGGGTTTAAGCAGCTGTTCTTTATGTGTTGAAGATACTTCCTATCTTATTTTTAAGTTTTTTTTTTTTTTTAAACTGAGAACTGGGTGTTGAATTTTGCCAAATGATTTTTTTTGGGGCAGCTGCAAAAATGATCATGGTTTCTTTTCTTTTTTTTTTTTGTAGCTGAGCTATATTTTACATAAGATAAAACACAGAGATCCTGGCTATATGGTCTGATGTGTTCTCAGCGTCATCTACACCCCTGTACTCACCACTCCAAGTAAGAAAGGGAACATTTCTATCACCCCAGAAAGTTCTATGAAAAATTCTATGGTAAGCTGTGGATTTGTGGTGGACCAGCCTTATGCATCTAATATCTTTCAGGTCTGGAGTCACTTTTGAAGTCCCTGCAGGCTGTCCCATCTGGGCTCCCCTCCAGCTGTTCATCAGATAACTCTGGTGTCATTAGGGAGCCTGATTCTCTGTAGGGCAAGTGGCCATGGGGAAGGGGATATAAAGCTGCCTTCTAAGGAACAGAGAGGGTAACAGCAGTATTTGGAAGCTTTTAGTGACCATGTGTTTAAATGGCATCTATGACGAAAAGTCGTTTCTGGGTGTCACTGAAAGGTTGTGATGGGGAGGAGAGGATGGAGTAGGTGTGGTGGGGATAGCATCCCTGATGCCACAACCGTGGGATTTGCAGGCCCCATGTCTTGTGTGCTCACTTGTTGATAAAGTCAATCACCACTTTCTGGAATCTTCTTTTCTGCAGTACCCTTTCCTTTTGACTGGGTTGTTAGCTTGTTCCATTGTCCATTCAGAAAGCTCGCCACCCTCACCCTGTGTTAATCTCCTTGTGTGTTTTGCGGATCCCCAGTCTCTGCTGCAGTTTATGGAATGACACGCAGTGTTATTTACTCAGCTTAGTGTATTTTAGTCAATAGGGAAAACATGTCTATATTTCTATTGGCTTAATATTGACATGTTGATTGGGTTTTAAATATCATGAAGTTCAATAAATGCTTGATCATAAGCATAATGTATTTTGTTGTCTGTACATCTAGATTAAGAAGTCTGCAGAAAGATGATTTGCAATTCCCTGAATCAAAAGGCTGGGGGCTCAATTTGTTGTCTGAATAAGGTCCAGAATCTTCTATATAATTTCTGTAGTGTGAAATTCGAGTAACACAAATAATCACTTGGTACTGGGGATTGAACCCAAGGGCACTCATTCACTGAGTCCCATCCCCAGCCCCTATTTTGTATTTTATTTAGAGACAGGGCTCACTGAGTTGCTTAGGGCCTCGCTAAGTTGCTGAGGCTGGCTTTGAACTGGCGATCCTCCTGCCTCAGCCTCCTGAACTGCTGGGATTACAGGAGTGTGTCACTGGGCCTGTCTCTTTTTATGAGTCTTCTTAAAGTGACCCAGGTAAGTGCCTTAGGCAAATGGGGGTATGCCAGGAGCCATGACCCAGACTCCAGCCAGAGACCAATCCAAACACAAAACAGCAAAGGTATTGGTGTGAGTGACAGTCCTGGAGCAGGCTTCCTCCCACAGTTTTCGATACAAACGTCAAATAAGAGCTACGTTTTTTGTGCTGTGGCGCCTACATCACTAAAATCAATTTAGACTTCTATTTCTAGCAGATGTCAAACTTGGATTATTTTTCCTTTTTTTTAAGATAAAAATCTGAAGCTATTTTAAAATCTGTATCCAACCGGGCTTGCACTGTTCTCAGTATGCAGTCTGTAACAGCCATGGCTCGGAGGCTTCCAGGATGGACCCCAGGAACCTGGGATGTGCTCCTCTGGGAGGGAGCAGGAGCTGTCCCTCTGCCTCTAGGACTTTAGAGGGAAGATTTGTGAGTCTTACCTGTGTAGAGGAACTCTATAGGGGCCTTCAGAAATTGGACTATCTGCTGGACACAGTGGTGCCCACCTATAATCCCAGTGACTAGGGAGGCTGAGGAAGGAGGATCACCAAGTTCGAGGTCAGTCAGCAAAACTTAGGGAGACCCTGTCTCAAAACAAAAATAAAAAGGGACTGGGGATATCAGTGATAGAGTTCAACCCCCAGTACTGACAAAAAAAAATTAAAATAAAAAGAAAAGAATCTGGGCCACCTCTCTTCTACTAACCCTCGTGTTGTTTGTCCCCAAGCTGTTTGGCCTGCAATCTGAGGAGACAACTGCCTTTTCATGTTTTATACATTTTATTCATACATTTTTCCAACTTTGAAATGACAAAAGCCCAATTCTATGGTTTCCCATTACACAGCATCCTACAGGTATGGATATTCTACAAAGAATACTATGGAGTTTCTCTTCTTCCCCTGTCACACGAGATAACTGATTAGGGTTTCGACTTGTACTGTGCTGGTGGCACACCAGCGTTGTGGTTGCTCCGGCGACAGGGCAAAGGGATCAGGACGGGAGGGCGTGTGCTAAGGCATGTAAATAGATACACACAGAGAGAAAGAAAAGCAGGACATTTTACAAAGCATCCGAACCTTTCCAATCCCTTCAGTTCCTCTGGCGACCCTAAGGCTTTGCTGAACCCCGCAAATACTTACAATTGGAAACGGTGAAATATACAACAACCATTAACATCTCTCTCTTTTTATCACTGAGACAATACTTCAAAACCTTTTATAAAAAGGCAATAATACATACAGAAAAAAGAACACGTTGGCAAAACTATGCAAAACCACCCCAGAACTGAGTTTGAGTGGTGACACTCCTCCAGGCAGCCACCTGCCTGCCTGCCCGGACATTCTGGGAGACAGCTGAGGCTGGAAATCAATGCCCCCAATTCTTGGTCTCTTTCAAACAAGAAAAAAAGAAAAGCGAAAGTGGAGCCAGTGTCTGTAGAGGAACACGTTTCTCCTCCCAAGCACAATTCCTTCTACAGAGATTGTACTTCCCCAGGGTCCAGAGAGGCTCGCTCCAGGCCTCCGTGGGTAAGGACATTGGCATGTTCCTTGGTCACACCAGAGACAATGGAGCTAAGTCCAAGCACTAACAAAGTTCTGAGTTTCTGTGCGAACATGGATATGGAGTTGTGCTTGGGACCAGAACAGAGGTCTCCCGTGTGGTTGTAAATCTCTCTCTCCATTTTCTTTTGCTTGGTCCATTTGCACAGGTTCAAGGGAGTTGATGGAGGGTCAGGTGAGAGGTGGTGGGAACTCAGGATTTTCTGCCCCCCCCCACTGACTCCCCACAAAGAGCTAAGACTTGGGAGTGCCTGCTGCAGAGATGGTGTTTTCCTCTTGCCATGGTGGTATCTGTGGGCCAGGAAAAGATCAGATGGGAAAATGGCAGAGAAAAGACTCCCCTTCCTTTCCTCCACTTCCTGCATGGACGTGACAGCTACACTTCATGCACTAAGTTCTGCCATCTGAGATGTCCCATGTCTCCAAATTGACAGCAAAATGACCAGTGCACAGGCCAAGCCAGTCCTGCATTAAGCCTCATGCATACAGTCCTGTAACTGGAGATGAACAGAGATGCAGACGTGGTTTCTAAAGGGATCAGAAAAGGGAAATCTCTACCCAATGAAAAGAGTCACAACTAAAGTGTGTGGCCCTTCCATAAGCCACAGCAAGAAGCAAGGTATCTTTGGAAGAGAAGAATGAATCTCAAGTGCAGGACAAGAGAGATGCGTTCAGGGGCCTTAAATCTGTTACAGGCCACAGTGAGCCTCAGCATAGTAAGCCCTTGCAAAGACAATGGACTTGGGAGACAGTGCTCAGTTCTGAAACAACAACACTACCACCAACACAAAATACGCACAGGTTTGATATTAAGAATTGACCCATCAAGCAGTTTTCCTGGTTGCTTGAGCAGCAAGCTAAGCTTACCTTCACTCCAAATTAAGACACTGACCTGAAATGATAATAAAGGACATGCCATCAGTGGGAGACCAAAGAGTACTTTGGGCTGCCTTGTCCTTGAGGGGCGGTTTCCACTCTGGGCATCTCCAATAGTCCAGTTTCCTGGAGGGTGACTCCATCGACTAAACTTTTGCAAGGAATGAATTGGAAGCCTGAATGAAGTAAGAACTAGGAGTGATTTCAAAAGAAACCAAAGAACGCTGAGATCAAAGGCTTTACAAAGGTAATAGCTTCAGAGGAAGGCCGTGGGAGAAGGAATTGGACACAGGGAAGGGGACAGATTCTGCATTTCTTCGTGCAGTGGGGAACTCTGCACATCTCTAGATATTCTGCCACCAATAAGATGGGGTGATGGCTTCTGAATGCAAATAGCAAGAAGTAGGTCAACCATTTCTTTTCCTCTCTGAGCAGATATTTCAAATCATCTCACCTGACAGGAGATACACTTAATTGCATTTTTAACAAGCAACAATGTTATCTTGACACTGGGAAACTTCCAGATGAATTCAATTGAGTGCCATTTTCCTTTTCAGTGTTAAAATGCAATATGCTACATGTGCAAAGGAATGGCTGCCTTATGATTAGGAAAATCAGGACATTTCATTTTCTTAACAAAGAACTCGACACATCAAAACGCTCCCTTTCCTGCTGTGGGGAGTGGGGTTGCGTAGGGGAGAGGACCCTTGGAATAGGGCTCTCCAATGCTTCAACTGACCACTGATAAGATTTAGCAATCAAATCACTTGCTCTGGTTTTCAAAAAGGAAACAAAAAATGGTTCTGCTGATGAGATAGAGGCAGGAAAGAAGTTTTAGGAATTTTCTCTGATTGTTTAGTGGACGATTGTGACGGAGCAGCAATGTGCAGAAATGACTCCGAATTCAGAAATTGAAGGATGTTCTGCTAGGTCATAAAGACACTGCTCCAGAAGATGGCTGCCTGTGCCCTTCTTGGAGCATGCAGAAAGCGACCAACAAGATGACAAGTCGTATGGTGCCTTTCCACGGGGGGATCACTGATGTTTGATTTGCCCTCCCCTTTCTCCTCCTTGGCTTAATCCACATTTAGTCACATGGTGGATGGCTTCCAAAGGGCACTGTCAACATTTCTGGAGATTTGGTCTCTAAGGGCAAGTGGGGGTGTGAGGGTTTCCACCAGAGGGAAGGAAGTTGGTTTCCCATGTGTTAGTTGTAGTCTTCTTTGTGCTTCATTGGAAAAGAGGTAGAGCGGGCACCTTGACACTGAGAAGAGCCCGGATTGTAGTCAGTACCATTGCAGGAATGACTGTCTGGCCTTGGCATCAGACTGAAATCTGTCCTAACACAGGCCTATACGACTCTTTGAGCATTTCTCTCTCCATCTAGGGGAGCCCACTGTTGAGCTTGTCTCTGGTTTACCTGTTTGGTCACCCCCACCGTAGGGCCCAAACACAAGGAGTTCACTCAACAACCTGTTAGTAAGTTGTCGACTCATCCGGTCACTGACAAAGAATGATCATCAGAAAAAAAAAAAAAAAAAACAACCAAAACCCAACAACCAATTGGCATCTTTAATAACAGTAGGTGAGGGGTGGGGTGTTGACCATGTAGGAGGAGTCTATAAAAACTGCCTTTTCTGTTCGGTCCCTTAAGAGGAGCTGTTCAGCTCAGAATACACCCCGCACATCCTGCCAAGGCACAATGTGACAGAGGCCATCTAACCTACAAGAAGCAAAAATGATGGCGTGTTTTCAAGAATCCCAGGTTAACATAAGCGCTTCATACCCTCACGTGCTAAGGAAAAACATTCTACTGACCTCTGGCAGGGTCTGGGAACCCCCAGCCTGAATGTCCTGTATTAGAAGAATGTGACCTCGTGGCGGGGTGATGAGATGGTGAATGTCTCTAAAAGCAACAAGGACAGATGATTCCCCTGTGCCAAGGGATATAGCAAGAGGAAGGAGAGACCACAGGTAGCCCTGCGAGTCAGACGCGGTCCACGCTGTGCCCTGGCAGGTGGCTGTTTCTGTCCTGCCGACTGATACTCACTCCTGGGCCTTCGATGGGTCCATGAGCATCTAATGAATTCTAAAATTGAAAAGATCATCGGCTTGGAGGCCTAAACAACTCTATAATGAAATGAAGGACCCAAAGGCATTTAATTATTGAACACATAAAAGGAAGTATATTTAAAAAAAATTGGTCAGACTGTCCTGTTAGTTATCATTTTAAAGGAATTTACAGGGCTGTTATAGATTATTCTTTTGGAATAATTCAGTTTATAGCAAACGCCTAAACTGGTTTCTTCATTGCACAGTATTTTCTCTTAAAATGGGTGCTTTTAAAACAATTACATACAGATTAAAAATCCTCATTTCTTTGCTTAATTAAAACGTTAATACTCTTAGACAACACAGATCCGAAATGGTGAAACCAGCAAATTCCCCCTCCCACCTTACAACAAATTAAATTGAGACAAAATTACAAACACATTTCACTACATGATTATTATTAATAAAAATCAGTTTCTTTTCTTTTTTTTATAAAGTTGCCCGAAATGCAAGGGATGTGCATAGGTTTACAACTTAGTCATAATAGCATTTTATTCTTATTCTCCTGGGTGTGCCCCGTGAACGGAAAGTACTTGGCTGTAGATTACAGATTGATTTGTCCAACACAGACACACCAACAGCATAAACGCTCGCGACTGTCCACATGCATTAAGAGTCAAGACCCAACTTCAAATCTCTAAAAGGTTTACAGGGTGCTTCAAAGAGACAGTATCACATTATCTGGATGTTACATAAAGGACTTAAAAAAAATACTATTCTAAAAAAAAAAAGAGAGAGAGAGAGAAAAAAGGCCTTTAAAAATTTATGACTGTTTTGTAATCACTAGACTAATTATTTCAAATAAATAAAGGAAAGAAAGATATTCCAATCCATAAAATCAGACTCTAAAAAGAATGTAGTGTTCCACCCCCAGTCAAGGTAACAGAATCATTGTTTATTATTATTAAAATAGATTATAGAAAGCAGCATCTATTTTGTGCAGTTTTTAGGGGCCTTGGAAATAAAAAGCTATGATTTCCAAAAATATAACATTCCAAAGGATTGAATAATACATACATTTAAAGATACATTTTATTAAAGTTTAGGAGAACTGATTAAAAAAGATACTGTCTCTTTAAATTAGTGTGTAATTGTTTTTCTCCTCCTATCTATTCGGACATGACAATAATTATAAATGTAGGTCACACTACAACTAGGTAGTCTCTAGGGACCACGACCTGCTGACACAAGGCCCATGACAAAGAGGCTTTTCCATGTATGAGGTGGCTCCCAGTTATGCTCAGATATCTGGGGATGGGCCTAATAGACCCAGGAGACCGGGACCCACTGCGGGGCTGTGCACACGAGCTCAACGGCTTCCTCCAGATGTCTGATTGTCTCATCAATTTCATTGTTGATAATTGTGAGATCGAAGTAGTGCGCGTATGTTCTCTGTAGGATATCAGACTCCTTCTGCAGGCGCTGGAGAGATTCGTCCTACAAGGGGAGCGTGGAGGAAGGGCGGGCGTGGGAGAGGGGGAAAGCAAACAGAAGACAGGAGTCAGTGGGATTCTTTCTCTTTTCACCTGTTTTTGCTCATCCCAGCGTCAGAAGCCGTCAAGGCCGAACCTTGATGGGCTGCATCTGGGCATGAGGCCAGGATGGGACCACTTCACAGGAGACCACCATCCCTGGGACAGCAGGAACTCCTGCTGGCATCCACAAGTGCTTCACATGCAACAGGGGGCTCCATGACAAACCAGACAAAATGCACACTCTCCAGCAAACACACTGGCCCACCCAGGCCCGGCTGTGCCCGTCCCAGGTCGGTCAGGGCGAGGCCCTGTGAGGCGTGGGTTGCCAGTGGCTTCCGTTCTTTCTTCCCTCCTCTAACCCATCCTCACATCTGGCACAAGGGCTCTTGATCCCCATCCCCTTGGTCCTTGAAGTTCCCTTGAGCCACGCTTTGGGGACCCACCTGCATTTGCACCAATAAGCCCTGTCTATGGATGACAAATGAAGTTGCATTTTTTCCTTTTCTACTAAAGGTTCAGCATGTTTAAAAAATTCAATTATGTATAATGGTCCTGACTTGACAGCATCAGATGCCAGAGGCCAAAGCTTTTGGGATGTTACAAATAATGGCTGGAATAAGGCCATTTTCCAAATAAAACAGCAACTGGCATCTGATGAATTCCCCAAGCTGGTCTGCATTGGAAATGACCCAATGCCACTGTTCACATGTAGTTATATTTCTCACGAAAACAACTCTGGAGCAAAGCTACTGAACTCTAGGCAGGCTTGCTGTGGTAAAGGATGTCCCCTAAATCAGAGCTTGCTACACATTTTGACAACCTTCACCAGGCTGAGCCATGGCAGGAAGGAATTTAAGGTCTCAAATTCGTCATGTGAAAATGGCTTTTTGCTGGCAGTTCTTTCAAGACAAGGATCTCTTAAGGGCCATCATTAAGAGATCCTCCATTATCTTTCACTATCTTCACAGCACAAGTATGTTATACTGAACTCTCCAAGGCCAAGTTCAATTGAAAGTAGAGTACTTTACGAGTCAAATAACCACACCTACTCTCCCCTTGCACTGGATGAACACTGGGTAGGTGAACTATCTGCCTGAGTTAAAAAAATATATTGAAAATGTATATTATTTGATATAAATATCTGCTTATTTCATTAATTTCCTTCTTCCCAATTAGGGCATAAACTTGTCTCCTGTGTCTGTCATTATTGTGCCCAGGCATGGAGCCTTGCACATAGTTGTTGCTTAATAAATGCTGTCAAAGGAACAAGCACCTGGCTGATAACTGATCATCACAGGATTTTACAAGTAATAAGTCTATCATCAAGGGACTAAGCAATCTACTAAGAAAGGGGTGGGGGTCTGGGGTAACAGAGGCAGATCTCCAGAGAAAATAAAAGATGCTGGGATCCTTGAGGGACCCAGGAGCTATAGGTGCCCAGGAGTGGCTTAGGACCCCCTCTCCTCTTCTCTGAGGCCCCTCTATTATTTATAATAAGCTCAATGCAAAAACGCCATTTTAGGAAACCTGCATTTACCCAAAGACAAAAGCACTTCCCACCAGTATAACAAGGAACAATTCCTATGAAGTTACTGTCTGTGTTTGTTAGGAGATTCTGTTTGACTATACAATCCTGGGCTTCAAAAACTGCTAACAGGGTTTATGTTTTGTTCAGAAAGTGGGGCTGAGGAAACCATTCAAAAAATGTGTGGCTGAGAGTGTCAGCTTTTTGATGTAGTTCTCTTTATAGGAAAATAAAACTCCCTCTTACAGATCTTTTAAGATGAAGCTCTATTTTCCAGTTTCTTCCTTGACAACAGCTTGTCTGCATGCTGGACTCACACGTGAGCAAGGTTCAACTCAGTGAAAACAAATGCCTTTATTCTAATAGCAGAAAGCAAGGATTCGTGGGACCAAAATGTCTACATTCTACATCTATTAAAAGGAACAAAGGCTGTACTTCGTCACCTCCTAGCTGGTACTTACAGGCAATTTTCTGCACCATTTTGGCAGCTATGGAAAATTAGTAACAGGGCAGGAAAACAGGCAAAACAAAAAACAAAAACAAAGCAAAGATGATAATTCAAGAAAAACACATGGTAACCAAAGGATAAACGCTAACCACGATGTGGATTTCAAACATGCTTATGTATGAATAAGATGGAAAAGTTGAATTTTACAAAGGAACGTGCCTTTTGCAAATGAAATGACAAAAAAAAAAAAGATGACTGAAAATACGAGTAATAAAGCCCATCTAAAGATTTAACCTTCATTAAAGGTACACAAAGTGTGAATTCCTAAGCCTTGATTTAACTGCACTGTATGCTTGGGTGATTTAGGCCAGTGTTTATTGAACACTGCTAAGAGTCCTCTGGTGGTTTCTAGAATTTGCAAAAGTTCTTCAGGATAACTTCATATAGCAGTATTCCCTTAACTAAAGAAGAGATGGCAGGGAGGCACTGTCCCACCTTCCAGACATGTGAGACTATCTGGTCAGCAATAGAAAGCCTTCTTAGTGGGCTTGGGAAGAAGGATGGCGTAGCCAACTCTTGCACATACCTTCTTTGTGGCAGGTGCTGACTTGAGTTGGCTTGAGAGCTGACAAGAGCTCCTTTCTTTTTGTTTCCAGTGCTGGGGATGAAACCCAGGGCCTCTTGCATGGATAGATTAGTGCTCTCCCACTAAGCCATATCACCAGCTGAATAAAGCTCTTTTCTAAGTTTGATGGTCTCTAGGGGCCTCTGTAGCCCAGCTAAGGTCATGGATTCCTTACAGCTTTCTTTAAGTAGAGCAATGTTTGATCCAGAGCTGGCCCTGGGAGCTTCCTGCTGTCTTGGCATCATCGAATCTAGACAGAGTGGGCTGGCAGTCCTAGAGATGCCAGGGAAAACTCCATCTTGGGGGACTGATGGGGTTTATCCTCGGACTTGAGACTGACCATTCTTTTCCACATCCTATTTCACCAGAGCAGATGTTTGCTGCCAATGTAGACCAATGTGCTTTCCGACTGTGCTGTAAACTAAGGCTGGAATTTGTTTCAAGATTCTGATCTCTGAAGTTCACACTGTTGGTGTTACCTCATTCCAAATACTGACTGCCCAGCATCAACAATAAATCAGAGTTTCATTTAGTTGTCTTCATGGAATAGGGCTTTGGTTTTGAGTGCATAACACATGTGGATCCTTATAATGGGGCATGCTTATTTGGGGGAAAAGTAGATTCATTCTTACCTCATTTAAACCTGGAGTGATAGTTGGAGCGGCAATAAAGACAACAAAAGGAGCAAACTCTGCAGTTCTCAGGACCTTCAGTGCCTGGGTAAAAACAAAACAACAACAACAACAAAAAGAGACTTAAATGAAGATATAAGTAATGTCACTTTCAAATGAGTCTATGAAGAATTTACATAACTGAAAAATTCAAGCCCTTGGTTCAATTTTTTGGCAAGGTATTAAATGTACCAATTTCATAAATCATGTTATTTTACTTCATATCTTCTAAAGGATGAATGATAGTTGTCAGGAAACAAAAGCTGACAAACTGGACATTTTTCTTATGAATCTCATGAGTCAATTGGCTTTATTTCTCTTCGCAAAAGTTAACATGAACTATGTTGGTTAATGTTCATTAAAACCTGGTTATTAGCTGGAGCTTGAATTTTAATTGATGGTCTATGCATCTGGGGGTAATGGGCCTTCAGATTGGCTTCACACCAATCCAGAGCCCGCTTTGTTACATATGAAACTGCAAATTGCTAACCACTGATAGCAAATCCTGGCCACTATAATTGTGTGGGCTACATTCATGCTTACATAAGGTCTTCTGTGTTGCCCTGGTGAAAGGACCCAATAGGGTTTGTGAGACAGGGGGACTCTGCCCAGGGCTGGAGTCATAAAGCCCCGGGCTTTTTTTGTTTTAGCCCTGCCACTAAAGACAATGTGTGGCTGTGGGCAATGTGTTGACCCATGAGAAAATGTGGCACTCAAGGGAGAAGGAACTCTGGGATCCCCTTCAGTTCCCTTCCAAAGCATCCCAAACCTCTAACTGCAGAAGTCACTAGTTTGCATAGATGTACTGCAAAGTTGCAATTGGATGCAACTAGAGTTGATTCTGCTGTGGGATCACTGCTTTAGCTCCTCCCCTGGGAGGACAGGATGCTCTTGGAGGTTTATAAAGGCCCTTCCAAGGACAAAACCTAGCATACTCATCCAGGAACTCAATCCACAAGTTAACTCATATGCATCAGGGGTAAATATCTTGCTGTTCTTTATACAAGAATTTAACATATCAATTTTGTTAGCTACATATTTTGATTTTTAAAATTATTATTTAATTTTTTTTTACGGTGCTGGAGATCGAACCCAGGGCCTCCCACATATCTTGCTTTTTAAATGGTCTCTAAATATGTGTGCTTTCCCTTATTCCTGTCACTCCATCTTTTGCCTGGTTCACTGTCATCACAATAGACTGGTTCTCTGTTTCCAGTTTTGCTGTTCTTCAACTATACTCCACTCTGCTACTAAAATGGTTTTTCTGAAATGCCAATCCCATTGTTCCATGCTCGAAACCCTTCAACAGCTCCCTTTTGGCCACAGGATTAAAAAAAAAGTATATTCCGTAGCATGAAGATCAAATCCTTCCCTTACCAACTGGCCCATGCTTTAACCTCTTTGGCTTTTCTCTGCCCTCTCCTCAGTGGACTGGCCTTACTAAGCTGCTTTGAGTTCTAGAAAGGGTCAGACTCTGGCTTCCTGGTGTCTTTACTTACAACTCCCTCTGATTGGACCTCCTATCAACCTTCCCCCTTCTTCACTCTCCTCTTTGCTTGACTGAGTAATCCTTTAGAACTCAGTTCCGATGTTCTTTTCTCTGGAAAGTTCTTTGTGAGCCCTGAGCCACTCCTCTGTGCTCTTAAAGCACCCACCACACTGGAAATATTAAGCCCTTGGGGACCTTGAGGGCAGGGATATGTCCTGTTCAACTGTTTCTTTCATGTCCAATATGACACCTGTCATAAACTGCCTTTAGGATCCAATTAAAAGGTCAAAACAAAAAATCTAATTTGTACTTGATTTCTCTTATCTTTTGAGGCAGGTTTGACCAGAGAGCATGCTGCTACATGCATGTAAGAGACAAATTTGATATGAAAAATTCTGACTTTCTTTTTGACTGTTAGCCCCACTTACACTGGGATACTACTTCTGAATATCTACTGGAGGGTTAAGGGAAACTGGCACACTGTCTTATTTGTTCATTAGAGTTCTTTAATTGTTAAAGTCACAGGTTCAGAGTCCCCTCTAAGAAAGCTCTTCAAAACTTGCAATGTTCACTTTTAAAAGAGGTAACTGGCAACTTCTTTGCTGATCTTTTGTGACCAAAGACTTTAGCAAGGAACAGTCATCATGAAAAAGCCATATGGAGCCAAACAGGAACCTTCTCTTAGAAATGTCCTTTTTGTCAATGTTATCTTGGGCCTCTCCTCTTTCTTTCCTGTGCTCCTGCATCAGATGAATACAGGGTCAACTGGAACAGAAGGTTTTCTTATCACACACACATACCCGCACATAGCTGGCCTTTGAGCAACTGAGATGGGGGAAACATCCTATTTGCTATATCCATAAACACATGAGGGTCATTCTGCATTTACTGTATGAAACCATCAATGAAGGCTACGCTCATCATATTGCCACGAGCCTTTTGTGTCAAGAATGTTTGGAATCTTGATTCCCAAAATAAACAAATAAATGTATATGTGTGTGTGTGTGTGTGTGTGTGTTTGCCCTGGTTGCCAGGAAGTTCAGAGCCAAATTTAATGTTTATCACAGTAATTACAGTAGCTCCTGTGGTTCACATATTTTCTTTCTCCTCTTTTTCATAGCTTTGATTTTCTATTTCTGTCCTATATTATTATATTTTCCAAAATTCTGAGGTGGCTTAAGTCCTGACTGTGATGTTCTTGTCTAGTGCGCATGATATCTTTAGCAGAGTCACCACACATTTCTTTGTTCCTGAAGGTCTCTGTCCCCATTCCATGCTCTATTTCTGTGTTTCAAGTGGGCAACATTTTGGATGCAGTTTCAGTCTGGATGAGGTTCAGAGTCACTTGAGGAACAGGAAATGGAACTCCTCACAAGGATTCTCCTCCCTCAGGCAGTTAATAGCTCACTTAAAGACAAACTCTAAACCTTCTTCAGCTCCGACTCAAGAGGAAACACAGTCTCTCTCTGAATCCCAGAGGAATTCAGAGACAGAGAGAGAGAGAGAGAGAGAGAGAGAGAGAACATGCGCACACATGCTCTAGAAAGATCACTGAGAACACTGTATTCAAATAGTCAAAGTAATGTTAATTTAACAGTTACTTCTTTAGTTCTCTTTTGTGGAGTAAATTGATTTTATGTTCATCTATGTGTGGCTAAGAATTAATTTCAGGTTACCATCTTCAAGGACTACAAACTCATTTGACCCAAGTATGATGCAGATAGCTATAAGACTAATTGGGTTTGGAAAGTTAAAAAGTATACAAGGGCAAGTGGACAAATAATTTTCTACAAAAATCTAAGAAAGAGCACAGTGACCTCAGAGAGGAAACCAATTGAACAAAATGGCCTCTGGTTCAGAACCTGGTTGCCAGTATGTTCAGAGCCAAATCTGTTTATCACAGTAACTATAGTAGCTCCTGTGGTTCTCATATTGGCTTCCTCTTCTTTTTCATGGCTTTGATTTTCTATTTCTGTATTGTGATTTTCTATTTCCTATATTTTTGTATTTTCTAATTATTATAATTATGTATTTTCCAATTATTGTATTTATTATATTTAAATCATTCTATTTTCTAATTACTGTATTTTTAAAATTTCTATCCTATCTTATTATATTTCCAAAATTTTAAGATGCCTCCAAACCCAGCTATGATGTTTTGTGTATAAGGTCTTATATCTTTGGCAAAGTCACCATGCATTTCCTTGTTCCTGAAAGTCCCTGTCCCCATATACCTTATTTATTTATTTATGTATGCCATACTAGGGACTGAACCCTGGGCCTTGTGCATGTGAGGCAAGTACTTTTCCACTGAGCTACATCCTCAGCTCCTAGAAGCTTCCTCTTGACAACAACCTTTCCCTCTGTAGGCAAAAGCAAAAGCCCAAATATTCTGCTACTGTTAACTTTTAACACTCTAAACAGATAAATCGGAGTAAGGTTAAATTCTAAAACCATTGCATTAAGCTTTCATCACACACTGGAGAGATTAGTTTCAGCTTTAGGGACAGAGATTACTGAGTCCTCACTTTATTTTCATGAGAAAGAAATCTTATATTTTTTTCCTCAGGTTTTATTGCCCTCTACATTTTTCTAAATGTTTTAAAAACATTTGGTGGACCATCCTGAAGATTCCTAGGGAGGAGGTTGGGATTTATTACACACAAAACAAAACCAATAACAGTTTAAGTTCAAACCACTTTCAATCTGCTATAAACCTTGGTTTGAGTTACTTTTACATTAAGCCTCGATTTCTTCCATTATGGAAATAGACACTGATTTCTATTTCATAGGATTCCAAAGATTAGGTAAGGAGTAATAATGGTTAATGAAATATAAAACATTATAACAATACAATCTATTATTTTAAAAGAAGCCAGGTTACTATTTTTTCTAGCTCAATGTCTTTACCATTGTTGTCTAGGTTTAGAGTTGGACCACAACATTTAATCATATGGTACTATTACTACACATGTGTTCCATTTGGCTTTGGTTGTCTAAAATAAATTAAGATGGCCCCAAAGCATTAGACCTGCACTCAATGAGCTGAACACTAGCATTAGGTGGTCTTTCTATGGCCCATATGTGGTAGAAATGGCCTCAGCTGTCGTGGATGTGAGATTTTTTTTTAAAATGCCACAATTTACTTTCCCTGTTAAGGACAGTTTCTGATGTACATGGAGGAAGGAATTTCATCCTCACCAGTTTGTCTTCTTAATTATATTTTTAGCTTCTGGCACAGTGCTTGGCATATATGGGCTTGATAGAAGTTTGTTAAATCAAACTGTGAGATACAGTAGTGGGGTTAATCTAACAAGCTAGGGCAGGATAGGGGCTAGGAGAAAAATGTCATAAGGTCCCAAGGGGAAAGTCTCCCTGAAGCATCAAGGTTCTGTCTGAACATAGGTTATTCATGGCCACTGGCATCCCCAAAGCAGGATAAGGACCCTTCCCAGACCTAAGGAGAGTAGGCTGAGGGCAGAGAGGCCTGAGGGTGAAGTCCTGTTGGCGCAGACTCTGCGGGCACCCTGGGCTGTACTGGTGTACACATGGTCTCAAGTGTGAGACCTGGGCTGGGATGAGTCTAGACTGGGCAGAAGAGAGCCTGGGACCAGAGTGGTCAACCAGCCCAATGAGAGGAGCAGGCCCTGGGGCTGCTGGCCCAAAGAGGCTCAGGCAGAGACCAGGATGCCCATGGCCTGCCTTCAGGGGTCAGTGGACTTGAGAGATCACAGTTCTGATAGGTGGGGACACAGGAAGCAGGAGAGGAGAGTGCAGGTGAACCCATCCAGCAGTCAGGGAGCAGGGGGACAGTGTGCCCAGCTGGGGCAAGGAGGTGCTCCAGGGCCAGTGCAATGGGTTAAAGGAACTGCTGTGGATGTCCTGATGAGGCCGAGAGAAGGGTCTCCCACTCAGCAGTGCAGAGCAATGCATGGCTGTGCAAGGACCAAGGGACAGGGAGAGCTGGACACTATGGGTGGAGCAGCAGCGGCAGCAGCGGTGGTGGCGGCGATGACAGCAGCGGCAGCAGCAGCAGGTAAGGCAGAAAGCCCTTGAAAGTGGACTTAGGTAATGCAGAGGGGGTCTGAGGAGCCCTGCAGCCAGCATACTGCTAGAGACATTACTACCAGCAGAAAACGACGTTCAGGTGAAGACCAGTGTGGAACCCAAGGAGAGGATGTCGAAGACCAGGACCAGGATTGAGACCTTGCCTCTAGCCACCCCTGGCCAGAAGATTTTTCCAATCCCTAGTAAGGAGGGATTAGTAGTTAAACAAAAATCAATCTGCGTTACACATCATCATATTTAGTTCTATATAGGTCCAAGTTAATTGTCAAGTCAACTACAGTGTTTGCACTATTGTTGCTCTCCTCCCTAGCCCCCGAACCAGATCCTTTCATGGTTTCCGAAGTTCCAAGTTCAAGAACCCCATCAAGTGCTATCAAATGGAAACAGATGAACCCATTGGCCGCAAGTTAGGATCTTGGTGTCCAGAAACTGAGCAGTCAGGTCCTAGGTCACACAGATCCTGCTATGCAGTTTCTGTTCTCACTTTGGGGATGGCTGGGGGACCAAGTCTTATGCTGTGACTCTTGAACAGGGATGTGCCCTGCCTAGGATGGCCATCTAAGCTTCCTGATGAAATACGAGGGAAGCCTACTAAAGGGGAGCTGACCCTTCATTTTGGTGGTTAGTGGACTGATTCTAGGTGATAAGGGATTTAGGGTACAGAATGGCCTTTAAAATGGCAGACCTGGGAGTCACAAGGGAACCCACAGCCTCTCCTGTAACCTCCCCTAATGTCTATAATTCCCAAATCCTTCCTTCTGTGCTTCAAGTCCATTTCTGCTTGGATTATACTCAGACATGAAAAAATAGCTTGTCAGCATTTTTTTAGGTGCTGAAGATGGAACCCAGGGCCTCACATATGCTAAACCCACACCCTCACCCTACCACTGAGTGACACCCTCATCCCCTTTGATGTCAAGCCTTTTCTTTCAAGTTTCCTAATTCCGATTGCTTTTTGCAAAAAACATATTTACAAATCATTTAATCATCTCCATATCCAACTTCCCTTTGAGTCCTCTCCAAGTTGTCTATATCTGACCTAGTTTTAGCTCAGGGTCAGGCAGTATCCTCTTATGAGGAGAGTGGAGAGGCAGAGAACCACCCCTGCTCTCCATCCCTGCTCCATCTTGACATCTGACATCTGGGGTCACTCATGCTTGTTTTCAGAAAGCTAGCACTGTGTTTCATAACCAGGCCCCAGGATCAGTGTCTTGCTGGTGATTAACATAAGATGCTGGCGGGTGCTCTGATGGTTCAGCATAGCTGTACTAAGGCTGTTGTAATAACAAAGTACCAGAGTTTCACCCTAAGGTCAAATGATAGTAGAATTTCTGTAGAAGTTCTGAGTATAACAAATCTCATTGGAGAATAATCTGCTTCCTAAATACATGCCCAGTGATAGGCCAGTCTGCATTCTAGACTGTTAACCCATAAAATCTTGATTATTGACACTTTCCTGAAGCTTATGAGATTATTATGCAACCCATGAATCTCAGATGGCATCTTTTGATTTCAGAATCTGAACTTATCAGCATGCAGGCAGGATGGAGGGGTTCAGGGTGGCTGGGCCTTACCTGAGGCTCCACATCCAGAATTGCAATCAGCCCCTGCTCGTGGATCTTACGAATGGTCTCCAGTTTTGTCCCATACATTGCGTCCTCGTGGCTGCCATACTCCAAGTATTCATTGTTTGAGATGTCTTGCATCATTTGGTCATGAGATACAAAGTAATAATTCTTTCCATTTTCTTCGTCTTTCTTTGGAGGTCTGGTTGTATCTGCAAAGTCCCATGTCATGAGAGGTTTAAAGGCTGAGCTGATGAAGTTATGTTCCTAATGGGCCCACCCAGACTACATCTCTTTTTAAAAGTTGTGGCTTCTTTAGGGTATGTCCCACGTACCCTGTTCCCATCCCAGCAGCTAGAAGCAAACTCTAGAAACCATTTTTATATGTGTATAACTGTGCCATTTAGTTATTTGGTTTGGGGAATACTTCAGTGTTTACAGATATATTTCACTCCTTCATGGACCACCACAGGAAAAAGATATGAAATGATCCAAGATTAACTCACTCACTATATATATGTCTCAGTGTATTTGGGCCTTGAGCAGGAGGAAGAAAGAAGATTTAAAAAAGGAAATACCAAATATGGTTATTTAAATTTAAACAAATTATAAATAAAAATTTAGTTCCTCAGTTTTACAAGCCATGATTCCAAGGTTTAACTGGCACAGGAGGTTAATGGCTGCTGTGCTGGACAATACAGAGATTGAATACTATCATTATCATGGACAGTTAGTGAGGTGTAACCATAATTATCATATAAAGACCTAAACTAGGAGGTGGCAAACTGGCTCATGGGCCCAAAATGGTCTGCAGTCTTCAGGTTTTACTGGGACACAGCCATGCATGTTTGTTCACATTTTTGTCTATGGCTCTTTTTATGCTGCCACAGCAGAGCTGAGTAGTTGTGACACAGACTGTGTGGCCTTCAAAGTCTCAAATGTTGACTACCTGGTCCTTTACAGAAAAGATTTGCCAAAGTCTGACCTAAGTGGGTATATACTAAAGTCTAAACCAATATGCAAAACTCACTTCAGGAAATGTTTTTCTAGATGAGCAAGGAATATTGGTTTAAATCTTTTTCTCCCTTTCCTTCCTCTCTCCTACCTTCTTCCTTGCTTCCTACCCTCCTTAAGCAAGGACAAATTTATACTACTCTTTGCTGGCACATGGGCTCAAGCCAGTGGGGAATTTCTTCTTTCCCTTAGAAGTGCCAAGTGTCATGGACTTCAAACTGTGGACAATCAGAGAGGAATCCTTTCTTTAGCCACATCAAAAGCTCAAGAAGTGGCATAATATACTGTTGATATACTATCTTCAGATGATAACTATCTTCAGTTATCTCAGTAGTTAAATGTATGCTGTATACATATCTGGGATCAAATATTTTATTTATTTCTTCCAGATTTTTTTATTGGTGCATTATCATTACATGGGGTCAAACATTTCAGAGATTAGATATGATTGACATCAGCAAAAGTAAGGTTTAAAGTCCAGCTAGCTAATTGGCCATTTAAGTATTTGATCAGAAAACCCCAGTAGCACCAATTGCAACGATACTTGATAAACTTGTCTTGGGTAAATCAGAGCCATCTTGTGAAGCCTCCTGGCTCACTCAGGTGTACAGACTGAGTAAGTGGTGTGGACTGTGTGCTTCAGGATGGCATCCCAGGGCCCTGCAGGAAGGAGCTAGTCAGGACATTTTCTCCAGTTGCTCTTACAAATCATTCTCCTTAAGCTCTTCCCACCCTGAACAAAGCTGTAACTGCTAGAAAGCTTAAGGGATTAAAATTTGAAACTTTAGAATACAGATGATAATAAGATGGCTGCTACTTATCCACCATCTGCTAAGTGCTTCATACACATGTTCTCAAATCTTCTTTACAACCCTGGGATTATTTTATTTTATAGTTCACATAATGAAGAGGGCAAAAGGTTAAGAATAAAATATAGGAAGGTAAGGGGGATATTAGAAATCTTAAAATTTTCAAATTCTGTATAGTAAACAATTGATAGCACATTGACTGGGTTTTTAAACTGATAAGAAGAAGACAGGTGTGCTGGTGCACACCTGTAATCTCATAGCTTCTTGGGAGGTTGAGGCAGGAGTGAATCACAAGTTCATGGCCAGCCTCAGCAATTTAGTGAGGCCCTAGGCATCTTAGATGCTGTCTCAAAATAAAAAATAAAAATGGCTAGGAATGCAGCTCAATGGCAAAGCACCCCTGTGTTCAATCCCCAGTGAGAGAGAGAGAGAGAGAGAGAGAGAGAGAGAGAGAGAGAGAGACTGC
>NW_026000249.1:28933144-28992585 GCF_001458135.2 Marmota marmota marmota
GAGCCAGAGAGAGAGAGAGAGAGAGAGAGAGAGAGAGAGAGAGAGAGAGAGAGACTGCTGCATTACAGAAAAATATATAACTATTAAAACTTATTTTTCTGAAGAATAACTAATCTAGGCAATGTTTCAGGCATACTGTTGGAAAAATTAAATTATAAACAGAATGAATGAACTTAATGTTATTTAAAATCCCACAAACATAACACACACAATACATATATTCATACTAAAAGAAGCCTAGGAGGGTATACAACAAAATATTTATAGAACTTATTATTGGGAGAGTGAAGTTGGGATTATTAACCCATTTTCTTCATTGTCCTCTTTTGGGTTTTTACAAATTTCCTACAACGAACAGCTATTACTTATATAATCAGAAAAAATATGTAAATTACCATGTTGAAAATGAATAAGAAAAACATAATTAAAAGATATTGAGACGTTGCTTACGTGGAATAGGGTATGCAAACCGGTCCGGGTGCTTTGTGATGAGGGTGTTTTTTATGTGTCTTCTCCCAACACCATGTGCACCTATGGCATTTTTTGGAAAAAAAAAAAGTTAAAATTGACAACTGTTAATAATATTTACAAAATGTTTTTAAGGTGAGAATAAGTAAGACACTTTTATAGCCAAACTTACCTAATAAGACTAGTGTTTTCCTTTTGAATGCTGGCAGTTTTACTACTTCTTCATATGTGACAAGATCTAATTGATCAAACACTAAAATGCAAAGATTCAGAAGAAAGGTCAATTTATGGAATGAATATTTCAAGTACGTAAATTGTAATTTTACTGGCAAAAACCAAGTTACATTAAAAGTATCTTAAAATATGAATTCAATTTATGGTATATGCTTTACATGTGATTGAAGTCGTATAGCATTTAGGAGAGAAATTTTCATTTTAAGCCCATGAAAATGCACTTTAGAAACAGGGGCAAAGATATGTTGAGTACATGCATAAAAGTCCAATTTGAAAGGATACTGCATATTTTTTCCCATGCAGTATCTAGCAAATCATATGAATTCATTCAAAATCACATGCTGTTCATATTTTTACAATTTAAGAAATCAGCAATACTAAAAAGAAAAAGTCTATGGACAGTGACCAACATGAACAGAGCATGAATGCAGCTAAAGTCAACCAAGAGAGGGGCCAGCTAGATTGTTTCTAGAGAGAAATGGATGAGAAATGCACGGCCATTGGTCTTGAACTTCATGGTTCTTTCTTTCAAATTGATTAAGGTGGCATGCTAGATTCTTTCAAAGTCAAGTTCTGTAACTATTGTCACAAGCTTTTAAATGAGCATCTTGCAAGTTCTATTGTAACAGATATCCATTCGATGGAAAATCTCAGGTACGTAAGTAGGAGAACATGCTTTCCTGGCCCTGAAACCATGTCACTCATCACCATGGGCAGTTGTGTGTGATAATCAGGATGAACAGGATGGCAAGAATAGTAAAGGAGAATCTGAACTCAGAAACTTTTGCAAAAGGAGAGTTCTCTGATTATTACAGACCAAGAAGAAATAGTTTAAAAATACTTCTCTGACACCTGCCTGTTAACAACACAAGAAGGATTTTAAGCAACATGTGAAAGTGTTCTGAGCAAATGACCATTCCTGTTGAAGTTCAACATGGTCAGTTTCTCACACAAATTTGAAAATTCTCACAAGAAGGCTAAAATCATCTGTCTGTTTCCTGCAGTTTTTTTTTTTAACATGGTCATACCCAAATATTGTCAGGTACACACTAAATCTTCCTCTTAAAAGAATAATGAATTAGCCCTGGAATTTATTTATTTATTATTATTATTATTATTATTATTATTATTATTATTAGTATTGATTGAACCCAGGGGCGCTTTATCACTGAGCCACATCCCCAGCCCTTTTAATTTTGAAACAGGGTCTTGTTAAGTTGCTTAGGGCCTCTGTAAGTTGCCAAGGCTGGCTTTGAACTTATGATCCTCCTGCCTCAGCCTCCTGAGCCACTGGGGTTACAGGCATGTGCCACCATGCCCAGTTTCTAGCCCTGGATTTTAGAGGGGTTGAAGTAAATTTAATAAAATCGATTTCACATTGCCATAAAGGAATCTGGGATGCTTAGGTTCATCATTAAGAAGGCATCTGCTCCCTGAAACAATGTGGCTAAATGATTGTATCAGCTTAGTAGCAAAGTACCTAACAATGCAAAATAAGATACCCTGGAATGCAATAGATCAGAAACAAACAAATGAACATAAAGCATGATTCTCAAAATATATATAAAAAGAAATACGTTAATAAAGCATTAGTGCATATTAATGGGTACTTGTGCATTTGTTTTTGTTCCATAACTGGATTTCATAAAGGTTGACTGCAAATCTTTAGAGCATATTCCCTAGCAGCAGCTAAAAACGACGACATGTTTTCTGTGTTTGAAATGGCACACTCCCAAAATTAAAATGAACATGAGGCTCTCTGTGGCAGAGCTAGCTAGTAATGCTGCAGTGGTAATGGAGTGATGAGAGCTGCAAAATGAAAGCAGGAGTGCTTATGGCATCATTTTTTTGTACCTATTGTCTGCTGAGTAATATTTCCATCAAGAAAAAGCATGCTTGTGGAACAAGTACATCAATTGGCTGATTTATTTATTTATTTAGGTACTGTGGATTGAGCCCAGGGACACTTAACCACTGAGCTATATCCCCAGCCCTTTTTATTTTTTATTTCGAGACAGGGTCTCACCTAAGTTGTTTAGGGACTCGCTAAGTTGCTGAGGCTGGCCTTGAACTTGCAATCCTCCTGCCTCAGCCTCCCAAGCTGCTGGGACGACAGGCATGCGCCACCATGCCCAGCTGATATGTTTTAGTGTGTAAAAAGAATCAAGTCTCTCATGAAAGATCAAGATGATGATGACACAAGCATTCTGAATGGTAAACACATCCCCTCCCTCTACAGAGCCCTGACTCTGGTCCTACTGGATTAAGATGTCAGTTTTTAAAAACACCAAGAATGTGTTAGATATCAACAATCAACACCACGAAATGAACAGATAGGTTAAACATCAGCATCTTAACCATGAACGAGTAACATGAAGGGGTTACTTTGCTCTAAATGAAATCATCACGTGGTCATAGGGTTGCAAAGCAATAAGAAAGGATATTGAAACATAAGAGATACAAGGAATATTAGGAGCGTACTTAAAGATTGAACTTTTAAAGGTTTTAAGTTGCTTGTTGATTGAAAAAAAAATGAAACCACCAAAAACACAGAGGCATAGTCATTCAACAGGTTACTTACATGCACAGAGGCCATTGGGAGTGAGACAGCATGAAAAATGTACAGGGGTCATTGAAATATGGCTTTTCATATATTAGTAAAATAAAAGTATAATATGCACAAAATAAACTTTATCATGCAATATTCTAAACACAAGGCAAATCAATCACATTAAGAAACAAACTCATTTTAATAAAAATTTAATCATATCCTTATATAAAAGCCAATGGATTTCATATACTAGCATCTGGGGTTGAAATTTTACATGGGAATTTACAAGACACTCTTTTTAGAGCGCGTAGGTGTGGAAGTCTTTTGTTTTTTGTTTTGCACCTTCCTGTACTGTTTGCAATTTCTAATTGTGCATGCCTATTACTATTATTATTAATTTTTGCCAGCTCTGGGGATGGAACCCTAGCACATGCTAGGAAAGTGCTCTACCACTGAGCTGCAGTGGTAATGGAGTCATGAGAGCTGCAAAATGAAAGCAGGAGTGCTTATGGCATCATTTTTTATACCTATTGTCTGCTGAGTAATATTTCCATCATCATCATTATTATTATTTTTAATACTTTCAGTATTAAAAATAATGCCCTAGGGTGGCAAGGCCAGAGGCCACTATTTTGTCTTTAGAGTTCTATGTACTCAAGAAAACAAAAAGCATAAAAGTAAAGTACTTTTACTTTTAAAAGTAAACAGCAGTAATTTGTAGCACTAAGCATAATTTAAACATACTTATGAATGGTATTGTAGAGATGCTCTCAGTTCATATGTATGTATATAATAGCATATTTTAGGATATTCAAATATCACTGGCTCACGGATCTGTCACTTAAAAATGAATGAATGAGGGCTTTCTTTCTTCCTTCCTTTGTACTGGTGATTGAACCCAGGGACACTCTACCACTAAGCTATATCCTCGGCCCTTTTTAGTGCTTATTTTGCAACAGGGTCTCCCTAATTTGTTGAGGCTGGCCTTGAACTTGTGATCCTTTTGCCTTAGCCTCCAGAGTTGCTGGGATTACAGGTGCAAGCTACTGTACTTGACGTGAAGACTTTGTAATTTTAAAAAAAGTTCACATTAGTAACTTGATCTAAAATTTACTTTTGGAAGTTTTAGGGGTGCAATTCTAGCAGCACGACAATGCTTTTTGCACCGAATGAATGTGGCTAAAAATCTTTACGTGTTGCAGAAAATGTATTTGCTGTAAACACTACACATACCATAATCAAATTTTTTTCCCAAGGATTCAGAAATACTTTCTGGCATAGTTTACTTATATTTCTCTGATTTCCTGGTAGGTTACTCAACATTCCAGACACTTCTTTTAAGTTTCTGGTAATTACTTTCCAGTTGAATCTTTTCCATTAAAAAAAAGCTGTTAGCATTGAATCCTTGTCTCAGTTTGAAAAGCTGCAGATATCTTCAAAGACTATACAAATCTCCAGTTAAAAAAGGGCATTGCATACTGGTCGCATCAGGCCATGGAGTGTACACTCGAATGCCTGCAGTGGCCAGGAAACTAATGTGGTTAAATGAAGTGGGCCAGACACAAAAACAGGGGATTGTGGGGTTGGTGGGCGCTGGAGAGTAAGTGTCCATCCAAAAGGGCCATTGACGGCCCAGAGTCCTTAAGAAAGGAAGTAGCTCACTGTTCTGCATTCCAAGGGAAGTCTAAATCCAGAGTTTTATATTGAATAATCTGACTTTCAAATGTGATAACTTATAAAATTGTTTTAAACACTGTGTGTGAGAGACAAAACTTATTTATGGGTTCAAATTGACTAACAAATAGGCTGCCACTTTATGATGTGAGATGTAGGCCACACAGATGAGCAGAATTTGGTTTTAACTAAATAATAGCATTTCCTAGTGACAGAAATGGAAATAATTCTGGTATTATTGTTTCCATAAGTTTTATCTACTGACAGTCTGAATCCTTTATTTTTACCACAAATATAAACAATTTCAAAATTTGATGATAAGGCTTGGCTCTTGCTGTCGATATATGATCAATTCTCAAACATTCGGATTATGAAACAAAACATACTACTCTTATTTGCTAAGTACTACAGGAAGAACAAAGGGCATATTGTGTTTCATTCAATTTCTGAAAAAGCCAGAAAAATCCTCTGCAAATATAGTTTGATGTGTGCCCATGAGCTCATCTGGCTCGTTTTCAGTATGAAAGATTATATTTCCAATTTTTTGATGTTTCTATGTATCTGCCTTACTAATGGAGGTCAATAGTATTTGCTTCTCACTCTTTTAGGGCAATTCTGTATGTTAGGATGAAATTTCATTATGGCTAAAAGCAAAAGAGCTGATAAGATGCCCAAATTCCCTTCCTGACAATCTGATGTCTTGTAGAGTAATAGCAATCCCTCAGGAAATGGAAGAGTTGGTTGGTGAAGCAGAAGAAATCTAAAGAAATGGTAACAGAAAGAAACGCTAGGCTTTGTCAGGCAGAATAATCCAGAAAGTGCAAGAAAATAGCTGACCATTTCTCCTGACCAGAGAAACTGAAAGGAGAGCTTGACAGATTATTTTGCAGGTGAGAGAACCCTAACAATGATATTCTGACTAGAGAATCACAGATAAACCTAAACAAAAAGAAACTTTTTTTCCCCCTTGGTCTACATTTTATTGGTACTTAAAGGTCAATTATCATTTCATATTAGAGGTGAAAGCAGTAATATGTCATAGTTTAGCAAAAAGCTTACACAGGTCTAGCTTCTGTGACACTCAGAGAGATTTCTCAGGCTGCTAGAGGACAGCGGATCACAATATAAGAACAAATGCTCTAAATGGTTCAGAAGGCAAAAAATAATCCCCCTTCCCGCGCTGATTTCTATGCCATTAGAGAAAAGCATTGTTTAAGGAGCTCTGCAAGAACCTTCTAAGGAGCTCAGACTTCATTTCCCAAGAGGGTTCACATGCAGAGAAAAGTACTGACAGGCAGAACACTCACTTAAGCAAGGGATTGATTCGGCTCTGATGCTCAGAAGAGATCCTTAGTTAGGAAAACACTGAAGATAACAAATAAGTGGTTGAAGTAGGTCCCCATCCCCACTTGCCCTCGCTTTATCTTCATTTTGAGTTTCCAAGAACTTAGATAGGTCAATGGTTTGGGACAGATGTAAAGACAGAGGAAAAACCACTTCTGTTCTACCCATTAGGCTCCTGCCTTCTGTATCAAGGGTGAAATCTTTTAACCTTGACAGGCAATGATCTACCAAAGAGCCAAAGCCTGCTGTGGGATAGAGTACTAAGCTTCCTTAAATGATACCCATGTGGCAGGCCACGTGGTGAAAGAACACTGAATTTGAGAATTAGAAAAAGATTGTCTTGATTGATTAGCTGAATTCCCTTGTTTGTTTTTTGGTACTGGGGAATGAACCTGGGGGGGCGTTCAACCACTGAGCCACATCCCCAGTCATTTTTTTTTGTAGTTGGACACAATGCTTTTTTAAAAAAAATTATTTAATTTTTTTATGTGGTGCTGAGGATTGAACCCAGAGCCTTGCATGTGCCAGGCTAGTGCTCTATTGCTGAGACACAACCCTAGCCCCCCCAGCCATTTTTTTAAAAAAAAATATCTTATCTAGAGACAGGGTCTCACTGAATTGCCGAGGCTGGCCTTAAACTCCTGATCCTCCTGCCTCAGCCTCCCGAGCTGCTGGGATTATAAGCATAAGTGATTTGCCCGAGTCCCATGGTTACTCAGGTGTGCTGATTTCTGGTCCTATCTCAGGCTGCCTATTAAGCTTACAGATGTATTTGCAGGACCAGTGTGCTCCATCCGTTAGGAATCAGAGAATTAAGACAACAGAAGAGACTAGTGATGTCCCGGTGCTCAAAGAACAGAAAAAGTGAACCACAGAAAATACTGGCTGCCAGACTGGATGCTGATTCTCTGGCAAAATTCTTTAATGCATGATTGATTGGGTTAATTCTTTATCATCATTTAGAAAGACCTAGTTTTTCAATGGATTTGCTTATTTTTCCTCATAGCTGAATTCAAGAATATTGGCAAATTGAACACTCATGTCTATGGGCCCTCCATTAGTACAGTATAAAACTAATGATGCACTGACAGCCTTTAACCAGCCATTTCTTTGTTGTTTTCTAGGTTTAAATTGATTTCAATACCATCTATGTCTATGTGTCATTTAATATTGTAAATTTTTCAAATTAAGATAATTTTTTTGAGTATTTAGATAATGTCAGTATGTTTTCTTGTGAGCCTGTTAGATTGTGCTGGCAGAAATAAAAACAACTAAGGACACTTGGCAAAAAACTGCTGACATCTTAGGTTGAGCAACACTCTGCATTGCATTTTTTCAAAGCATACTACTTGAGAATTTCCAATTAATAGTGGCTAGACTGCATTTAACTAGTCTGCTTTAAGTATTTCTTCTCTTTATAAAACAAAACAAAAAGTCATTATGAGAGGAGTGCTCTGTAGTAGTACATAATCAGAAATAAAAGATACATTTTATCAGAAATAAAAATGTGGTACAATGTAATTAATCCGGAAAGAAGGACTTCCCATTTAACACTACCATTTGAACTTAAAACTATGTGGCCATTCACATTCATCTTGTACCATACAGCATTTCAAAATGTTTATTTTAATTTCTGATTCAGAAATGAAAATTGAGAATTCTTAAATATTTTTTCCTAGTGAATGTTAGAACATTCTACAGAGAAAGAAGCTTTTCATATTTGTCCAATTAATTATATTATGTTGTTGGATTGAGTATGTGTGTTTGGATTTGCTTGATTTTTTTGGGTCACATTTGATTTTTGGAGTTCTTTCTGAAACCTTGGGAACCCATCTAATGCCAGTGTCAGGGCTCTTAATTCCTCAGAAAAAGTTCCTTACAAAAGGAGTCATTTTAAGGAATCATTGAAAATAACTGTATCATTATGTATTTTCTTTTCGCTTAAGCTACATCCTGCGAGTCTTCTGGGAATTCTCTTGCAATAACAGATCATGCTTTCTTGGTATTCATTTCAGTTTTTAACAAAACAAGTGAACATTTTGACTTACGTTGCACACAAGCTTCCATATAGACAAACAAACTATGAAGGGAAGGCCAAGATAATGTCTTTGATTTTTTGGGAGCTTGGAAATGCCATGAAGGAGAAGACTACTCACAGAAACGGACTAAATCAAGTTAGTACCTATGTCATCTGCGCCCTTTCAAACCAAGCACTGAACCTTTTGCAGCACAGCTTGTGCGTGCACCTTTGCCCTTAGATATCTGTCATGGGGCCATGTCCAAGCACCAGGGAGGAAGCCAGGAGGGAGGGTTATCTGATCAAGGCCAAGGGAGGTAAGAATCCTGGGGTCTTGGCAAACTCTCAAGCTCCCATTTCTCAGGGGAGGACTTAACTTGTTGACATCCCCGAATACAGTATTTCCCAATAGCATTTCTATCCAATAAAGTTCAACTTTGTAAAATATATTGTTAATCACCAACATATTAATCGGAGGCAGAGTTTTCTTCATGGTTTTGCAAGTTGGTGACAGTCTCACAGGGTGGAATGTTTTGGATAAACTCTGAAGACCAAATGGAAATGTTACATCTACATTGGTCTTGGAGATGTTTAACCCAGCCTCAGGAACCGATGTACTTTTCCCTACCTGCATTGTGCTTTGCCAAATATTTATCTTTGTACTGCTTCTTTTTCTTGCCAAACCAAGTACAGCTGGCCTGCTGCTCCTGTTTGGTCTTCTCCATTGCAATGCAAGCTACTCGCCTAGTACACAAAGGAGGGGGAAAAACCCACCAAAATTAATGTATACATTAATATATATTAATGTATAAAAGAGAAAGATGATTCATTTGAAGAGTTTACATGAAAAAGCATGAACACACTCATTGCAGTCTTTCAAATCACTCACAAAAGACTGCTTTTTGGTTTGCATGATGATTCCTTAGAAATGTTTAAACAGCATAGGCTTATGTTAAAATGGCATTGCATTTCTTGAACATACATCACTGATAACACAGATCAGGAACTTAAACTTGTGGCTATGAGAATGATCATGGGATTTTGAGTAGAGACAGGCCTCTTTTGAACCCTGGCTTTGCCACTCATTAGCTGGTATTGAGTACTTAGTGTTAGGCACTTTTCTAGGAATTTTACATATATTAACTCAATCTTTCTAATGACAAACAGAATTGTGTCACCATTCTACAGATGAAGAGATATTGAAGGATTGAGAGGCTAAGCAATTTGCCTGAAATTACACAGCTAGATTGTAACTTTACTTTACATCCTGTCAAAGTAGGGAGAGTCTGGCACCCAAGCCCATGACCTCAGCCAGAACATTCTATCAGTAAGGTCTTTAATCTCTTGGAGTTTCTCAGAGGCTGTTATAAAGAATTAGAAGACAAAAGGTAAATGTCCCTACCTCAGTGCCAGGCACACAGTAGATGTTTATTTAGTAAATGGTATTACTACTGCATGACAATTCTTTTTTTCTTTTTCTTTTTGCAGTACCGGGGACTGAACCTAGGAGTGCTGTACCACTGATCCACATCCCCAGCCCCTTTTATTTTTTATTTTAAGATAGGGTCTGGCTAAGATGCTTAGGGCCTTGCTAAGTTGCTGATGCTGGCTTTTAAACTTGTGATCCTCCTGCCTCAGCCTCCCAAGTGAAGTCCCTAGGATTACAGGTATGCATAATTGAGCCCAGCCTGCACAACCAGGCTTAGTCCAAGATAGAAAAAAAAAAGTGTTATAATTAAATTATTATAAGCAGAAAATTATAATTTTGGTCTACTTGATTATAGTATGCAGCATTGGTAACATAGGCAGAGATGTTAAAAAATTGCTCTCTTAGGTTTAGTCTATGCAGATACTTGCCTTTTTTTTTTTTTTTTTTTTTTTTAGGATGTTGCCATAGATTTTACTCTTAATGATTTTACTTATGGATCAATCAGGAGTCCCTGAATGAGTTATATAGAAGGAAAATCCAAAATCACTATCAGAATGCCATATGGTACTATTGTAAATGTGAAGTTATTTTCCAGTGGGGTTGTACTGATGATGTACACTCCCACCAGCAGTGTATGAGAGTTCCTACTGTTCTACTTCCTTGGAAACATTTGGTATTATTAGTCTTTAATTCTATCATCATGATGGATAAGCAACATAATACCACTGTGTTTTAGTTTACATTTAACTGATTAGTAATGAGACTGAGCACCCCTGGATTTCTTCTTTTGTAAAGTGTCTGCTTAAATGTCTTGATTATTTTCCTGATTTGGATATTATACCTTTGTTAGTTCTACGCATTGCAGATACCTTCTCCTACTCTATGGATTGCTTCTTTATTTTTTTATGGTATCTTCTAATGAACACATATTATTAGCTTTAATTTAGTTAAATTTATCAATCTTTCCTTTAATGAGAAGTATTTTTGATATTTTAAGAAATCCTTCCTAGTCTTTGAAGATATTTTCCAATATTACCCTCTCAAAGTTTATAGTTTTATTTTTCATGATTTGGTTTTTAATGTAAAGGAACTGAGTTTTGCTGTTTGTGTGAAGCAGGGGTCTAGCTTCTTTCTTCTTTTTCTCCCTAACAGATACCCAATTATCCCAGCACAACTTACTGAAAAGTCCGTCCATTTCAGACTGCTTTGCAATGCTATTTCTGTCATATATCAAGTGCCCATTTGTGTATGGGAGTGTTTGGGGGTTCTCTATTCTTTTCATCTGGTCTATTGGAGCATCCTTAAATTTACACTGGATTATCTTTAATTTTTTTTTTGTACCAGGGATTAAACCCAAGGGTGCTTAAACACTGAGCCATATCCTTGGCCCTTTTTATTTTTATTTTGAGACAGAGTCTCACTAAGTTGCTTAGGGCCTTGCTAAGTCGCTGAAGCTGGCTTTGAACTTGGGATCCTTCTGCCTCAGCCTCCTGAGCTGCTAAGATTACAGGCATGCACCATCATGCCCCACAATACCTGATTATCTTAACTACTAAAGCTTTATAAGTAGTCTTAGAATCTAATGGAGCAAGACATCCTTACTCATTCTTCAAGAACATCTTGGTTACTCCTTAACAAATGTATTTCCATGTAAACTTTAAAGTTAGATTGTCAATTTCAAAACTGTTGGGATTTTGGCTGAGGTTGCACTGAATCCATAAAATCAATATGGGAGGAAAAGATTTTCTACAATATTAAATCTTTCAGTTCATGAACACAATATGTCTTTCTGTTTTCCTTAATGTTTCAATACATTTTATAATTTTTTTCTATAAATTTCTCAAATACCTTTGTCAGATTTGTTTCCAGGTTTACTGATTTAAACAAACAAACAAGCCTTTGTAAATGGTATTTAAAAACCACTTTGTAATGATGAAAATTTCAAACACATATGAGAATATAATGAAATGAACCTCAGATACATACAGCACAACTTCAACAATTATTACTCATAACTTATTTGATTTTTTAAATTGTATCTCTGTGATATCTTATGTTCCTTTACCATTTTCATTTCTTGAATATGGGTAATTAATCTAGAGACCTAATAAGATTCAGGGTCAATTTTTTTTAGAGCCTCATGGTGTAGCAGGTGGTATTATGTATGGCATCGTTTAAAAGTTTTACTTTCTGTTTGTGTCTGGTAAATAGAAGTGGAATTGATTTTTATATTTTTAAGTGTTTTTATTAGTTAATTATATACAACAATGGGGTTTATTTTGACATATTCATAGATGCATACAACATAATTTGCTCCATTTTAATCCTTAGTACTTACTCTTTGCCTCCCAGCCTCCCTCCCCATGATCCCCCCTTTAAACTACTCTACTGGACTTCTATTTATTTATTTATTTTAAAGTTAGTACATTATAGTTATACATTAAAGTGAAACTTACTGTGATATATTCATATATGTACATGACATAATTTGGTCAGTTTTATTTCAGTTTCTTCCTAGAATCAATTTTTAAAATATTGATTTTTATATCAGCAAACTTGCTGAACTGTCATATTAATTCTAATTGTTTATCTATAGATTCCTTTGAATTTCTATGAATCACAACATCTGAAAAATTTTTCCTTTTCCAATAATGTTTATTGTAGGTTTCCTGTAGATGTCCTATATCAGGTTAAGGAGGTCCCCTTCAATTCATGGTTTGTGGGAGTTTTAATTAGGATTGGGTGTTGAATTTTATCAGAATTTTTTTCTCTATCTATTGATATGACCACATATCATTTCTTTAGTCTGTTAATAGGCGGATCAGGCTGATTGGTTTTCATATGTCAAAACAGCCATTTACTCCCAGTATAAATTCCACTGGGTCATGATGCTTTGTCCTTTTTATATATTGCTGGACTCAACTTGCTAATAATTTTGTTGAGAACTGTATGTGTGTTCATGTTGAATACTGGTATGTAGTTTTCTTTCTTTCTGTACTGGGGATTGAACCCAGGGGTGCTTTATCACTGAGCAACATCCATAGCCCTTTTTATTTTGAGACAGGGTCTCACTAAGTTGCTTAGAGACTTGTTTAGTTTCTGAGGCTGGTTTTGAACTTGTGATCCTCCTGCCTCAGCCTCGTGAGCTGCTAGGATTACAGATCTGTGCCACCATGCCTGGCTGGGATGTAGTTTTCTTGAACTGCCTTTATTTAATTTTGGTTTTGGGGTAATAATGGCATCATAAAATGAGTTGGAGGTATTCTTCTCTATTTTCTTAAAGATATTTTTCTCCATGCCTCTTAGCCTTTCTTGTTCACTGAGGTTTCTATTTATTTTTGTTTGGGGAGAAGACATTTACTGGGAAACACTGACCTATCAGTGATAGCATCACAGTCAATCTCCATATATTACCTTTGTGGCATACTGAGGAGACTGATGAGATCTTCACTTTGGAGATTCTTTTGGCACAAGTCAAAATATACTATAGTCTCAATTAATTATAGCTTCTCTGAGGCACAAGATTATTGGAAACATGAACAGAATTAAGGATTTTTTTTGACAAGTTAAAAAAAGACAACCCTTGACCTTGTGAAGCCTATGTCATCAAGTACATAGTATTTTACAATAACAAGTTCCCAGTAAAAGTCAGTGGTGTGGTCATGTGTGGTATGATAGAGGAATGAAAGTGACTTTTTAACCAGCCACTCAGGAAATCAATGGCAATTCTTTAGCTCAGTCAGTGCATAGAAACTGTGTTAGGATTAAGGTCAACATGGAGGGAAATTTCAAATACAGCTTTGTGACTGATGTCAACTTTATTATCAGAATTAAAATCTCAGTGGCCACACACCTGTTAGGATGACTTTTAAAAATTTCATATAGGGGAATGCCATTCAGGAAAAAAAAAAAGAAATATGTGATACACCTGTTAATTTTATTGGTACCTTTGTTCATAGGCAAGGGTAGAGATGACCGATTCAGAGACCCAAACATATTAAAGACCTACATTGATGTGACTATAGAAGGACATTTGGGTCAAAAAATTTTGATTTCTCATCTAGCAGATGTGAAAAATGTGACTTGGTAGCAATACATTTGAATAAAACTTCTAGGTCTGGCTGATGATACTGTTTCAAATCTTTCTGGTAAGTATTTCATGCACACTGACATTTTAGAGCCCAATTCCCTTTCTCAATAGAGGGAAGCTGCTTTTTCTCTTGAGCCATTCAAGAATGGCTTCCTGTATCCCCTAAAGTCCTAATCAGATCTTAAGGGACATACCATCCAGTGGGTTTCTTCCTCATCATCCTGGTCAGAGTTCCTATCTCCTTCCTATTAAATTTTACAACTTTAATCTAGTTCATTAATTTTTCGAAACTGAACATATTTAAAATGGACAATTTCATCAGTTTTTGATGTTATGTATAGATCCCATGAAACCATCATTGCAATCAAGATGAACATTTTCATTACCCCTGGAATTGTGGCAGGCTCCTCTGAAATCCCTTCTTCTCTCCATCCCCATCCCTATGTGCTAGGCAACCATTATTTCTATAGATTAGTTTACATTCTCCAAAAGGTTATGTAAATGGAATCATATAGAATGTCCTCTTTTTTGCCTGGATTCTTTTGCTCAGTAGAATACTTTTGAGTTTCATCCCTACTATTGTATCAATGGTTTATTCCTTTTTATACTGGGTGGCATTCCATTTGTACAACTGTGTCATCACTTTTTTAATCCATTCACGTGGTGGAACATTTTAAAGTCATTTTAATAGATGTGTGGTCCTGAGATTTTAATATTGTTACTGTATACTCCACCCCCCTTGAAAGTTCTTTTGGTTCTTTTTCAAATATGTCATGTCATTTATATTTTTTCTGTTCCCTAGAGATAATTTTTTCAAGCTCATTGTTGAATATTTTAAAACTTGGTAATGCTGATTTTAAAATATTTGTCTTCTAATTCAATATACCAAGTGGGTTTGAGTTTGTCTTTACTGTCATTTCTTTTGGGTCTTGCTTGTTTCCTTGTGTGCTTGGTGACTTGGACTTGCCGGTCACTGCCCTGAAAAAAGTTAATGTAGGGCGTTAGGATGAGGTTGTGGGGTTAAGATGAAAATGTTCTTTTTTTACAGACTTTCTTTTTGTTTATATCAGATATGTGGGACTATTAATAAGGAAAATGGAAACTTCAAACCAAATACATGGCTTGGGTTTCCCTGGCTGCCCCAGACTAGATGCACCTTGGTCTCAATTCATTCAAGGTGGACTGGTGGAGTTTGTTTCCTCTTTACTTTTGCCTTTTGCTTTGCTCAGTGACAAAGCAGCCATCTCTATAGTTCCCTGGTTAAAGAGGAGTAAGGCTCTGCTGTTTACTTTTAACTTGGAGGTATCACCTTTTATAGTCCTAATACTATGGGGAGGGTCTCTTAACAGATTCCTCAACCTGTTTAGGCTGCAGGGCTTAACCTTGGTCCTCTGGCATAGAAGTGTTCAGTAAGGGCAAATGCCCCTCCTGGGAAAATGCACCAATTTGGGCATTTCAAATTTCTGCTTATCATTCTGATTAAAAGCTTTCATAGAAAAAATTGTTCACTGAGTTCTCTAGTACCTTTTCAACTATTCAGTGCGTTCAAGGCCTTTTTAAAAAACATATTTTCTGCAGCACTTTTCATTTTTTTTCAGCAGGAAGATTAATCCAAATAACCTAGTCCACCATTATGGGAAAAAGTAAGCAAATCTGCTTTTTCCACTGACATTTCTCAGGATTCCTTCAGAGGATTCCAAGTTCTAGATATTAGTGGGACATGATTTTTTTTTTTAATAGATGATCTCATTAGGGAGAAGAGGTTTGGGATCTACAGAATTATTTTTGATAAATGTTCATAATATATGGCAACACTCAGGAAAACATTTTGTAGAATGTAAATCTCTGTTAAAAGCATAACAGAAGCATCATCAAAGTGATTTAGAATCGCTTTCCTCTGGTTTATGCTAAACTGTTTCTTGAAGATCAGAGTGAAAGACAAGGCCAGATGGAAGTAAGGCTGCTGCTTGTCTGGGCCCACATATCCTCATGTGAAAAATGATGGCATCTGAAGTCCTCATCAGCTCCAGCATTCTAAATTTAAGAATATTTTTGGGAAACATGGGATAGCTGAAAGAGGCGAACAAGTAGAAGAGATTAACTAAGATAACTGAGAAAGCACTCTCTTTTTTTTTTTCCTACACTGGGGATTGATCCCAGGGCCTCACACATTCTAGGCAAGTGCTCTCCCATGAAGCCACATCCCCAGTCCTTTTTATTTTGAGATAGTGTCCAGCTAAATTACTGAGGCTGGCCTTGAACTCACAATCCTTCTGCTAAGCCTTCCAAGAAGCTGGGAATACAGAGGGGCATCACTGCACACAGTTGAGAAAGTTCTTAATTATTGAGAAAAATGGGTGAAAAAGTCATTAAATATGTCTATGCACTTTGGCTTCTTTTAACTAAGTTCAAAAAAATTTTTTTGTGGGGGTCTTAGCAGACTGCTTATGGTTGTTATTTTTTGTTACATGAAACAAAACCCAGACATTGGGTTATTTCTTTTGAACTAGATTTCTGGTAGAAATTGCCCAAGTACCAACAAAGCTAAGACCATGAACATTAAAAAAAATCATTTGCACAAACTAGAGCAATGATAGCAGAAACAGATTTTACTAAAATATAAACTGATCCATGTCTCTTCTCAGTTAAAACAGGGTCTGACAACCTTGTCTGACATTACCCTGCTTTCAGAGCCTTCCTCCTTCCTTCCTTTGTTTGGTGCTTGGGATGAAATCCAGGGCCTTTTGCATGCCAGGCAAGTGCTCTATACCATACAGCCACATCCCTAGCTCATAAAAGGCATTTTTAAAGAATGGTAAGGCAAAGAAAGAAGCTTCTGGCTGCCTCTCTTCCAGCAGTAAAACATTTTTATTTTTAAATGCCCTGAGTGAAAAAAAAATGCCTGGGTGATACTGAATCAGGGCGTGTGGGTTGTTTGCTGGTGATGGGGCCCTGTGGGCATGAGAGAGGAGCAAGGAGGAGGTATATTTGTAAGAAAATGCCACTCTAAAGGAATTGCAACAGCTTATGAGAGTGGAGGGCTCTGCTGGTGTGATCCTGTGATCCCAGGCCTGTAACTCAACTGCTCTAGCCCTTCTTTTGCTTATACATAAAACTGCCGTCTGCTGAGGACTTAGAATTCTTGGATGGCTGATTTTGGATTTTGTCTGGCTAGCAAAGCAAGGTATGTATCAAAGAGATTTTGCAATATGAAATAACATAAAGTTGAACACTGGAAAGGCAGGGTTTCATTTTTATTATAAAACAACAAAAGCATACCATTCCTGAAGTTCAGGAGAAGGGATGAGGCCTGCGGTTCCATTTTTGGAGTTTTCCAGTTTACCCTGCCACCAGTTGTGATCATCCTTACTAATAATTTGGATGATGTCACCAACTCTGAATCGAATGCCAGCTTCTTTGCAGGGGATGAGGTCATCCTTGGCTGGATCATATTCAAATTGTGCTCTTACATAGATCTATAAAATAGGAGTTTGTAAGAAAGGAGGCCATAGTGATGTGAAGGAAAACAATAAGCTCTAATCTAATAACCACACACCAACACTTACAGTACAAATAGGACAGAAGATGGGGAAAGCAAAAACGATGCATGGATATACGACACAAAAGACTTTTCTACACCACTAGAAACAATGTACTGCCTTTGATGTGTAAGGGTTCAAAACTTTGCTGTTTTTATTTGGAAGGAGCACTTAAAATACTCATTAATTAAAATAAATACTTCTTTCTGCTTTTAGTATAACAGAATAGGTCTGTAATTACAGAGAAGCATGCTTATCACTTTTTAAACCTACAGTGGTTATGTTGACGTCATGGATAAGTTGTCATGACAACATGGCAGCCTTTGAGCCATAAAGACTAGCAGTCAGGGTAAGTCTTAACCCTAAAGCAGCACATTATATAAAACTAGCAAGAACTTTGGGCTGGTGACTTGAAAATCAAGGTGTACATGACAACTGGCAGTGGGTACACTGCTAATAAACTTAAATGTAATTCAAGCAATTTTTTAAAAAGTCAGTTAAAAAAGGATTTAGGCTTTATACTTGTGTTTTACTCTTCTGAGAGAATGAAAAATAAATTTGAACCCTAGTTTTGCCAACATAACACTTGGAATCGGCACAGAACTTCAGGATATGTCTAGTTCAAAGCTCTGAGTTTTAGGATATGAATTTACTTAGCAAAACATCCAAGGGTTATAATATGGCAGCATTTTATGATTTCTAAATGCTTTAAAATAAGGTACTATAAACTAATGTTACACAGTCTTAGGACTAAACTGTGGATGAATTCTATCAAGTGCTAATTTATGCAATTCTGAATTCAATTTGAATTATTTTTAACACCACATTTTAAGAAATAATTTCATAAAAAGTCTATCTCTTGAAATTAAATTTGAATATTAATGTTTAAGTCACTGTAAAACCAACCTGAAGGCTTTGGAACCATTGTATAATTTTTTTTTCTGTTTATTTTTAGCAATCCAGCCTATAAAATTAACGATTTTCTGTATTTCACCTAAACCCATATTTTAAAAGTGCTGGCAATCTGAAAGTTACTTGGTAGTGTTAGACAGCACTTAACTATTCATATTTAAACGAATGCAGGTATATTAGGATGTAAAGCCAGGATGTTTATCCTCTTTCTCTTATTTTTAACTGTAAATGGTTTTTAGAAATTCACATGCAAATACAAAATGTTAAGAAAAAGCTTTCAACTTCAGAAAATTGTTTAAAAATGTTCATCAGCATGTATCTTTTGGTTATTTTTAGAATTTTATGGATTTTATAACCTTTAAAATTCTTTTCCACCCCAGAGCCAGCACATAAGACCCTTCAGGGCTGAAGTCAAAATTATCAGGTTGAAATTACAATAACCATCACAGCTACAAAGATGTGAGGAGAAAATCTTTATAGAGAATTAGTCACGTGTAATGTGTTAAAATGAAATGGTACAAGCTCTCAACGCTCAAATGTTATGGTCCAAAATGCAGACATTATGGGATGGAAAGGGTTAATAAAGGATTGGCTATTAGCAGCTCAGTTTAGAGAAGTTTCTATAGAGGATATCTATTCACCTGTCGTCCTTTTGGTTGGGTAGTTGATGGCAAGTCCTGTAGAATAAAGCCAACCCAGGAGAAAAATTTTCATTTACTTGTCAAGAGCACAAGGTAATTTGTGTGTTCTGTTACAATATGGTTAAAAAATGAGCTAGATTTAAGTTGTAAAGAGATCATATACATTATTTCAGTTCTCAGAAATGTTGAGTTATCAAAAAAATCAAACCCAGGCCATTTAGCAGCAAGCTGAAGAAAGCAGGTAAGTTGAAGCAGAGAGCAAATGTGTTCTTAAGAACCAACTCAGCATCTTCAACACAAAAGCCACTGCAAGTGAAATAGCCTATATATATATTTTTAAAAAACCACCCCAAACTAAAAAGAGCTATTGCCCTTTTCAACTTAGTCACTGCAACCATTTAGATTTAGAAAAATTCAATGGCTATATGGATTTCCACCATCTTAAAAGCATTCAACATTAAGTGTTATAAATGAGTTCCTTTGGTAGCCTATTTTAAAATTGGAAATAAAGTCTAGGACAATTTTCTTCCAGAATTTCGGTTATTGACATACTTAGAATATCATTCCATTTGAGATGATTTTGAAATTATTTACAATTTTCCTCGACAAAAAGTTGATATATTATTTACAGGCAAGTTAAATATCAGTTGAAAATACTGCTGCATTCTCAGAACTATTTGATAATTTCAACTGGGTGACAGACAGCAGCATCAGCAACTTAGAGAAGATTTGGTTACCCCAAAAGATTGCAAACCTGCACCTGTAAGTGCTTCTGCTTATTTAAATAAATTAAGAACAATTCTTTCTGTATTCCAAAATGGATGGTTTGGAAAAAATGGAAAATTTCCGTGTTCAAGTCAAATATAAAGTACTTTGTGTTAAAGATGTGATAACAGCGTGGCTTAAGTGCAGTTTGAAGCCAGTTCCTTTTGCTTTTCATATTCAGGCAAGGCTTATAATTCACAAAATATGTGCACGTACCACAATAACAGAGGGCACACCAATTCGTAAACTTAGATAGCGGAAACTAAACATGTTGCTGATATACCTCAGAATGGAAAACTACAAAGCCCAAGAACACCCAAATGCCTCCTCTGCAAAATCCTTACATTTCTTTATCTTTTCTCAAATTAAAAAAATGTTAGAAATTTAAACAAATCTCCACTTAGGTCCTTTGCATAGATTTGTGAAAAGTCACACATCCTGGTAGGGTGGCATAGAGATATTTCAGAATGACCACAGCAGTCTTTTTTTTTTGGGTAACGAATGCATGGGATTTTTAAGGAAAAGGAAATGTTTAAAAAGATTTTCCAGGAGTAAACTGCATTGTAGCTGTAGTAGCCTTGTATATCCGCAGGAGACAATATTTCCACTGAACACATGTAACTAGAACACTCATGGCAGGTGAGCACCAACAAAATTGTCACACTTTGCTGTGTGGAGCTAGAGTTCTTACCGAAACAGAATTGTTAGTGCTGCTATGACCATTAGCAGGGGACTGTCTGGAAGTGGAGGGGGAATCTCTCTGAAATAAGACACAAGGTTCATTAACAGCACAGAAACACAGAGAAATTTACATTAATAGTTACAACCACAGTCTGACAACCATTTCCTTTGAGGTTTGAGCTATAAAGCTGTCATACTGACTTACTTGCATGATTTCATAGAAGTATGAACGAAATTTTTGCAGTTTGGAGATTCACATATTGTAAGTGGCGACTTACAATACGTGAATCAATCATTTCTTTCCTGTCTACTGCATTCTAAAATCTTTGCTTTCTTTTAATGAGACCCTGCAGAGTGATGCAATGTTAAAACCCTACCATGTATCATGAGATGACAAATATTACTATGAAATTGTTGTGCTGAAGATTCCAACTGCCTGATTTTTATTAAAGATTAGGTTTGAAAGGTCACTGATAGTTGGTAGGTACCTCAGTGTCAAGAATTACTGAACAACTCATGTTATAATCACCTTAGTATCTTTCCAGAATAATTATTACTGATAAGGGCAAAAGATAGATATACACCCAAGAAGAACTCTTTTGCTTTGTATCATTTTAGCAGACTGATTAAAACAATGATCTGGAGCCTATATCAATGTTCTACTTCTGGCCAAGATTCTAGAAGCCACAGCTGCTCTTCCATACTCCTTGCCTGCATGCTCTCTGCTATTCAACACAGTCAAAATCCTTTCCTTCCCTTAGTGTCCAAATGAACTTTCATAAGAACAAGGATTGGAAGAAAATATGTACTTCTAAATTTTTTGGATTAGTAGAGTTCTTCTAAGCCTTTGACATGTGTATTTTGGCTCAAAAGACATTTGTTTTTCTCCTAGAAGATTTGAAGAAAACTTATGGAACGTTTTAGCTTTAAAGGGAATCGGATCTTTTAGAGGGACATTCTCAAATATTAGTGAGTAGGCTGGTCTGCAGGTGCTACCCTTAGAGACTCAATTCAGCAGGGGCAGGGGGAGGGGCAGGTCTACTTCTTTTACTAAAGGCCTGGGAGATGCAGGTGGCCCCAAAGCCTTTCTTTAGGAAGTTTTGTCCTGGATGGGAAGAGTCCTGTTGCATGCTTGAAGGCTGTATGACCACAGGAGGGGCAAAAAAGTTGGGGTGGGGCTAGGAGAGGAGTATCATTATTTTCTTTATTATTCAAAGGTAAAGAAGGTGAGAGGGAGTTTCTCCTTACTCAAGAGCATAGAATTTTCATGTATAATTACTGGTTGCATCCCCAAAACTAGTTCAACCACTTAAAAAAGACAAACTTATGTTACATTAATAACTTATAATATATCTTCTGGTTAGTTAGCTTAAAAAATCAATTATATTTACTAAATTTATTCAACAGATGAGAAATGGTGTCAGGAACCCCTGAGATTTTAGACTATTAAAATTATTAACATAAAATGTACATGTGATATTCTCTCTTTCTGGGCAAGGTTTGTGCTTTAGATAACAAATTTCAATACTCTGAAGTCTGGAGTAGAAGCAGTTCTGCATTTTCTTTTGTAATCTACCGTTAATTGAAGTTCCCTAAGAAGCCACCAAGAGGAGCTCAAGACCCAACATAATGGACACCCCAACTGTCATGGCTCACTAAAAATATGCTTGACAAAACTACAAATTCTTATGCATGCCTTGAAAAGGTTTGGAAAAAAGGCTCTAATTTTTTTGTGAAACCAATAGCATCAACTAGAGTCTGGAAGAAGTATTAAAATTTCTCCCTCAAATTCTTCTAAATACAAGTCTAAGAAATTGCCCACCAGCCTTCAAAAATTAACTTTAGAAAATGTGTACCTCATGTAGATGTACACATACTTGGAAGATGCACATGAAAGAGCAAGCTTAATATATAATACCCCAGTGGAATGATACCAAAGAATGATACTGTCTATGCCAGTTTAAATCTCCAACTAGAAAAGGAAGAAATTTTGGAATCTTACTTAATAACCAACATAAACCTGAATAATATAGTTGGAAGAACTACAATTTCTATAGGATCAACCCTATTTTAAGGAAGAAACTTTGGGGTTGTATTACTCTAGAAAACTTACTTGCATACAAATTACTTAACATTCCAAATAGAAACAATTTTACACGAGGTTGCAAGAGCCTCTATCCCTGTAGCCAAGTCAGTTACCACTGCAGCATCTATCTTGAGACCTGTCACAACTATTTGAACAACTCTATCTCAACAGAACTATAATATTTCTCAGATTCTTGGAAAGAAGAACTATCTCTGTGATTTCTTAACAAGGGAAGTGAATGTACTTCCTGGAAATATTACTACAATTATGATCTTTCTTATTTTTTTTCCTCAGAGACTCCATTTTTTTCTTTATCAGGCCTTATGTCATTCTTTGCAGCTTCTCTATATTTGGCTTAGATTTCAGCCTGCAAAAAGTTCAAGTGCTGAGGAGATCCACATGAAAGCAGGGCTGTGTAGGTGGATGGGAACTCCTTTGTTCCGTTATCTTTGTTGTAAAATTGGTGTGCAGTGATCTAACAGCACAGGCAGAAACAATTTCCCAGAAAGCAAAAACATTCAGCCATCAGCAGACAGTTAGTTAGGAACTCAGGAGATGGGGGTGGTTTGTCAGAGTCATTACCTCACAGGACGAAGACTGAGTGCGGTAGCTTGGCACGATCTTGAAGGTAATACTCCCCCGCATTTCCCTCTGGAGGGACAAAAGGAGAGTTCTCTTACCGGTAAATGTTGCACACCAAAACACAGAAGAAACCACTCAAAACATGTGGGAGCAATTAGCACGAGCCACCTGTCAGCACACAGCCCTAAAATGAAACCTAATTATAAAACCATGGGCTGTTTGAGTTTATAGTAGAAGTTTCTGGAAAAAGCCTTGCAAAGTCAAGGCCAATTGCTCTGAATCTAGCCCTGGTCTCACAGATATCTGATGATTACATCTTTTTATAGACATGAATACAAAACACTCTAAATGACATAATTTTCAAAAGTGACTCAAAATTGAACTAAACTAAGAATGACATAAAAATCCACTTGGTATATTATCTGTGGTGGAATACTCCAGAATATTTGCCTTTGACTTTATTAATTTTGGCTTTTTTATTGTAATGAATCTGCAGTGCTTATTTCATACTTAACAGGTACTCATGACACGGGGAGCTGCTACACTGCGGTAGGAAGAGGGACTAGAAGCCCCAAATCTCTCCTTCTGCTCATTATGACAATGAATCTAGGCAAGAGCCATTCGGCTTCTTCTTCTTCCAAAGTCTAATCTGAGCATAGATTTTGGATAAATACAGTCAAAATGCCTGGTCTACAGTGACTTTCCTCCCCTTTGTGCCCCAGAGAAATCCACTACAGCTGGCTATGACTCAGCTAAACAGGAAAGAGGTTTTTGACATTGCTTATGTCAGGAGAGTTGAAGTCAGTGAGAAGCCAGTTCACATGAATACACACTGGAAAGTTTTTTTTTTTTTTTTTTTTTTTAAATATCTGCTTGTAAGAAGTGTATAAAGGATAAAAGCAGAGTGTTATAGCCACGTGCTAAAGGCAGGCAAAATGTTTCCAAATTCGATTACATTTATTTTCCTAGTTGTTATTTATTATGAATGTTGGAAAAGCTCACATAAATGACAGGCCCAGAAATACTGTGATTATGAACCAATACCCATTTCTTGTGTATTAAATAACAGATAATGAACTGAAAGTCTTAGGAAAAGGAAACTCATTTACTTACAAGCATTTTTTGCAGCTGTTCCACTGTTTGGTTAGCCACACTGATGCCATTGATTTCCCGAATTTCATCACCAACATGAAGTGTACCTAAAAGAGTCCACAAAATTACAAATGTGAAATGATATATGACTTTATAATGATAAAGTCCAAAGACAGTAACGTAAAAAATTCAGTTATCTACTGAAGGTCAATATTTTGGAAACAGTTACAAGTTTGGCTGCTGCAGAATTATTTAACTCATGCAGTCAGCTCACCAAAAATCTACTTGTGGAAGGCACAGTTTCGATGGATGACCATGGAAATCTGATTATTATTTTTTTTTTCTGAGAGAGGTGGTGTGAATAGTGGTTTGAAAAGATGGCTTCAGGAGCTAGCCTGTCTGAGTTCACACCCCAGTTTAGTCACCTATGAGCTTTAAGATCTTGGGTAAGTTACTAAAACTCTCCATGCCCTAGTTTTTTTTTTTTTCACTTTTGTAAAGTGGCAATAAAAATGGTACCCACCTCATTGGACTGTTTTGAGGACTAAATGAATTTAATACCTACGGAGGCTTAGAACTGTTCTTGGCATATGGAAAGTGCCCTGTAAATGTGTGCTGCAATTATTATCTACCAAATATGAGAAAAAGGTTGTCACTTTCATAAGGATTATGATATAATGACACCTACATAACACTAAACTTAAATATAATTTAATCTTCTTTAATAATTTGATGGGCAGTTTGGCCTTCCATAATACTTCAACTGGAAAAGTGACAAAGAGACAATACTTAGAGTGTAATTTATAATTTGGCTTCCCTATTTAAAAATTATGCACATACTTACACACTGCTCTGGCTTCATTATGAAAAAGTTAGGGTGTTTTTTAGAGGTACATACTAAGGTGCATATAAATAAAATGATAAGATGCCTGAGGTTGCTTTGAAATAATCTAGGGGGCAAGCAGTAGGGCAAATAGTAGAAGAAGGTAGTGCCGCCATGGATATGTTGGCATTCATTGTACTATGCTGTCATAATAAAATTTAAAATGAAAGTTGGGGGATTTTTGATTCCAACATGGCTGATTGGGTACTCAAAGACTTTCTCACAATGATATGCTGCCTGGGGCCTACTTTAAGAGTTACAGGTTTCTGGGGCTGTGGCTGTGGCTCAGTAGTAGAGCTCTTGCCTAGCATGTGAGGCATTGGGTTCTTCCTCAGCACCACATAAAAATAAATAAGTAAAATAAAGTATTAAACAATGTGTCCATCTACATCTAAAAAAAATTTAAAAGAGTTATAGGTCTCACAAAAGGAGTATACATTTTTAAGAACACCTCTCATTTTTCACCCCTGTCCTTTCCTCCATACAAAAGAATCCTGTGAGCTGGATCCAGATTGGTGCTGAACTAAGGGTGGAGGGGCTTACTGGAAAGGATGCCTGCTAGAGTAGCAATACTTGCTAGCTGGATTCTGGACCTTGGGCCAGCAGCAAGTTAAAGAAGATGCACCTAGGATTCTGTAGGGAGCCATGACTCAGATCAGTGGCCCACTATGGCAACTGGCAGAACACAGAAGAAATTCTCTCAGGAGAAAAGTTCTTAGTTTAGGCCTAAAGGATTTCCATTGACTAGAACAATCAAAGAGTTCACATCAAAGATCACCAAAAATATAGTATGTCAAGCTACTATGTGTGAGAGCTATCAGAAATAGCACAGACTTAGATTCTCAAGGATCTAACAGATGCTACAATGATCAGATACATAATATAAAATAGCTATATGATAAAAGATTCAATTGCAAGATAAGTACCCAATAAGAGACGAGCAGGTATGAACAGATAGATATGAAGATAAAATATAGACAAATGACTATTACTTCTAAAATAGTGTAAGTATTCATAGAAACTAATGAATGGATGAGTTAAATAGGAGTTCAGATATAGCTAAAGAGAATTTCAGGGAATTGAAAGATATAACCAATTATCTAGAATGTAGGTTAGAGAAATAAAGATATAAAGAAAATAGGAAACAAGAAATAAAGAAAATATGAAAAAGACATTAAGAGACACGGGGAAAATGTCTAACATACATCTAACTGAATTTCAGAGACAGAGGGAGAGGGAGAGGGAGAGAATATAAAGAGAATGGAGAAGAGGTGATGTTGGAAGAAATAATGGTTTGCAAATTTTCTTGAATGGAAAGGCAGGATGGATCATTTATAAAGCAAAGACAATTGTAGTAATGTCAAACTTCTCAATAACAAACAGTGCTCCCCAAAGGGTAGTCTAAAATGCAAAAAGGAGTGGCAAGTAAATAAAATTATAAACATTTATATAAACCCAAACAAAAAGTGGCCATATATTTTAATATTAATTTCAAATTTTTACATTTTAAAATGGGATTGAACTTGAACTAGAACACTGGGCAGGAAGAGTAAATAAAAGCATGGAATTTATCATGCTTTAGTTCAGATACCAGTACTTCTCCTTCCCCTTCCCTTTCACTGGACACCCCCCCCCCAAAAAAAAAAGTACATTAGACAGAGTGTGCTTAAATTGTGTTCCAATGTCTACATGGTACGTTGTTTAAACTTTAGTATATGGGAAGTTAAATGTGCATGATAATATGTTGAGATAACCACTAAAATAATGGGGTGCTGAAATTCTAAACTATCACTGGGGGGAAATGAAATAAAAAATGCACAATAAGGGCTGAGGATATAGCTCGGTTGGTAGAGTGCTTGCCTCGCATGCACAAGGCTCTGGGTTTAATCCCCAGCACCACATACACACACAAAATGAACAATAAAATCAATTAAAAGATAGGATAAATATAAATAAAAGGTGAGATAGTAGAAATAATCATTAGTCTTTTAATGGACTAATCCAAACTTTCTGCAGTGATCACTAGAGTGCCTTAAAAAGTGAAAAGCTCAGCTTTGGAAATGTTTGAAGAAGACACACTAAAGTATGCAGACAGAATAATTAGAAATAAAAGGATGGAAGAAGACATGCTAACAAATACTGAAGTAAGGCTGAAATAATTATATGAATGCATGATAAGACAGGTTTTTAAAAAATATTTATGTTTTTTAGTTGTAGTTGGACACAATATCTTTTTTTATTTATTTTTATGTGGTGCTGGGGATTGAACCCTGGGGCCTTGTCTGGGCTAAGCAATTGCTCTACCACTGAGCCACAACCCCAGTCCCAATAAAATAGGTTTTAAGGAGAAAGTTATTAAGGATATAAACGGATACTAGGCACTTGTATGTACCTAGTAACACAGCTTCAAATATATAAACCAAAACTGAAGATCTATAAATAGATATCTAAAAACTCTACCATGATAATGAGGATATTTCAATGATTACTGATAGACCAAGCAGACAAAAAAATTAGTCAAGACATAAAAGATTTAAAGAAAAATATTAACAATACCAAGCCAATCATCACATAGGGAACTCTGCAAACAACAATTGAAGAATAAGACTTAAGTTCACACATGGACCACCTACAAAATTAATTAAAGTTCTAGACCATAAAGCAACTCTCAATAAACCTCAGAGAAATATTGTCTTGCAGACTACATTCTCTGCCCACAATGTAATTAAGTTAGAAATTCATTTTAAAAAGACATACAGTGCTTGGTGTGGTAGCACATGCTTGAAATCCCAGAGGCTCAGGAGGCTGAGATACGAGGATCATGAATTCAAACCCAGCCTCAGCAACTCAGTGAGACCCTAAGCAAATCAGTGAGACCCTGTCTCTAAATAAAATATAAAAGAGGGCTGAAGATGTGGTTAAGTGTCCTTGAGTTCAATATTTGGTATGGAAAAAAAAAGACATACTGAAAATCTTCTCAAAGTGGAACATATAAAACACTTTCAAATAACTTACAGGTCAATGAAAAATATAACAGAAACAGAAAAGTACTCAAAAATGCTGCATATCAAAACTGTTAGGATCCAGATAAAACGGTACTTAGAGGAAGATTTTAGTTTTAAATGCATAAATTAGGATAAAAGAAAAACTGAAAATATTTTAAACAGTTAGCCAAAACCAATAGAGAGTAAAAGGAAGGAGATAATAAAAATAAGAAAGCATAAATAAAATAGAAAATAAACATGGAGAGAATGAACAGAACTCAAAGTAGTTTCTGAACAAATCTCTGGCAAGATTAATCAAGACAAAAAAGGAGGGGCTGGGGTTGTGGCTAGAGCACTTGCCTAGCATGCATGAGGCACTGGGTTCAATCCCCGGTACCACATAAAAATGAAAAACAAATAAAATAAAGGTATTGTGTCCATCTACAACTAAAAATATTTTTTAAAGTTTCTTTAAAAAAAAGGAGAGGGCACAAATAAAAATACTGAAACTGAACAAGGGGGCATGATTCCAGAGATGGTAGAGAATAAAAAATTAAGAGAATACTATGAAGAAACTTTCTGCAATAATATATAAAAACTCAGATTTTCAAGGAAAATGTAATTTACCAAAACTCATTCAAGAAATAAAAAGTCTGGCTGGCCTTATGAATGTTAAAGAAATTGTAGCTGTTGTAAAAATCAAAACAAAACTTTCCAAAAAAATTTAAACAAGCCAGATGCCTATAGTCCCAGCTACTTGGGAAGCTGAGGTAGGAAGATCATTTGAGCCCAGAAATTTGGGGCCAGCCTGGGCAACATAGCAAGACCCTGTCTACAAACAAACACAAAAACAAAACACTAGGCTTTGATACTTTTATAGGCAAATTCTATATCAAATCTTCAAGACAGAAATCATTCAGAAATTATATAAAATCTTTGAGGGAATCAATGTAAAGGGAATGCTCTCCAAATCATTCTATGAGGGCTTGTAGAATTTAACTTTGAAACTAGAATCAGAGAAGTACAAGAAAGGATAATTAACCCCAGGGCAGACTCATAAATGTAAATACCAAAATTTACATTTAACAAGACAGTAGCACACAGAGTTCAGCAGTACATAAGAAGGCTATAAACAATGTCTAAATTAGGTTATCTGATAAACACAGAGGAGTTTATCATTAGGAAGTCTTTTAAGTCATTCACCACATTAATAGATAAAAGAGCAGATTGAAAAAGCATTTAATAAAATTCAAAACCCAATCATAATTAAAATGTTCAGCAATCATGAATATAATGGAGCTTCCTTAGCTCTAATAAAATGTAAGTACTAGCTGGGCACAGTGGCACATGCCTGTAATCCCTGCAGCTCAGGAGGCTGAGGCAGGAGTATTGCAAGTTTGAGGCCAGCCTCAGCAACTTAGTGAGGCTGTAAGCAACTTAAGGAGATCCTGTCTCAAAATAAAAGAAAAAGAAAAAGAAAGGGCAGGGGATGTGGCTCAGTGTTAATCACTGGGTTCAATCCCTGGTACCAAAAAACAAAACAAAACAAAACAAAAACAAAAACAAAAACAAAAACATAGGTACTTAAAATCTGAAGTTAACATTATTCTTTCTGGGGAAACATTGTGAAGATTCCTTTTACTTATTTAATTTTTATTGACATAATAACTGTACATCTTTGGAGTACAGTGTAATGTTTGTGTACATTTATACATTATGAGAAATTCATTTTTAATTAAGAAAATGTTGTATATACAAATTGTTTAATAGTCAAGGTCTTAATGTTATATTTCTTTGATAAACAGCACACCAGAGCTTCTTGCTCCTGTCTAACTGTAACTAAGTACCCATTGATCAACCTTTCCCACACTTCCATTCACTGTACTCTCCTCAGCCTTTGCAGACACCATTCTACTCTCAATTTGTACAAGATCGATTTTTTAGCTTCTACGTGTGAACGACATCATGTGCTTGTCTTTCTGTGTCTGATATATTCCACTTAACACAATGATGTCCATTTCCACCCATGTTGTTGCAAATGACAGGATTTCATTCTTCTTTTTTTTTTTTTAAAAAATGGTTGAACAGTATTTCATTGTGTACATGTACCATGTTTTCTTTACCCTAAGATTCCTTTTAAAAATAGGAATGGGGGCTGGGGATGTAATTCAGTGGTAGAACTCTTGCCTAATATGCATGAGACCCTGGGTGCAACCCCCAGGACAACAAATAAATAGTAGATAAATAAATTAAAAATAAATACATAGAGAGTTTTAAGAAATAATGATGTTGTGCCGGGTGCAGTGGAGCACGCTTGTGATCCCAGCAACTCGGAGGCTGAGGCAGGAGCATCTCGAGTTCAAAGCCAGCCTCAGCAACTTAGTGAGGCGCTAAGCAACTCAGTGAGACCCTGTCTCTAAATAAAATACAAAATAGGGGGGCTGGGGTTGTGGCTCACGGTAGAATGCTCGCCTAGCACCTGCGAGGCCCTGGGTTCGATTCTCAGCACCGCATAAAATAAATAAATCAAATAAAGGTATTGTGTCCAACTACAACTAAAAATTAAATACTAAAAAATTAAATTAAAATAAAATAAAATACAAAATAGGGCTGGGGATATGGCTTAGTGATCGAGTGCCCCTGAGTTCAATCCCGATACCCTTCCCCACCAAAAAAACCAAACAAAAAATATGTGCTATCTCCTGAAAGTAGAAGTGAATTCCCTTCAGGGTTGATTCCACCTTCAAAAGAGTCTGCTACTGAACATCCAGAAGCACAACAAGAAACCTGACAATATTTTTTTTATCTGCCTTCAAAAGTAATATATCTCTCATTTTTAGTTCAAGTAACTGCTTTTACTTAAGTGATTATACTTTTGCTCCACTTGAAGCTTAATGGAATTATAATTCTTAGGATAGTATTTTATAAATAAAGATGTTTATGAATCTTAAAAAAAATGTGTTATCTAAAGCTGAACATCCTCCTGTGTGAGTTCTGAATGTGATCTATGCCTATAAAAATTCCCTGAAAGCAGCAGTCATGTCAGACACAATCTTGCACACACAATGGTCATCTCTAACGAGAATAAGGCACTAAAATGTTTAGGCTGTTACTTCTTGCTCTCTTGGGATAAGGAAAGAGGTTTTAAGTACAAAAATAACCCCATCTCAAAGAAAGAGAGCCTGCTAGGAGAATCATTTTTGGAACATCCTCTGAATACTAATGTGTATAACTCAGTCCTTTCAAAGGGGGAGCCCAAATCTATATGTCCAAAATCCTGCCCACTCTTGAAAGTTAACTGAGGCTTCACTTTCTCAAAATATTATTCTTTAGCAACATCAGTCCTTAGTGAATTTCCTCCTCTGAATGACTGTACTTACTATAGCAGGTTTTAAGAATTTAATTGTTAATTTGACATCTCTTATTTTACCATTTAATTTTTATATTATTTATCTAATTCTCTGTTGTCCTCATTTATAAATAGCATATCACTTCTGAATGAGTAAGATCAATTCTTAAGCTGTTATTTAACTTTTTATATGTGTATGTGTATTCTGAATAGATATTTTCCCTATATCCTGCAATCCTATGTGATATTTTGCTTTATCTCTCATGGTCTTTATTTATTTATTGGTACTGGGGATTGAACCCAGGGGTGCTGCACCACTGAGCTGCATCCCCAGCCCTTTTTATTTTTTATTTAGAGTCAGGGCCTTGCTGAGTTGCTGAGGCTGGCTTTGAACTTGTGATCCTCCTGAGTCACTGGGATTCAGGCATGAGCCACCAAGTATAGCTCTTATAGTCTTTTTTTTAAAATATTTTTTTTCACTTCACACTCATAAGGATGGTTATTTTTTATGTTTATTTTATTTATATGTGGTGTTGAGGATCAAACCCAGGGCCTCACACGTGCTAGGTGAGCGCTCTACCGCTGAGCCACAATCCAGTCCGCCCCCCTTGAACAGGTCTTTTATGTGGATTGTAAGAAACACTGTCTTCATAAGGCTACTGGAAAAAGTTAAGGAAGGCAAAGAAAGAATTATAGATGAAACTTACCTTGCCTGTGAATCATGCCCCCGTGCATAATTCTTGCAACAATACAATGATTTAGCTCATTCATTTTTAAAGTGATTCCCTATAAAAAGAAAGCCCAGGAAAAACAGAGTTAGTTTAATGGAGCGCTTCTTCTTAAAATTTTTTATTAGTACATTATAGTTACACATAATTGTGGGGTTCATTTTGACATATTCATAAATGCATAACATAGTTTTCTTCATTTCAATTCCCAGTACTTCCTCTTTTCCTCCCCTCTTCCCTCCCAATCCCCTCTATTCTTCCTTCTTTTTCTTCTTTTTTTTTAAACTGGTGCATTACAGTTATATATAAAATTAGAATGAATCGTGATATATTCATAAATGCATGTAGCATAATTTGGTGAAGAGAGTACTTCTTTTCTATTTGTGATTTTGCTGTAGGTAATTTTAATTACCAAGAGTTAGGAAAATATTAAAAGAAAATATGGAAAATAAATGCCCTCCATTATTTTATACACAAAATAAATGTTCCATAACACCAAGACTATTTTGATATTTTGATTGCTATAATAATGGCATGCATACATTGTATGTAGTGCTTTCTAATCTTCTAATTACAATGATTAAAACTTCATCATTTTATGATTATAACTTTCCATGTTGCTTTATTTTTCATATTGCCACTTTCCTTCCTCCCTCTCTCCCTCCCTCCCTCCCTCCCTCCTTCCTTCTTTCCTTTTCCCTTTTGTGGTGCTGGAAATGGAACCCAGGGCCTCATTCATGCCAGGCAAATGCTCTATCACTGAGCCACACCCCCAGCCCCCAATATTTTTTCACTTTTGTTTTGTTTTGGGACAGGATCTCACTATGTTGCCCAGCCTGGCAATGAACTTGTGATCTTCCTGCTTGGGGCTCCTGAGTAGCTGGGACAACAGGTGGATGCCACCATGCCCAGTCTTGCCAATTATTTTCAAAAAAGTTTTTATTGATGTTTAATGAAAAAATATATTTAAAGTGTACAATCTGACAAGTTCAACATATGTATACATATGTGAAACTATCATTACAACCAGGATAGTGACCATATTTCTCACCCCAAATGTTTTCTCATGCCTGTTGGTATTCTCCTCCCATCTGTCCATGCTCTCCCCTCCTTCTTCCCCAAGCAACCACTGACTGGCTTTTGCTGACTATAAATTAGTTTGTACTGTATATAGATGGAATCATACAGTGTATACTCTTTTTTTTTTGTTTCTTTCTTTCACTCGGCATAATTATTTTGAGATTCTATCGTGCTATTGTTCTTGCTGAGTAGTATTCCATAGTATGGGTGTAGGAGTTTGTTCATCCATTCACACGTTGCATTGCTTCTAGTTTTGGGCTATTATAAGTAAAGCTGTATTCCCGGGTTAATCTCCATGTGGTCATAATATCCTCTTTTTTAAAGATATGGAGGTGGATGCCTTGGCATTTGTTTGTAATCCCAGTAACTAGGGAAGTGAAGGCAGGAGGATTGCAAATTTGAGGCTAGCCTAGCAACTTAGCAAGACCCTGTATCAAAATAAATAAAAAAGAAAAGGCCTGGGGATGTAGCTCAGTAGTAGATCACCCTTGGGTTCAATGTCCAGTATCTATCTATCTCTCTCTTTCTCTCACACACACATACACACGATATGGAACACTTTATACATTTGTGTATCATCTTTATATGGAGGCCAGGATATTATTTTCTCTGTTGCTTATATTTTAGCATATGTGCTGCTGAAGTGAGTACCTACTAACATTTTCATATTTTGTTTGCTAAAATTTTGTCTAGAATTTTTATATCTATATTCATGAGGGACAGCAGTCTGCAGTTTTCTTGCCTTGCAATGCCATTATTTGGTTTTGGTTTCAGGGTAATGCTGGCTTTATAGAATGAGTTGGAAAAAAAATTCTTCCTTTCTCTCTCTCTCTCTCTCTTTTTTTTTGTACCAGGGCTTGCACCCAGGGGTGTTTAACCACTGAGCCCCCAGCCTTATTTTGCATTTTATTTAGACACAGGGTCTCACTGAGTTGCTAAGTGCCTCACCAAGTTGCTGAGGCTGATTTTGAACTCGCAATCTTCCTACCTTAAGCCTCCCGAGTTGCTGGGATTACAGGTGTGTACCACTGCGCCCAGCAATATTATTTCTTAATTATATGCTTGGTAGAATTCACCAGTGAATCCACCTTGGTCTGGAGTTTTCTTTGAACCATTTTTTGCCCCTCAGTGGTAGGGATGGAACCCAGGACCTCACACATGCCAGGCAAGTGCTCTACCACTGTGCTACATCCCAGCACCTGAGGGAAGGTTTTAAAATACAAATCCTATTTTTAAATAGATAAAAATTCTATTTTTAAATGTATAGAGAAATTCAGTTTATTCTTTGTAAAGTGAGTTTTTGTAGTTTCTGTCTTGTAAGGAATTTTTCCATTTCATCTATGTTGCTGAATTTATTAGCATATACCTATTTTCTTTTATTTTTTTAAATTACAAGTCTATGTTTATTTTTAACATTAGAGAGAAAGGTTATCTTTACAATTTTATTTTGTATACACATTTGCTCAAAATCAGTGAATTTCTAGGCCAGGTTCAGGTAACTGAAGGGCCTTTATAAGTACTTTATATTGTCTAGACCCAAGGTATGCTGCAAACATAGTCTGAAGTAAAATGGGAAATAACATCTTTCTGAAGATAGGCTTAGAAACTTTAATCCAGTAAGTTGAGGTGTTTCCTTTCTCTGGTAGCAGGGCTGACTGATGCCTGGCTGCTAGGCCATCATTTACAGATATAGCCAAGAAAACAGGGTACAGACCTCCTAAAACAAAACCAACAAGTCCACCCCGTGCCATGGTACAGGTTTCACAATTCAAATCACCTGTACTCAACGGTAAACTTACAAAACCTTTGAAAGATGCAGTCACTGCCCAAAATGGGAGCACTGCCATTGGTAAGCCAGCAGCTATTCCGGCCCATGTTACATGCAAGACACACCAAGAAAGACTGCTTGCTATTCTATTAGGCCACAGAGAGCAGCATTAAATCCAATACACGTGGATCCATGTTCAAGCAGGTGCCTTTCTGCTTCTGGTAGTAAGTTCAATTTTTCTGGCTATGATATCAAAAACTGAGTTTTCCTTGATAGTATCATGTGGTTTATGGGTTTCCATCTTGACCATGCTGCTCTCCTCCCAACAGCCGGTGCTTCCCCAGTTCTTCTAACATGCCTGCTGGAGCTTAAGACACAACCTTTACTCCGTTCCTTCTGGCGCAGCCATCTTAGGCAGAAACGTGACTCGGAGGTAGAGGCTGCTTCCTGTTGAATGGCTTCGGGCGAGGGAGAGGCTGGGCGGGTCGGTTGTCATAAATCTATTTTCTTTTTTAAAATACTGTAGTAATACCCTTCTCTCATGCTTGTTATTGGAGATATATATATCTACATATATATGTTCTTGCTGAGTAGTATTCCACATATATATATATATACACACACACACAAACACACACACACATATATATAATATATATATGTATATATATATATATTTGCAGTACTGAGGATAGAAAATATAATATATATTTTAGGTTTGTTTTTTTTCCTTCTCTCTCATTCTGTTGTTTTAAAGGTGGAAGCTGAGGTCACTGATTTGAGATATTTCTTCTTTTTTAAAATAGTGCTACATATTTCTCCCAAGTACTGTTTGTAATGGCATCCCACAAATTCTGATATGTTGTGGCTTATTTTCATTCACTTCAAAATACTGTTTAATCTCCCTTTTGATTTCTATTTTTAGCCATTGGTTATTTAGAATTGTTTGATTTAGTTTTCAAGGACTTGGGGATTTTTCTTTTTGTTATTAATTTCTAACTTAATTTCATTGTGATCCGAGAATATACTTTCATATTAACAAAGTCACTCCAGGTTCTTTTGGAATAATATTATCATAGAATATCTTTTCTTATTCTTTGACTTTGAACCTATTTTTCTTAATGTATAAAGTACATTTTTTTTTTTGCAGGCAGCATCTGCAATCTGATAACCTCTGCTTTTTAACTGGTGAATTTAGACTATATTTATGTTAACATGATGCTAATGATGCTTGTTTTGGTATAAGAGTGGCTTAACCACTGAGCCACATCCACATCCTTTTAAAATATTTTATTTAGAGACAGTTAGGCCTTGCTAAGTTGCTGAGGCTGGCTTTGAACTCATAATCCTCCTGTCTCAGCCTCTCATGCCTCTGGGATTACAGACATACACCACTGTGTCAGACTAATGTGATTATTAATATAGTTTGTTATAAGTGTATCTTCCTACTATTTGAGTTCTACTTGTTCTACCTATCTATGTTCCCTTCTATCTCTTTTTCTGCCTGGATTATTTTTATTCTTTTTTCTCTTCTGTGTTGTCTTATTAGCTATAGCTCTACATTTTGTTATTTTAGTGGTTGTGTTAGACTTAACAGCATACATATTTAACTTACCAGTGTGCCTTCAAGTGATACTACACCACATCGCATATGGTATAATAGTAAACTTAATTTCTTTCCTCCTGATCTTTGTGCTATTATTGTCTTACATTTTACTTTTACCTATGTGTAGCACATGGTTATTTTTGTTTAAATTGCTAAATATTTTTGATAGATATTTCAGTGATAGCTTTCTGTTTCTTAGAGATCACTGTCCTTTGTTACTTGATGTCCAATGCCTTGAAAACTGTTCTTTTATGGAATATAATGTTTTATATTTAAAAATAATTTTATATTTTTGATTGTTTCAGATTAGAGGGTAAACCTGGTCCCTTTTATTCCATCTTGGTCATAAGTGGATGTTTCACAGTCATATTTAATGTCATAACACTATTCTATGGAGTAGACTATTTTTTGTTTTCTCATTATTCACTATTAAAAGACAGACATACTTTCCTCCTTCCCTCCCTCCTTCTCTCTTTCTCTTTCTTTCTTGGTACTGGGAATTGAACCCAGGGGTGTTTTACTGCTGATATACATCCCTAGCCCTTTCTTTTTCTTTTTAGATAGAGTCTTGCTAAGTTGATTAGGACCTTGCTAAATTGCTGAGGATGGCTCTGAACCTGGGATCCTCCTCCTGAGCCACTGGGATTACTGGAGTACACTACCATGCCTGGCAAAAGACAAACTTTCATAAACATTTTTAATTGCACCAGATCACTTGATCCTAAGACTCACACAAGGAACACGTAAGTAATACTGACTCTTAAGTTCATTCTTTAGATTTAGATTCAGGAGGCCTGGAATGGAGCCCATAAATCTGTATTTTTAACAAGGTCCCTTGATTAAAAAGTGGCCTTGAATTTGAGATAGTTAAGAGTAGGAACCTAATCTTGTCTCTTCATTGGAGAATTACACTTGGTCAGAAAACATCATGGAAATATTTGAGAATTTATATTTTAATTTATATAATTCCACAAAATATAACTTTGCATGGTTCCTATTTTTCAGTTCTCAGAAGTGGTAGGTGAGTGATGTGGAAATGTTGTTGTTCCCAACATTCAATTGTAATGTTCAAGTTTCATTTCCAATTTGTACTTTCAATCAGCATGTATGGTTACCAAGAGAAGTATTCCTGGAAAAATGCTGTGAATTAATGTGTACGTCAATTCTAATTTCATAAGGGATATGATAATACAGTGGAGGTTCCACCCTTAAAACTAATAGATTTATGTGTTCATTTAACAACCATGAATATGAACCTATTATAGGGCAGGTACTCTATTAGACAAAGTAGTAAATGAGATAGATAGGGTCTCCCAGGGTTAGGGGAAAGTTGCCTCAGAACAACTGTAGTTAATATGAAAAAATTTCTATCTACATCAAACATTTCTATGTAGAGAGAAACTGACTCATGTTCTCTCTGTTCCCAAGTTCACAAATTCTGGGGAAGGAATTAGCCTGCCTTGAGTTAGGTGCCTACTCTGGAACCTTCCAGAGGTGTTGGGGTGGTGGTGTACATTTCTGGCTTTTCATTGTTTATATAAGCCTTTCCCCTAATGTGTAAGACAGTTCAAGTTTGGTCTTTGTCACTTGCCACTATGGGAGTAACAGTCAATAGAGAAATAATTACAAGTATGATGTTATGAACCTGGAAAGCACAGGGTGTTATGGGAGTGCATCGCCCTTTGAGAATGGATGCATTACAGGGGGTCCATAAGCCAAAACAGGCCATAGAGATTTAATCTGCACAGAAATGTAGGGCTTTGAAGAAGAAAAATAAGTGAACAAATAACATCTGTATTAAGCATAAGAGATTTATATTCTATTATTGGGAATATATTTTACATGAAAGAACTTTTTATGGCAATCAGTCAAAAGAAGAAATATGCACCTGACACTATGACCACAGAAGACAAAAGGGAGAAGGGCTTTTTCAAGACTTTTAGACCATTTTATGCTTTCTGAAAAAGTATCTTGGCGGGGTTGGGGCTGTAGCTCTGTGGTAGAGCACTTGCCTGGCATGTGTGAGGCACTGGGTTCGATTCTCAGCACCACGTAAAAATAAATAAAGGTTCACCGACAACTAAAAAATAAAGAACTTTAAAAAAAAGTAACTTGGGGACACAGTTTTATGCTGTTACTCAATCTATGTTTCTGTATAGTCAGCCTTCAGACAAAAGACCAAGCAATTCATTGGGCTGCTTCAGAGGATAATGATCATGTGATACCTCGGGGCCTTCTCATGGTTCCTTCTACCTTTTTGTCTGTTTTGCTGGGCTGAACATCACACCTTCTTCCAGCCTCACCAACACAGTTCGTTCTCCCCTCTAGCTCTGTCATAACTGGGCTTATTAATCTGTTAAGCTGAAAATGTACTCACTCATTGTAGCCAGGTCTTGTGGAAAGCAAGCTCTAGGAAAGGGCTGTGTCTTATCTGCCACAACATCACTGGCATTATATTAAATGCCAGTGATTTGTACATGGTGGCAGCTTAAATGTTTGCTGAATGGGTGAATGAATACATAAAATGACTGAAGGGAATATTTAACTTTCAGAGCTAGGAGGGATGTTGGGGATCATGTAGTCATGTGTGCTTTTAGAGACGAGCAAACTGAGGCCTAAGGCCTAAGAGCTGCTGCCACCCATGCTCTTAAGCCAAAGAGTTGCCTAGAGAACACCAGAAGGGGTGAGATGATCTGCATGCTCCCTGCCCACTGCAAGATAATAATATACACCCAGTGACTTGGGAGGCTGAGGCAGGAGGATCACAAGCTCAAGGCCAGCCTCAGCAATTTAGCAAGGTTCTAAGCAACTTAGACCCTCTCTTAAAATAAAAAAAAAAAAGGATTGGGGATATGGCTCAGTGGTTAAGTGCCCCTTGGTTCAATCCCCAGTATAAAAAAGGAAGATAATAATATACAATGAATAAAGAATTGCTAATAAGAATAATAATAAGAAATGTCTAGTGTTGAAGTTTTTCTGGAAATTGTGGTCACAGAATCACTGCTCTGTAACTCTTCCTTTAATCTGGAAGGCAATTGGTCAACTTTCTTTTTCAATAGCTGTTATTTATTTATTTATATTTTATGTGGTGCTGAGGATTGAACCCAGTGCCTCATACATGCTAAGCAAGTGCTCTGCTACTGAGCTACAACCCCAGGCCCTGGGCAACTTTCTTAAGTACACATTTGTTTTTCTATATTCCAATATCCCTTTTCTATGCATGCATAAGTTTGAATGTTTTTTTCCCCTAAAGACATGATCCTTCCTCCAAACATGTCCCATGTTCCCTGTCTCAATGTCCTTCATTATCCATATCCAAAGTTTAAGGTTCATCCCTGATATTTGCTTCTCTATCCTTCCCAATGTAAGTTCATTATTAAGACTTACTGATTTTATTCTTTCATTATTTCTTAAATCTGTTCACTTCTTTTTTTGGGGGGGTGCTGGGGATCAAACTCAGGGCATTGTGTATGCAAGGCAAGCACTCTACCAACTGAGCTATATCCCAGGCCTTAATTTGTTCACTTCTTTCCATCTTGACATGCACTTCTCTAGTTCAGAATTCTAGTATCTCTCCCCTGTACTACTGTAGTAACAGTCTCTTAGCTATAGTCTTCCTCTTATCCCATTAAATATATTCTCCAGACTGATATCTCTAACATGAAATGTAATTTATCTCCGTGCTTCAAACCTTTGAATAGTTTCCCACTGTTGTTAAGATAAAGAAAAGACTCCTTAGCAGGCCTTTTACACTTGTGTGGTCCGGTTGTGGCCAACCACCTTGCTGTCTGCAGTGGAGTTATGGAGCCTTCTTTCCATCTTGAAACTATGCTAAACATCTTTTTCACTGCCAGGTTCCTTCATGTGCTATTTGGTTTGCCTGAACAGTGTCCCCTTCTCCCCCTTCACCCTTTCTCTGCTCAGTTACCATCAACAAGCCCTTCCAGGATCTTCTCAATTCTATGAGAATGAGGTAAGGTTCAGCCTCAATTCTATTCCTCAGCACTGAGAAAATTAATTCACATTAAGTGGGCAGATGTAAATGGAAGGAATCTGATTTTAGTAATGTTGTTTGATTCTTTGAATGCCTTCTGAATTAGTCCCTTTCCCTTTAATTTTGTTGAAGGCAAAAGGTCTGGTAGCACCAGATTTGTAAAAGGATGTTTTATTACAATGCATTAGACATTCACTTTCTTAACATCAATACTAGTACTTCAAACTGTCCCTTTCTTTGCTATCCCAGAGATTTTTACATTCTGGGGTAATTTGCCAATATGATGTTTTTGTTTTGTTTTGCTGTGGTGTGTGTGTGTGTGTGTGTGTGTGTGTGTTGTGTAAGGTTGAAACACAATTTTGAAAGGAAATGTGAAGGACCAGCATGTCTAACACATGGTGTCAGACAGAACAATTCTAGGAAAGGACAAGGGAGGGGGGAGCTGAAGCTGTGAGAACTGATTTCTTTAGAACTACTCATGTCCTCCCTCTCTCCTCCCTCCTACCTCCTTGTAGTAGTGTAGGTTGAAGTTAGTGGATCTAACTCAAGCTGGGATTTATGAAAGTATAGGAAACTTTCTTTTGCCACTTACCATTGGTTCATCCGTGTTCTTCTGGAACTGTACCAGCCGAACTCTTGTCACATTCTCCATATCCATGTCTCCGTTAGCGCTTTCTGGAGAATCACCGTTTAAATAGGGAGAGGTGGGAGGAGGTGTGACCCTCAATGCTTCATCACTGTAAACTTCATGAGCCACTACGTCGTGAGTCTGAAGTAAGGCCTAGTATTTTTATGAAAGAAGACAAATATTAATAACATTATAATTCCTGCAGAAATCTGCTATAGGAATGTACATAAAATTATTCTTGACCTCTCAAAGATCTCTCTCATCTAAAGAGAAGTCAAAGTGGATTACATCTACATATAACCGGACCTTAATTTCTTTGTGGCAAATAATCTTGAACAATGGATTTTTTTTTTTTTAAAAGAATGAATGAGGTCTGGGGTTGTGGCTCAGTGGCAGAGCACTTGCCTTGCACATGTGAGGCACTGGGTTCCATCCTCAGCACCACATAAAAATAAATAAACAAAATAAAGATATTGTATCCATGTATAACTAAGAAAAATTTAAAAAAAGAATGAATGAATCAGTAAGAGAACAAATCAATAAATAGATGTATTTGATTACCTGGTTAAAGGTGTTATCCGATGTTATGAAAATGTAACCAACTAACTTGTTCAAATAAAGGCCGACATACTGAAATTTCAAATAATTTAGCAAAAATAATCATCTTAAAAAGAGTTGGCAAATTTGTGTTGGGGCTTAAAATTAAAACAAATTTAAAACTAAATAGTGCAATATTTGGTGCATTAAACAACTATCTTTCATCAATGGTATTAACAATATGACTTTTATATAACACAAAAGATGAAGACAATTTATATGACTTGGCAAAAGAAATAAAAAAGAGTGTATAATATTTGAAAAAAAAGTAATTTCATATATGCTATGGAACTCAAAATGTATTTAATGTTTCTGTTCATTTCTAATTTTTGGAGCATTTGCCCAAACAAAAAAATAAGCTGCAAATTATCGAGTTCTTTTTGCAAAACCCATTAACAAAGAAAAAATTATTTCTTTGTACTGATTTATATATGTCATCTTGGTGAACTTCGATGATAAATGTCCCTTGTTTCCATAAAAAAGGATATCCTCCTAGTCACTGCACTTTATGTGCCATCATAAAAAACATTTTTTAATAAGCATGAGTATTTTAACATTTTTATTTCAAAGGGGATTTATAGCTGATTATCAGTCTGTTTGGAGCTTTACACAGACTGTATTTTCTTTGTGTGCTAATTATAAACTTAGTTCTAATTTAATTTGTAATCTGTGTGGTAATGAAATATCTGCAGATAATGAAATGCAATTAAAATTGCTTTCCAAGTATAACCTTTGGCATCTGAAATTAAGTTATTTAATTAAAAGGCTTATCAAAGTCATGACTTGGCTATTTTAATTTGAAAGGTGTGCATATGAGGCAAAAATAAGGCAACAATTGGTAAAATCAGAAAGGAGATGGTGCTGATTTCTCCACGTAGAGAATATGCTTTGAGTAGTGTATGCATTGGGGTTTCTAATGGAAACAGCAGATATTTCCAAGATCTCAGGTGGCTGGTCTCAACTCGGGTTTGGGTGAGGGTAGCTAAGGGGTACTAAGCAATGCATAGCTTCAAAGTAGGGCTCCATAACGACCCAGGGGACCATAGCTTCCTCATCAGTGCCTTGATGGCACCCTGTATTGCTACTCCCAGGCCCATGTGGAGATTATGTCATGTGAGCAAATTCTTCTCTTTCTGGTTTAATTGCAGCCACTTAAGAAACTAAGATTTAAGGCAGAAAGCAAAACTCGGTAATAGGCCAACTGAAAAGCTTCAATTGCTAAAAATCAGGTTCATCATACTATGTAGAGATATGTCTTTTATAACTGGTGATTTTTTTTTCATTTTTTTCTTTTTTCTTGGTACTGGGGAATTGGACCTAGGGGCACTTTAACCACTGAGCTATATCCTCTGCTCCCCAACTTTAATTTTTTTTTTATTTTGGAATAGGGTCTTGCTAAGTTGCTTAGGGCCTCTCTAAGTTGCTGAGGCTGGCTTTGAGCTTGTGATCCTTCAGCCTCAGCCTCCAGAACTGGGATTATAGGTGTGTGCCACCATGCCCCGCCTAACTAGTGATTTTTAAAAAACATTCTTTGTCAACATAGGCATAAGCAGGCAGCCATGCTTACATCAGGATAATGCCAGTCTTTGAAGTTATGTGTGTTGAAGAAAATGTTTACACTACTTTTTTTTTGCAAATGATTTGTATTTACCCTTTAAAATTATATAAACAAATGCTTGCATTTAATATATTATTTATAAGGAGGAATAAGCTCACAATCATAAAATTCATAAAACTAAATAAAATCATAAAAATTAATTTTAAAAGAAAAATGCTTAAATGATGTCACCAAATAAGGAACTTGATACTGACCACAGTTAGTCACTGTAATAGATTGCTGCCACAAAATAAAATTTACCCTCAAGTTCTAGTTTATATGCAAACAGAAAAAAGGGGCCCACTTACAGGTTAAAAAATTTTTAAAAAGAATATGCAAAATAAAGAATAGATGGGCTGGGGATGTGGCTCAAGCGGTAGCGCGCTCTCCTGGCATGCGTGCGGCCCGGGTTCGAGCCTCAGCACCACATACAAACAAAGATGTTGTGTCCGCCAAAAACTAAAAAATAAATATTAAAAATTCTCTCTCTCTCTCTCTTTAAAAAAAAAAAGAATAGAGAAATCAAAGTTTGAGTGTTTTCCTTCAAATGTGTTATGAGGTATGACTGAGCAATTGTTACAAAGTTGACAATTGTTACTAATAGCTGTTAGTTTTAATTACATAAGAAGAGTAATGTAATAGGGAAGAAACACTTTGTACTGTGGTAAAGGTATGTACAAGATAACTAAAACAAGATAACAAGATAACTAAAAAGACTAGAGTGGCAAAAACAACAACAACAACAACAACAACAAAAATAAACTGATTACCTTAAAATGAACAGGAAAAATAGGAATTTTTTTGGTTTGAGAAGTGGTTCATCTGATGTTTTAATTATAAACCATAAAACTTACTACTTTATAATGAAACTTTTGTGACAACCTAAAGCTTTGCAAAAAGCTGGATATATGCTTTGTTTTTAAAAATTCTTCCATACCACTCTATGTCCTATTTTTTAAAGAAAAAATTTAAAGCATTAACTTTCTATCCAGGTAATGTATAAGGAATTTGTCTTTAATGCTTTGTATTTTACAACTGCAATGAACAGAAGAATCGTACTTTTGAAAAATCAGTCTTTTAGATGGAATCACTGAAAAAGGAGTTAGTGAGATAATATTCTTTTTTATCATGACCTCTAAAGATACAGTACAGATTTAAAGTCATTTGAATCTATCCTTGTTTACTCTCCTAAAGTTACTGTAAATATTTACAAATATCTGAACTTTAAGTGTCAGATAATCAATCCAATGTTAAATCCTCATATAACAGGGATCAGAAAGCAAAGAAAAATCCAGATACTTGAGGAAATAAGTGTGAAACTGTAAATATGCTAAGAACAAAAATATTGTAAGCATTAAAATATTCCCCTTTAGCTACCAATATTTTTTTTAAAAATCCAAGATTTTAAAATCATCATTTAAAAAAATGTTTACAAGACAGAACTATCCAGCATTTCAGATTTTACTTAACATTTATCTATCTATCTATCTATCTATCTATCTATCTATCTATCTATCTGTATCTCAGGATTATATTTCCCATATGGGACATTATCCACACGTTTCTTTGGGAAAGACCAATGTGTTCAACTTAAGCTTATAGGAGAACTCATCAGTATAACAGATCAAGCCACTTTTAAGAGCATTGGCTTAAACTTTAGTGAAGCCACTCACTGGTGGGTGACCTTAAACAAGTCTCTTTGCCTTATTAGGCCGGTTTCTTCTCAGCGGGGGTTAATCACACTACCTCCCTTCTCAGTCATGAGCAGTCCTGTTGTAGCCAAATCATCTCCAATACAGAGCCCTAATCTGCCCATTTTCTACCATCCCCATTTTTCTCCAGGCCTCTATTGCCTCTCAGCTTTATAATTGTTTCTCCACCTTTATCTCTTATTACCCCTATCATCCCTCCTCTACACTTCAGCCCCTGGAATCATGAAAGCATAGATATTGGCTATTTTCCTGTTTGCAGTCACCTACTGTCTTCTTACTGCAATCAGGAGAAAAAACCAGATTCTTTCCCATGGCCTGTAAGACTCTCCTTGGCCTGGCCTCTGCCAACCTCTCTCTCTCTCTCCCCCCCATCTTTCTTTTATAAAAATAAATAAATAAAATAAAGGTATTGTGTCCATCTACAACTAAAAAAAAAGAATGGAATCCTAATTAGAATAAAAAAGAACCTATGCTTGTATAATACTATCAAAATGGATTCTACTGTCATATGTAACTAAGAAGAGCCAATAAAATAAAATTAAAAAAATTACACCAGATATAGTAGTAATAAGAACATGGCTTTAAAGTCAGATTTTCTTCTAAAAGGTCAATCAGCTAGATTTTCAACTTTTTGCATGTATTCTATATATACAGATGTGGCTAATATTTTAAAAATGTTAGATTCAACATGAATTTCCATCTGTAATTGAGTTTTTGAATTGCGGTTAAATGTATAACCATGAACCTCTTTCTACAGAAAAGCATATCTATTTTAAGTTTTGTTTAACCATTTAGCTTTATAATAATTGGCTAAATATAGGTGCTGTTCTTATACAACAGAATTTTCCATACAACAGAAGTGAAGGAAGAAAGTTCGAGAGTTTTGCAGTGTCAGAGAAGAGATGTAAATCTTTCAATGTATCACCTATGTTCAGAGAATTCTTTATCAGCAAAAACTGTCTCTAATTTTAGCTCTTTGCTGTTTAGGTAATATACAGTTCCAGTGACTTAAGGATGTTCCTGCAAGGAAACAAATTCCTTGTCTGAGGACTACACAGCCCCTAAAGAGCCATTCCACAAGCCACATCTTTGTAATAGTGATACAAAGTAAATAAAAAGGATTTTAAAGTATTTGGTATTACTTGGTCTTATGATCTTAATAGTCTGAGACCATAGTCATTTGGTCCCCAATGGACCACATATATGATGGTGATCCCATAAGATTTTAATTGATCTGGAAATTTTCTATGATCCAGCGACTTCTGTAAACAAACCTACTCTGGCATCAGTTGGATAAAAGTGTAGCATGTACAATTATGTACAGTACATAATACTTGATAATGATAATAAACAGTGATGTTATTGGTTCATGTATTTACTATAGTACACCTTTTACTACTATTTGAGTATATTCTTTCTATTTATAAGAGAAAGGTTTCCTATAAAACTTGTATGCCATATTATGCTGGCAGCATCCTCAGACACCTGGTGTTAACTGTGTCTCTTGATTGCATACATTTCTCTTGTGTTTGATTTAATCTACTATTATTTCATCATGGCCCTAGGAGCATAGAACTACAGCACACATATCAGATTGCATAGGTGTGTAGTAGTCTATACCACCCAGGTTTGTGTAAGGGCACTCTGTGATGTTCTCACAATGGTGAAATTGCCTAATGACACATTTCTCAGAATTTATCATTAAGCAACATATGACTGTATATGGATAAAAATGCATTTGATGAAGCTGGTGGTATTTTCTGAGGGCTATTAAAAACAAATGGAGGTTTTCAGTTCTATGGAAATTTAATTGTTACTTACCATGAAATGAGGTTGTGTTAAGATACGCTTTAGTTCTTTTGCATCATTATTCTCAGGGTAACATGAAATTTCTTCCAATACCTAAAAAATAATCAAGAAATAGCAATGAGAACATGATAAGAGATTGACAAACAATGGAATTCTTTTACATTAAAGTCCATGAGTGTATTTTTGTGTCAGGCACAACAATTATTTTCCAAAATTCTTCATTTTATTCTAAGGTTATTAATATTCAAAATAATGGTACTTATGACAATAAAGATGAAACAAATTCATATAATAGTTTGGTTACATTACCCAACTATAAACACAAAAGGTCACTGAAAGATGCAAAATGACAGGCCTATAATACATATTTATAACAGGTTTAAGTAGCTGAATTAGCTTAATGAGAGAACAGCTTCCAAACTCATCACCAAAATCAATTTGTACCAAAAGTTAATAACAGTTTCTTTTGTATTAACAGCACTGCCAATTACTTTTAGAAAGATGACATAGGCTCAAATAATAACTACTTAAAGAATACCAGTTAATTAGAATAGTTAATTAATTCAAAATACACTCAAGAAATTTTCTTTATAGTAAGGCAGGATTAATGCTATTTTCCATGCTCATCTCCCCATATAGATTAAACCATGCTTCTGTCAATGGCTTCTAGGATTAAATGGCAGAGAACCCAAGAACAATGTTAAAAACCTTCTTCTCTCCTGCTACTCAAATCTTCTTCACTAATTAGTTGTTAATATTTTCCCTGCTCTCGTGAAAATGGCATTTTAAAATAAAATTGTTCTTCAAAAATAATCCCTTCCCGCTAGGGTGGAGTTTACTTGATTTGGGGACATGAGCCCATGGCAAACACCTGCTACTTTTCTAACTGTAGATGGCTGGATTCACAGAGAGGTCTTATACATTGTATCCAATGAATCCCAACCCTGGAGCCAATCAAGGATTGCTTTAGCACTATAAGATATCAGGGGCTCATAAGCCTCAAACCAATAGGGATCTCTTGCTTTGACCTGTGAGAACCTTAGGAGGGGATGTCTTCAGGTCATTTAGTTTGAGTTTTAGATTTCAACATCATACTTACAACACTCTCTGCTACTCAACCACAGACAAACAAAACAACAAAACAACAACAACAACAACACACATACACACTACAAGGTTACTTTCTTATCCAAATATTCTGTTACTGAGCGCTGGTTATGCTATGAATTCGTATTTAGTGATGATAAACCAATTCTCCCTGATGTATTTTAGGATTCACATTTCTCTCTGGGGAAAATGAAAGGATGAAAGCATCGATTCTCTCTGTCCCCTGCTACTCTCATGGCCCATGATCTCAAGTACAGAGGTGTGGTCTCCTAAGCATTGCTAGTTGGATAATGTCAGCAGGTTCTCTCTGTTCAGTTAAGCCAACTAATTTTCCCCAGAATGTCTCTGCTTCTGTTTGGGTATCATGAATATAAGATAGTGATTCTCATGACTCCTGCCAAAGACACCTTTATTCCTTTCAATGAGTGCTTGGTGGGCAAAATAAGGAGACAACCCCTTTCAGCTTATTCTGACTTAGGGGGATGGCCTGGCAGCCACCACAGCATCAGTCTCTTTTCTCAATGAATGTACAATATTTTCCAGTACAAGTCTTGTATTAAAAATCTGCTAGGGAATAGATTATGTCTTTCATACTTATTCATGGAGTAATCTCACTTTATAAGAAATATTTTTTTTAAAAAAGGAAAATGATTATTTGCATAAAGACTCTTTTGATATATTTTATTTTTTCCACATTTTTATTGGTGCATTATAGTTGTACATAATGGTGGGATTTGTTACATATTTGTACATGCACACAATACAACAATATAATTAGGCCAATATCACTCCCCAGCATCTCCCCTTTCTCTTCCCTCCTCCCTCCCCCTGGCCTCTCCCTTTCCTCTACTGATGCATGAAGACTTTCAAAAGATCAAAAAATGAAAAAACAACAACAACAACAAAAAAAAACCGTAAGTGATTAACAATGGGGGAACTGTTAATTCATTTTAATTTAATAATAGTAAAGAAAAATACACAGTCATTAGACGTTACATTTATGAAGACCAAGTAGAAACACAGAAAAATGCTTATTATATAATATTATGACTAAAAAGATATTTTGATTGCAGCTATATAAAATTCATATGCAAATGGATAATGAGTGGAAAAGGATGTGCAAAAACGAAACCACTGTGTAGGGGAGAAGGGATTATGGATCGATTTTATTTTCCAAACTTTCTGTGGTATCATGTTTCTATAATAAGTAAATTTAAAGAAAGTTTGTGATATGTACAGCCACGTATACTGGCAATGTATAAAAATGACTTCTTTGAATTCAGTATATTTAACTGCTATGGAAATTTAATTAACTTTCAAACAATACCACTTGAAAAAAGCAATTCAAAATTGCATAGCACATCTATTTGTATCAAGTACTGTGAATACTTTCTTTTTGAAAAAAAACTTTACACTTTCTTTTTGGAAAAAAAACACAAAAGAAGTAAAATCGATATGTTAATATATTCAAGTTTATATAGCAGAACCAGAAAACTAGAAAACTGGCAATATTGATGCTGAAAATTTTTTTCTTTCCTGTCAGTGATAAACTTAAGAAACACAAAATCTGAATATAATGAGTCCAACTGTAAATCTAAGGAAACTGCCTCTTAAGGTAAAGTAGAAATGTCTTCAATCAAGATAGGAAAGATGATGATACCAAATTCTTTCAGAAAATATATCACTTACCTCTTTGGCTCTCTGTACTGCGTCGCTCGGAGGATTCCTGATTTGCGGTGAAGATTTTGTGTTAATTTTGTCATAGAGCTAAAAAGCAAGGAAGAGAATCCAATCAACACGCATAATTCTGTGCCACAATTCACAGCTTTGTATTTATTATTTCACTAAACAATGCTCTCCCTCTTAAAAAGGCAGGCTGCCGATTTCAGTGGGATCCTTTTGTTAATAATCTCTTAGTCATTCAATAAAACTTATCAGAATAGGAGTTTATATCGCTTTTTTTTTTTTAAAAAAGTCTTTAAATAGATGGACCAAAATTCTGTCAATGTGGCAATTTCCTTTGCATTTTAAATTTGTCAATATTTCAGCGATCCCAGTGCTTTTTGCCTCTGACAGAAGCAACATTCAATAACGTGAATACAGAGTAAAATGAAAGAACGCTTTCTGGCCAATTCCAGTCTGAAAGAATTTTCACAGAAACCTAAATCTTGGGAAAGGGCAAACCCAACTCCTTCTAGGAAGGAATGTTCTCACAAAAGGTCTATGCTTGTTTTACCAGGGCTGTTCAGTAACAGAATCAATGCTGGAGGAAGTCAAGGACATAAACTTTTCCCTTTGACTGTGAATTCAAAGAGTGTGAGAAGATTTTTAAAAGCTCACAAGCCTAAATGATCCAAAGTTACACTTTCAGAAGAACATTCATTTACTTCTTTAGAGGAAAAACAATTTCTGTCGTTTAGGAATGCAATTAAAATATATTTGTTTCTACCTCAAATGAAATGTCTCATAGTCACTAGTCTGCTTTGAAAACTGAAAAGTTAAAAATGACCTTGGCTAAGTCTGAAAGCTTCTATTTCCTAACTTCTCTAAAATAGGTGGGGATTTTTTTTTGTTGGTCTTGTTCTTTTCTTTCCTCATTTACTCTGCACACCAGTGCTAGTTGAGAGGTCAAATACTGACTGCAAACATTCTTCGAATTATAGTTAGATCTGTTTATACTGACACAAGCTAAAGCTTTATGACTTGTAAATATTTGGGCCATGCCACACATAAAACACCTGACATGAGCAATGTGAAGATAGAGCAGGAACCATTTTTAAATGATGCCATTTAATTAAGAAAGCACTACTAAACAGGAGGTTAAACAAATAGTATGAATAGACAAGTATTGCTGCTCTGCTTAAAATATTATATTAACATTTTAAAATGGTTGATAAGTGGCTGGTTCATAAAAGTTTGACCAAATCCCTTTAGATTATACATGGATGGTCTCTATCTTCTATCTTTCTATTTCTAAAGATTGCCAATTTTGAATATAAGGAGGCTGATTCATAGTGAGTTAGGGAGGGGGAGCATGGGAGGAATAGACGAACTCTAGATAGGGCAGAGGGGTGGGAGGGGAAGGGAGGGGGCATGGGGTTAGAAATGATGGTGGAATGAGATGGACATTATTATCCAAAGTACATGTATGAAGACACAAATTGGTGTGAATATGAATATACTTTGTATACAACCAGAGATATGAAAAATTGTGCTTTTTATGTGTAATAAGAATTCTAATGTATTCCGTTGTCATATATAAATTTTAAAAAAAAATCAATAAAAATTTATTTTGTAGTTGTAAAAAAAGATTGCCAATTTTGAAATTTGGAAGAAGGGAATATATTTTCTCATGGAAATAATGTTGTGAATAGTGTTTAGACTATTTCCTAGACTATAAAATAAATGAAATATTGTATATATATATGACATATATAATAAAAAATAATAAACCAAACCAAACCAAACCAAACTCCCCTAAATCCTAAGTTTAAAAAAAGACATTTAAAATACATAACTCTAAATTTAAAAAAACACACTTGGAAAGATGAGTCATTTCCAGAAATGTGCTCTATGACATTATGTCTACTGTTGACAATACTATATGGTACACTTAAGTGTTTAAGAGGGTAGATCTCATATTGTTCTTACCACAATAAAAATAAACAACACTTTAAAAAAACAATTAGTTATCCTTTGCATGTCATAATATTAATGATCAAGCAAAGTTTTAAAAACCTAAATGAATAAAAAGATTTAAAAAAATCTCAAAACTGTTTTAAAGCCAATTTAATTCAAAGCTTTATAAATACTGTCAGGGGGCTGGGGATGTGGCTCAAGTGGTAGCGCGCTCACCGGGCATGCGTGCGGCCCGGGTTCGATCCTCAGCACCACATACAAACAAAGATGTTGTGTCCGCCGAAAACTAAAAAATAAATATTAAAATTCTCTCTCTCTCTCTTTAAAAAAAATAAATACTGTCAGGTTTATATCTAATTTCATCACAAACTGTTCAGTTTTACCTTTTTCTTGACTGAGGACTGTTGTTACTAACACTACTTCAACATTTTAAACTATAATTAGGAATAGTTTCCATTTATATATTAATTTTTACTTACAGAGCAACAAATATCCCACAACTCCCTAAATTGAAGACTTGATTTCTGACCTGGTTTTACTATGCCAAGTACAACCCCCAAGGTCTTGTCAGTATAATTTCTCCCCGCTTCCTTCCCTGCTCCCTTTCCCCCCTTTGTTTCATGCTTCTTTGTTTAGTGTTGAGGATTGAATCCAGGGCTTCATGTATGCTAAGCACGTGTCCTACCACTAAGCTACACCCCCTAGCCCCATATGTCAGTGCAGTTTCCTGAGGACTTCTGGTAGAATCGGCCGGAAGGCTTATGAAACGAACTTCCTGGGTCCCCTCCAGACCTGTTACATCAGAATTTGAGATAAGGTCCAGAAATCTATGCTTTAATAAACTCCTCAGGTATTTATAAAGATGTCTAGTGCTAATTTCTGAGATTAATAACAGTTGTCCGGGTTGAATACCCCTAACCTAAAAATCCAAAATCTAAAATGTGCCAAAATCCCCAACTTTCTGAATGCTGATCTGATTCCACAAAGTGGAAAATTTCACACCTGACCTCATGTGAGGGGTCACAGCCAAAACACAGGGGCACTAAAAATACTGCATAAAATTACCATAAGGCTATACATATATGAAACATAACTGAATCTTGTGTTAAGACTTGGGTCTCATCCCCAAGATATCTCATTACATATATATAAACATTCCAATATCCAGAAAAATCCAAAATCCAATCCAAAATCCCAAGCATTTCAGATAAGAGAGACTCAATTCATACTATTAACAACAATGATAATTGTTACTTTTGGGGGACTTTACTGGGGATTGAACTCAAGGGGCACTCGACCACTAAGCCACATCCCCAGCCCTTTTTGTATTTTATTTTGAGACAGGGTCTCACCGAGTTGCTTAGCAGCTCACTTTTGCTGAGGTTGGCTTTGAACTTATGATCCTCCTGCCTCAGTCTCCAAAGCCACCGGGATTATAGGCATGCACCACCATGCCCAATGATAACTGTTACTTTTATTGAGCATCCACTAGATGTTAGTTATTAGTCTAAGCTCTTAACATATATTCACTCATTTAACCTCACATAATTTCAATAGGTTGGTACTTCTATTATTCCCATTTTATAGATGAGGAAACTGACACAGAGGAGTAAATACGAGAACCACTGTTCTAGCCTTACAATGTCTTCATGGGTATCATACAGTTGGCCTGGAGTCTCAAAGCCTTGTTCTAAGAAAGGGTTTCAGATCAAATTATCTTCTGCTCCTTTGGTCTGGGCTAATTATTTATTCATCTGAAGTTCAGTGGAACTGGTGGTAGGAAGAGGGAAATGCTTAAAATGAAAGATATAGTAGGAAGGAATTGAAAGGGATCTTCTATCTTAAAAAGGACATTGGGCTCTGACCTACCTTTCAGCTTCTAGGAAAGCACAAAGACTAGAGCTCTCTGGACAAGTACTGAACAGGGAGGATGCTGTCCATGTGGTTACATGGTGAATCTCAACTGCCTGCTCACTATCCAAAAGGGAAAGAGCCAAAGCAGGAAGGGATGCGGGAAGGGGCTTATTTCATTGCCATCACAGGAAAGAAGTGATCTCTTGTTGGCTTATCCATATACATAGCTATCCATCCACCCACCTGTCTGCCCATCCAATATTTATTGAAGTCCTATTGTGTACTAGGCAGTGGGATTCTATTTACTGGAGTTTCAGAGATGAAAAAGAGAATTCTGGTCCCCTAAAGAGCTCACCAATTACAAAGACATATCTAACTAAAGGCCCCGAAACTTAGGATGGCTTGATCCCTTTGGACACCCAAGAGTAGTTTGGTCCCCAGCAATATCAACTGGAAATGATCTCAGTAGAGACTATCTGGATGTGTTTGTTTAATACACCAACCTTCATTTCCCTCTTTAATTTCTTGAATTATGTTTTTGTCTTAGAGACTAAACATAATTTTAGTCACATTTAAATAAATATAAAGCATTTGAGAAATGTGGCAGAGCAGGTCAATAAGTCATCAGTGAATGAAATGGAACATTAAAATGTTTTAAAATAGTAGAATAAAGCATGGTGCTTTTGAGTTCTCATTCACATGGGTCATCTTTGTATTGCATGATGCCAATAAGCTAATATGCAGGACTTGGAAGTTCAAATCCAGGTAGAGTTCTGCCAAGGTCGGAGGCAAGCAAAAGAGGTGGTTGGATTTTGAGCACAAAGGAAAGCTAAAGTTGATCTTTATTATCCTTTACCCTTCTCTCTTATTCTAACTGTATAAAAATAGACATATACAATGATATGACTTGAGACTACATCTGTTGTCTTGGACATTTAGCCTAAAGCTAAGGCCAGCAGCAAATAAGTAGCACCAAATCTGCTAGAAAGTTGCCAGAACACTCCTCCAGGGCTTGTTGAAAGGCAGTCAAATGGTTCTTCCACATTTACCCCAGGGCCTCATTCTGCCTATAGAGGCAGAAGCCCGGAATTTGTAGGAGTCATAGGACCGAGGAGAGCAAGTATTTGATTTTCCCTTCTCCTTCTTCTTCAGAGGGAAGAAGAGGGAACTGTTCCCTTCATCATGTCAAGTGAAGGGTAGTGGATGCTCCAGAAGAACCATGAATAGGAACTGGAGGTGCCAGCAAAAAGAGCTCACTGCCTCATTCTCTGAAAGGTGATTGCTGAGTCACAGCAATTTACAGGCCCATCTTGGTGCACTAAGAAAGATTTCTGTTTGAGAGAGAGTCCTTGGGGTAGCTTCATATGGCCCTTGAAGTCCTAAGTGAAAAGAGACTGGTGCCTGCTATTTTTGTGGCTGGAGATCACCTGGGACAGTCCACACTTAGAGCGTATATTGGGACAAGAATGTGTGTGCCTCCCATGAATCAAGGCTATATCTCAGAAGGCAACCTGGCTGGAACCATCTTGATGAAGCCCTGCCCAAAGGGCTGTCTACACAGAGCAAGAGGGTCCAGAAATAGGGAACTAAGTGGTAACACCTGGGAGCAAGGCCAAGCATGTGCTGCTGAAGCCAGGTGTAGTATACATTCCCAATGTCAAAGCCACATGTTGTCAACCAAAGTCACCATCAGCATTAGGTTGCCTGCCACACCAAAGGCATCAACAGCCAAGGGACTGGCTGCCTGAGGTTCATGATTATAGAACATGCTGTGCAAGAGCTTCTTTCTCTTTTCTATGACCAGATTCTGGAGCTCTTTGACATTAGGTAACAGCACTTCACACGGGGCTGAGGACACAGTAGATGTTTCATAAATGTTTCCTCCAAAAATAATCGAGTATTTGAACTAGCAAATAGAAACTATAAATAGATGTTTGTAACAAAATTCACAGTAACATAAAAATAAACATAGAGGGAATACTTATTTTAGTTTGTTTCTTTAGGAACCAGATATCATTTCTCTTTGGTCCTGCTTGCACAGTAAAAACAACAACAACAACAACAACAAAACCTTTTGCCCTGAATTTAAGACATATATTTTGCTTTTTTGTCTCTTTCAAGTCTGACTTATTTCATAAAGTTTTTTTTTTTTTTTGTACCAGGGATTGAATCCAGGGGTGCTTAACCATAGAGCCACATCCCCAGCCCTTTTTTAGTTTTTATTTTGAGATATAGTCTCACTAAGTTCCTTAGGACCTTGCTAAGTTGCTGAGGCTGGCCTTGAAGTTTGTGATCCTCCTGCTTCAGCCTTCTGAGTTGCTGGGATTCCAGATGTGTACCACTGCTCCTGGCTTCATAAAGTTTTTAAAGTGGAGAAGACATTAGGTATCAGCAAGATTCAATTCCTTTATTTTAAAGAGGATGTTCTAGTTTGGATAAGTGTTCTCCCAAAGACCCATTGTCAAAAGCTTGGTCCCTAGCCAGTGGCACCAATGGGAAGTGGGGGAACCTTTAAGAGGTGAGATCTAGTTAGGTCTAGAAGTTAGGTCACTAGGGGTGTGTCCTTGAAGGGGATACTGGGACCTTGCCTGGCCCCTTCCACTCTCTGTTTCCTGGTTGTCATGAGGTGAGCAGCTTTCTCACTGTGCACTCCAGCCAGGATGTGCTGCCTCTCCAAAGGCCCCAAAGGAACAGGGCCAATTGACCATGTACTGAAACTTTCAAAATTGTGAGCCAAATAAACTTTTCTTCCTTACCACAGCACTGGAAAATTCACTAACACAGAGGAGAAAGCTAAGATCCAGTCAGGCTGTACCCAGGGCCATATAGCCAGAGCAGCAGGGATGAGACATTGGCTTGCTGATATGCCATTTTTTTTCTGACACACCAGATCTTCTCAGCTTGTTCAAGAGTTCAGTAATATACAACATCTGTGTTAGGGAGATGCCTTCAGCAATAGTTGGGGAAAATGAACTGTAGAAAATGCTATTTGTAGGTTACAAGAACAAATACATGGGGCTGGGGATGTAGCTCAGTGGTAGAGTGCTTGCCTAGCACCTGTAAGGCACTGGGTTGATCCTCAGTGTCACATAACAAATAAGTAAATAAAATAAAGGTATTGTGTCCATCTACAACTAAAAAACATTTAAAAAGGAACAAATTACACTAAATATGATTTGAAAGATTTTGGCTAATCGATTGCAAGCCTTACCATGTTAAAGCATGTTAGGATCTTAATCTTATCCTGGACAGACAGGAACTATTTTAGGCTCTTTTGGCCATATGGTCTCTATCGCAACTACTCAACTCTGCTGTGTTGTGCAAAGGCAGCGTTAACAATATATAAATAATTAGACATGGTTATATTTCAATAAAACTTTATTTATGAAAACAAGTGGTAAGCTGGATTTGTCCTGACGGAGGAGTTTGCAATTTCTACTCTAATAAATTATCCCTAGAGGGGAAATCAAGGATGTAGAATCTATTATTGTTTGCCTTCTTGTTCTAAAGAAATTACAGTTATCCAAGTTCAGCACTTTATATTAAAAAAAAAAAACCACACACAGCACCAAGAAAAAACAAGGAAATGTGAACAGCTGCAACGGGAACAGACTGTCTCACACTGTTTCCCTCGCAGACAGGCCTGCTCCCTTCCAGCCTTTGGCACTGGGTCAGACACGACCACACACAGCTACATGGACACGCTGCATTCATCTGTTTCAAGGAGTGTCAGCACAGTTCCCTTAGGAGGCCACATTCTACATTTCACATGAGTTGTTTCAAACAAAGTAGAGAGCAAATTCAGTTCAAGTCTCCTGAGATTGGACTTTCAAACATAAAAATAAAATCAGTTAATATGTCACTTTTTATTTACATTCAAAGCACTAAGATCAAATTTCATTTTTTTTACATACTCCATTAGGTCTCACTCTCTTCTGATTTCTTAGTCCTCAAATAGAAGCCTTTGTTTGCTCATAGTATATGTGCATATTTATCAAGATTAACATTTAAAATAGAAAGGGGGGCAAGAAGTTATAACAATCCCTAAGTTTGGTGTATTAACTTTTTTTTTTCACACTGAGAAAACCAAATCTAAGGACCAGAATGTATATCAGTTGAAATAAGCTCATACCATTTTCAACTAGACTATAGGCATGGGACAAATAATAAAAGGGGTTGGAGAGTTGCAGAGAGGTTTCTTAGCAACCATTTACTTTGCAGACACTGAAGAAACTTGTGCTGGAAAAGATTCAAAGTTTGTAAGAGTCAAGTATTTAGCTGCAAAGGATGGGAATGAATGAAATGTGTCTGTGATCCTAATAAAACAGATAACAGCATGCACAATATTACCCTGTGTGTGACAACAATGAGAATTGAAATGACTTGCTCTGGAGAAAGACTATTCTATTAGGAACTTTCCTCACAGTTTCTGTGAATCATCTGAAAAGAAGCTGGGTGAATAGGAACAAAGTTTCAATGTCACCTTTTTTTTCAGTGAACTGAGAAGATGCAGTCATTGATGTGCAACAGTATTTTTTATATACATTTGAAATCTACAAAATGTTAGGGAAATGTGATTTAATACTAAATATAGGGAACTGATACTCAACAACTATCTGGAGTTGATTTTCTCAAGTTGTATATTGGAGAAAACCTTCTAAGATCTAAACATCTATTTTTTCCTACTCAAGTTTACATATAAACTTGTTATATGAGAAGGCAGGCATGGTGGTATATGCTTTGTAGTCCCAGCTACTCTGGAGGTTGATGCAGGAGTATAACTCACTAGAGCCCATGAATTTGGGGCCCAGCCTGGGTAACACAATGAGACCCCATCTCTTAAAATAAAAACCAAAAAAAAAAATACTTTTTTAAAGATCTCCGGCATCATTAAACATGATATAGTTCAAAGATAGTATGATAGGTAACAGGTGTGAAAGAAACTCACTGCAAAATCTATAATGGCACTTTCAAAAATTTAAGGAGCTACTATTAAACTCTAGGAAGAATTTATTTAACCTGTTCATCTTACAAATTCAAGGATGATTATATATCATTTTGATATTACAATTTACAAAGAGAAATCAAAATACCCAGACCATTTTTCTTTTCTCTTTTTCTCTCTTTCATACCAGGGATTGAACCCAGGGTTGCTTAAATACTGAGCCACATTGCCAGCCCTTTTTATTATTATTATTTTTTTGAGACATGGTCTTGCTAAGTTGCCCAGGCTGGTCTTGAATTTATACTCCTCCTGCCTCAGCCTCCCAAGCTGTTTGGATTACAAAAAAAGGTGACACTGAGCCTGGCCCATTTTTCTTTAATGGAGTTATAAAAAAGATACCTATTTCATCAGCATCAAAAGTTGTTTTTCTTAAAAAAGATTGTTTTTCCTAAAAATTTACATTCCATTAAATTTCCAAATCAACTTAATTTTTAAATAGTTGAGGAAGGCACTCAAATATTAATCATGAGATGAGTCTCCATGTTTCCAGAGAGCATTTTCCATTTATATGAAGGGTGTACTTTCATTTTCTTTGAACATGATCATTAGAATTTGTATTATTGCTAACTTTCTCTCCAAATGTTCAGAAAACATGTAAACAGTCAAGTTTTACAAATTTTAAACTAAATTTATTTCTCATTTAAAAAGTGTGTCAAACCCACAAATAAAGCAGCAATGAGTCCCTGCCTGGAATTTAGATTGTCTCAGGCTAGGACCCAGTTTACACTGTATAACTTGTGTTGAAAATGGACATGTACTTAGTGGCTGGAAGCTCTTGGAGTTAGATGTCCCAGGAAAGCTAATAACATAGCAGTGAGGCCAGAGCAATTAGACAGACGAAAGAAATTAAAGGCATAAAAATAGGAAAAGAAGAACTTAAATTATCACTATTTGCAGATGATATGATTCTATACCTAGCAGACCCAAAAGGCTCTACAAAGAAACTATTAGAGCTAATAAATGAATTCAGCAAAGTGGCAGGATATAAAATCAACA
>NW_026000249.1:28993363-28999924 GCF_001458135.2 Marmota marmota marmota
TGGGAAAGGCAGCGGAGCACAACAGACACTAGTATGGCAATATGTAAATCAATGGATGTGTAACTGATGTGATTCTGCAATCTGTGTATGGGGTGAAGGTGGGAGTTCATAACCCACTTGAATCAAAGTGTGGAATATGATATGTCAAGAAATTTGTAATGTTTTGAACAACCAACAATAAAAAATTAAAAAAAAAACATAGCAGTGAAATGCTAGTTTAAGTCAAGTTTTAGTAAAATTGTGATGGGGAATATGTCCTTACTTAAAGTTATAAAAAGGGGCTCAGGTGGCCCAGTGATATGTTCCTCTAAGTAAATCCAATCATTAGTTTTCTTCTGACAATAGATGAGAAAACTGAAAGATCAGTACATCCAGGCCAATTCAAGATTTCCTGAAAAAGCTGCAAAATGCTTTTGAATCACGACAGCAGAAACACCCATAAGGAGGCCCTTGTTTGGTTTAAGTTTTATCTGTCTGTATACAGGGTTGCTATAGTTTCAGTCTTATTAGAATACTGAACTTACAGGGATTTATTTTTGAATCCAAGAAATTAAGACTTGCTTGACCTCCTAGTTCAATCTAAAAAGACTGCCCCTTTGGTGGCTTAACAATATAGGCCAGTGTGGTGCATTTCAGCTCAGTTGGCAGCTTTTTTTGAGAAACTCAAACAGTGGCCTTGGATGACCCAATTTGACTGTTTTTTAGGTCTTTTTAGTTGGCAAATAGCTCTAAAATTAAGTCATAGAAGAAACAAATCACATCGCCTACTATTGAGCAAGCAAAAGAAAGCAGAAGAAAAACAACTAGTTAGATGAAAGGATATAGGCAGATAGCATTTTGTTCTAATAAAACCTTCTGAGATAATGTACTTTTTAATATCAGAGACAAGAGTGTGCCTAATTGTGAGAAATTCCAACTATGATATGAACTTCCTTTCTATTTTTTTAAAAAAAGCATTATAACCTCATTTTCTGGTTGCTCTTAAGCATCTCCAAATATTAGTAAATGATATTTACACTAAATGAATATTCCCCTATTAATTTTCCACTTTCAAAGAAGTAATGTAATATTAATGTTACATTGTGTGTTATATATTTATTTACCTTTGGTTTTTGATATGGTTTTTATTTTGCATAGGTAAACACTAAGTATTTATATGAGTGGCTATAGCCAAAATGAAATTCTGTAAGGAGAGTCAAAAAGAGAACAAAGCCTGGCAGAAGTGATTTTTATGGAATGATGTGTAAAGGGTCACAAAGAGAAGAAAGCAGTCATATTTTTGGATTGTGAAAATAACTGTAATTCACCCCATCAAACATTCTATAACTCAGTGTATCACATTTCTTCCTAAGGGGAAGATCCCTCTTTCTTGGAGAATAGCATAAAGAAGAATCAGTGCTTATTGTACTTTGAAAGCTTTTTGAAAATTCCTTTGCCTTCTGATAAAGTTGACTATGAGGCCATTAAAAAGCATTAGTATTTAGTGGGAAACATGGATATATGGGACAAACTGATTCATTAATCTTGGTATTCTAGAGTAAGTTCCAAACTATAATTCAAGAAGTAATTCATCTGGAATGGATGAAGAAAATGTGGTATATATACACAATGGAATATTACTCAGTCTTAAAGAAGAATGAAGTTATAGTATTTGCTATTAAATGGGTGGAGCTGGAGAATATCATGCTAAGCAAAATAAACCAATCCCCCAAAACTGAAGGCTGAATGTTTTTTTCTGATATGCAGATGCTAATTCACAATAAGTGGGTGTGGCTAGAAAATAGAGGAACTTTAGATTTGGCAGAGGGGAGGGAAAGGAGGGGAGAAATTATGGGGATAAGAAGGCTAGTAGAATGCATCAAGTATTATTAACCCATGTACATATATGACTATACAACTGGTGTGATTCTACATCATGTACAACCAGAAGAATGAGAAGTTATACTCCATTTATGTATGATGTGTCAAAATGCATTCTACTGTTATGTATAATTAATCAGAACAAATTAAAAAAATGAAAGGGAGATATTTTTTTTCCCATATAAACAAAAGCTGAAGAAATACATCACCACTAGATCAAACTTAGAAGAAATTTAAAAAGTAGTTCTTCAAGTTGAAGGAAAAAATTGCTAGGCAGAAACATAAGAATCAAGGAACATTAAAAAAAAGCTCATTAGAAAATCTACATATATACTCAAACTCAGAAAACTTACAATGTAAAGACATAAAACCAAACTTTTATTTAAAATGAATGTTAAAAAATAAATCTAAAATCATTATCACTGTCATAATTTGTTAATGGACATGAACCATGAAAGATATAAAAATTGTTGGAAAAAAGAGAAGTAATTCATCTGAACAAATACAGGAACTAGAGGGACTCCTGTAGTCAATATGTTCAGAGTAAAATCACACATTCCTTTTAAAAAGATGTAGAACATATAACTTGAGACCCAGGAAGAGCAACTAATGGAGATGGAATCAAGGTGAATTCCCTTCTATGATTAGACAGCCTTATTCTGAGAATTTGTTTTTCCTACTATATAATTGCTAACCACAAAGCATGAATAGTGGATGAATGGACGAATGAAATGTGGCATGCATACAACTGCAGACAATCCAGCCTTAAAAAGGAAGAAAAGTCTGACACATGTTGCAACATGGGTGAACTTTGAGGGCATTATGTTAAGTAAGTCACAAAAAGACAAATGTTGTGTGGTTTCACTTATATTGAGGTTCTTAGAGTAGTAATATAGACAGAGAAAAAAGTAGAATGGTTGTTGCCAGAGAAGGAGAGAAGATGAATGGGGAGTTAATGTTTAATGGAGTCAGTTGGGGAGGAAGTAAGAATTCTGGCAATGGATGGTGGGGATGGTCGCAGAACAATGTGAATGTATTTAATGCTGTTGAACTGTATATGTAAAAATGGTTAAAATGCTGAAGTGTGTGTTAGGTATATGTTATCATCATAAAAAAGACCAAGGCATTGATATTATATTAAGCAAAACTTGCCAAAAAACTGTATACTTTGGGAAATGGCAAATATGTACTTAAATGAGCTAAAACATATTGCTGTAAGAATGTGTCCTTGTTGGAAAATATACTAAATCATGTAATTTATAATGTTTTCAAATGAAAAAGACAATTTGGGCTTCTTTCATAAGGCACAACCATACACTGCTTAACAAAACAGTTCTTTTTTTAATATTTATTTTTTAGTTGTAGTTGGACACAATATCTTTATTTTATTTATTTATTTTTATTTGGTGCTGAGGATCAAACCCCGGGCCTCACACGTGTGAGGCAAACACTGTACCGCTGAGCCACAACCCTAGCCCCCAAAAAACAGTTCTTGAGAGAAACATATTTAGTATGTTTGGGTAAGTAGAGTAATTCTTAGCTATAAAACTAAATTTTTAATTTAATATAATCACCCTAGGAAATCCACTGGGCTTATCCCCTGGATGGCTTCTGGGCATTAGAGAGGGCACCAGTGTGGCTTTGGTGTGTTGGTGTTAAAACAGATGGACAACACCAGGAGGCATTGTGCTGCTGTACTGCAGTGTGAGCAATGTATTACAAATGACATTATGTCATCCACAGGACACTAGAAGCCAAAGGACACCAAAGGAACTTCCAATAGTGCTTCATCTTCCTCTGTCCCTGGCACTAAGAATTGAACCCAGGGGTGTTCTATCACTGAGCCACATCCTCAGCCCTTTATCTTTTTTATTCTGAGTCAAGGCCTTACTAAGTTGCCCAGGCTGTCCTTGAACTTTTGATCCTCTATGCAGTAACTTTTTTGCTTTAGTAATCTAATCATCAATTACATTTTTTTATAAAGCAATTTTAAGGTTTCCTACAAAAATAATTGTAATTAGATGGGCATAACATTTTCTATGAAAAAGTATGTAACAAACACTAACAGCTGTTCAGAGGTATGACAGATGGTGGGTGAATGCTTAACACTTGGTTGTCAAAGTTTGGCAGTGAGAGATAAATGTGTCATTTAACAATGTTTTGTAACATTGTTGACTTACAAAGTAAACGTTTATTCTGTAATAGGAAAATTTCTACAAGAAACTGAGAAGACTGAGAACTATCATCAAATATTTGCAAAATGCTTTCTAAATCTGAAAATCAAAACCATCAAGCAAAAGTTAAAAAAATAAAAAAAGTATCCATCATCTGGCCATCCAATGTATGAAATACAAGTTCTAATCCATAACTGATATGAAATATCATGAAAAAACATAGACTACACTGTAACACCAGTTCCCAAGAGAGTCTAATGACTGACAGGGTAACAATACATTATATTAAATTTGTGTAATTTGTTCTCATACCTGGAGAATTAATTTGGGGCAAAATCAATTTTCCATGTTATTAGGGGTTAAATTCTGTCTTCCCCAAATTTATGTTCACCTTGAATCTCAGAATGTGAATGTATCTGGAAATAGCAGTTTTCAAATGTAATTAATGAAGATAAGGTCATATTGGATTAAAATGGGCTCTAAATCCAACAACACATAATACTATGTACTGACACAGACACATATAAGGACCCAGGAGAATGACATGTGATGATTGAAGGCAGATAGGAGTGATGTGATTGTAAGTCAAGAAACACCGAGGATGTGGGCAACCACCAGAAGCTGGAAAAGGGATGGAAGGATTCTTTCCTGGAGCCTTTGGCAGCTGCTGACACCTTCATTTAGGACTTTCTAGGCTGTACAACTATGAGAGAATAAATTTCAGTTTGTGGTGCATTGTTTTGGGAAGCCCTAGCCAATGAACACCCATGTCAAATTGTACTTTACTAAAACTGATGTGAATATTTCATATGCAGACCACCTCAACACCGGTGCTTGAAATTTTTAACCACAGAATGGTACAGGCAGAGTCAAGTAGTTCCTCTTCAGGCCTCTGTATTTTTCCCCACAAACTGAGGAGTAGTGTTATATGTGCCAGGGTGGAAGTGGTTAGGCAGTAAATATTTAGAGATTTCTGGATCCATTTCTAACTAAAGATTCAACTTGATGTATTTTACTAGAATTCAAATCAGAAAACATTTCCTCCTCTGTGGAACCAGTGTGCTTCTCCTTTTTAAAACTTGACGCATAATAATTGCACACATTTATGGAGTATGGTATAATGCTTTGATATATGTATATATTAAATAACAATCAAACTAAATAAATGTATTTGTCACCTCATACATTTATCATTTTTTTGTGGTGAGAACATTCAAAATTCTCTCTTCTAGCTATTTTGAAATTCAATACAATATTGTTAACATAATTACTCTATTGTGCAATAGATCATCAGCACTTATTTCTCCAATAGTAACTCTGTACCCATTCACCAACCTCTCCTCATCCCTCCATCCCCTACCCTCCCCAGCTTCTCATAATGACCATTCTGCTCTCTGTTTCTATGAGATCAGTTTTAGACTCTACATATGAGTGAGGTCATGTGGTTTTTGTCTTTTTCTGTCTGGTTTATTTCACTAAACATAAAATGTCCTCCAGATTCATCCACATTGCTGCAAATGACAGGACTTTCCAAATTGCAGTAATTTTGTTTCCTCCAAACAAATTCTAATAATACCTTTTAAAGTTCTGAGCTTATTATTTTAAAAACATGGCTACAAAGAAATAAAGTCCTAGATGCTCTTTACTCATCCCTAGGAACTTACTCCTGTTCTTCCTGTCAGCTTAAAAATTATGGCCTTAAACTTAGTTATTAAGAGTGTTAATTCACAGGCATAAGATAAATATAATAAGGATAATTCATAAAATGGCTCAGTGGGATTAAGTAACTTTAATCAAGCCATGGTCTACAAAACTATGCTACTGGGTATCGCTATTCTAATCCTTAAAAAAGAATCAATTTTGATTCTGTAAAAAAATTAATGCAAAACCACAAAACTCTACTCAAAGTGGATCAAGGACTTAGGAAGTAAACCAGAGACACTGCGTCTATTAGAAGAAAAAGTAGGTCCAAATCTCCATTATGTTGGATTAGGCCCCAACTTCCTTAATAAGACTCCTATAGTGCAAGAATTAATATCAAGAATCAATAAGTGGGATGGATCCAAACTAAAAAGCTTCTTCTCAGCAAAAGAAACAATCAGTGAGGTGAATAGAGAGCCTACATTTTGGGAGCAAACTTTTGCCACATGCATGTCAGATAGAGCACTAATCTCCAGGATATATAAAGAACTCAAAAAACTTAACAATAAAAAAAAACAAACAATTCAATCAATAAATGGCTCAAGGAACTGAACAGACACTTCTCATAAAATGATATACAATCGATCAACAAATATATGAAATAAAATACAAAATACAGCTGGGGATGTGGCTCAGTGGCTGAGTGCCCCTGAATTCAATCCCTGGTACCAAAAACAAAACAAGACAAAACAAAATAAAACAAACAAAAACCCCAAAACAAAAAAACCAAGCATGGGATATGGAACATTGGAAGAAAGAAAAAAGAATGGCCAAAGTTGTTTTTCTCCTCCTCTTCCTCCTTTTTCCTTCTCCTCCCCCCACTCGC
>NW_026000249.1:29001044-29025454 GCF_001458135.2 Marmota marmota marmota
CTCGCGCGCGCGTGTGTGTGTGTGTGTGTGTGTGTGTGTGTGTGCGCGCGCGTGTTGCCAGGGATGGAACTCAGGACCTTGTGCATGCTAGGCAGGTGCTATCACTGAACTGCATCCTGAACCCTGGATAGCCAATGTTTTAAAAGCTCCTTCCCAAGAGTTGGTTATACCTAGGTTTCCTTTCTAATGTGTACCATAAGCATTAAATATTTTAAAAGTCTTTTTTAAATTAGAAAAACCAGTTCTTTTGAGGTACAAGGGATGGAATCCAGGGCCTTGTGCATGCTAAACAAGTGTTTCACTACTGAGCTACACCCCTGACCCCATAAAAGTCCTTTTTAATCATTAGATTTCTCTATATGGCAGTCACTTAAATACTTCATTGATTATATTATTGAAATGTAGCCTATTAGCAGTAAAATGAAGGCTAAATAAACCCAATTTATGGGATGTAGAGTAGAAGAGCAGAAATACACTATGTATACAACCAGAGATATGAAAAATCATGCTATATACATGTAATAAGAATTGTAATGCATTCCGCTGTCATATATAAATTTTAAAAAAAGATTTAAAATGCAAAAAAAGAGTAGAAGAGCAGAATCTATGGCTTATGTTATTCATGATGATGAAGCTTTCATTTAAGGATAGTTCAGTTTGGATACTTAGAACTACCTGCAATCAAACATTGCCCAGGGCTTGGCCTCATAGTAATTTCTGGAGAATTCTAGTGTTCATGTGTAGTACTTGTGTCTTTTTCTTTTTTGTGGTGCTGGTATTTATGCTAGGCAAGGCTCTACCACTGTCTTTTTGATGGGCATGGTTCATTTTCAGTCCAATAGCTTCTTTTTAAATCAAGCTGCACTGACCGGGCTAGGTGCTGATCATGCAGATACTTATTTAGGTTTGTAATTCAAAAGAATTCAAAGAAAGTTTAAGTATGTTTTCCTTAATAAATCTATGAATGTTTTCTGAAACTGTGATTATTTCTACCAAAAAGTCCAGTATATATATGTAATAAGAATTGTAATGCATTCCGCTGTCATATATAAATTTTAAAAAAGATTTAAAATGCAAAAAGAGTAGAAGAGCAAGAATCTATGGCTTATGATATTCATGATGATGAAGCTTTCATTTAAGGATAGTTCAGTTTGGATACTTAGATATACTCAATAGTTCAGTTTGGATACTCAAAATCAATATTTCTAGTAAGGTCTGAGAAGTTCTACACTGGGGACTAAGTGGAAATCTGGCTCAGAAGGAAAGCCCAGTTTGTGTCTGAATACAAAACAGCAATACAAAACACCTCCCCTGCAGTACAACTTTGAAAACCAATTTGGGCTACTCTGAGCCTTTACCTTACAAAAAGTCCTTGATCTTAAAAAAGGTCAGCAAATCTACTCAGCAGTGACCTTATTAATCATTGAAATAAACAAAATCTCCACTCTACAGCTTCTTACAAATATCTTACTAACTAGTTCTAGTAAAAGGGGGAATGACTTCTGTGGGAAATTCACACTTAGGAAACTGTGCTCTATTTCTGTACAATGTGTTAAAATGCATTCTACTATAAAATAAATAAATTAATTTATTAAAAAAGAGATAAAAACAACAAAAAAGAAACTTTTAGCACCAAATGACAGTGAACAATAGACATTTAAATAACAAGTGAATAGAAGTCAAATTCTAATTCAAATAACATAACAAAAACAATGATGATGATTAAGAAGATCATGATAATGGAATGCTACCAAGCTCTCCACGAAATAGAATGAATTTCAAGGGATTTCTAGTGCTCAAGGCAAATAAATTATTTAAAATAAATGTAATCTGAAATACTCAAATTGCTTAAAACAGCCAGGCATGGTAGCACATGACCCACAATACCAGTGATTTGGGAGGCTGAGGCAGGAGGATAGCAAGTTTGAGGCCAGTCTCAGCAATTTAACAAGCCCCTAAACAATTCAGTGAGACTCTCTCCCTCAAAAATAAAAAGGGCTGGGCTGGGATTGTGGCTCAGCAGTAGAGCACTCGCCTTGCATGTGCGGGACCCTGGGTTTTATTCTCAGCACCACATAAAAATAAATAAGTAAAATAAAGGTATTGTGTTCAACTACAACTAAAAAATAAATATTAAAAAAAATAAAATAAAAAAATAAAAAGGGCTGGGGATGTAGCTCAGTGGTAAAGTGCTCCTAGGTTTGATTCCCAGTATAAAAAATTACACAAAATAAATTACACAAAAATAATAATTACACAATAAAAATAAATTACACAAAAGCAAAGATTCAATTCCATATCTTGTCAAGTAAATTTCTTTCTTTCATTTTTTCTGACTAAAATTTGTTTCAAAACTATATTTTCCAACTTTCTTGCATCTGAGTAGGCATGTGACTAGTAGTACTTGCCAATGAAATGTGGGCAAAATTGATATAGCCTATTTCTACTCTTGACCCTACAAGATTCTCTATATTCTCTTCTGGCTGCTGGCTGGATGCAAGGGATGAAGAGGAAATTCCCAGGCACCGGGAGACAGCAAAGCCACAGGCTGGAAGAGGTCTGGGTCCCTGAATGACTTTGTAGAAGAGATTTCCCTTACCTACTGGCATTGAACTGTCAGGTGAGCAAGAGATAAGCTTTTCTTCTGATTAGTCACTCAAATTTTAGAATCACATGTTGTTATAGCTGTTAGCACTGATAAATATGTGCACTATGTAAAAAGCCAAAATCTGGTAATTAATTTGAACGGACCTAACTTATGGAATTCTAGAACCAAATATCAGATATATACAATAACATAGTTTGACGCTGAAGCAACACAACACTATTGGCTTAGCTTATTCCAAACTAGTCTTCATCAAAACAGAGCTCAACAGGATTGTAAATAAAATATCATAATAAAATTAGTTTGAGAAATGCTGTTAAAGTTCAATAGGTTTCTTTGCCTTAGGACATCTCAGAGCTGTCAATATAATAATGTCCATTGTGAATCTGCATAAAGGTACAAAAGAATGTAGCATTTTCCAAATTTATTTGGGCAATGAATAATTTAACCAATAAATTTAAGATCTACTTCCCCTTCCTACTATGGTAACACCCATCACTATCTCCCAGAAGGATGCTCTGTAGAATACACTCTGGGAACTTTTGCTCTAGTGTAATTTGTATCATATAGTAGATTAATCAGCATGAAACAGTTCTGGGACCCCAAAGCAAATATCACTCTCTTTTTACTGTGCTGGGGATTGAACCCAGGCCTTGCACATGCTAGGCAAGTGCTCTACCATTGAGCCACATGCTCAGCCCTCATTCTCTTATTAAGGGAAGGTTTTTCTTGTAAAATGACTAGCATGTATTAATATCATCAGAAGCACCCAAGAATGTGTTCAGTGCTAAAGCAAACCAGGTTGTCTAAGAAAGGAATTTTACTTAAACCATGAGTGGAGTGAAGGCAGAAATGTATGGGGCAGCTTGTTTTTTATTTGGGTCCCAATCTGCTGTTATTGGAGTCTGCCATATTAAATGATGGAATCTACTCATGTTTTAAGGAAAAGATACTGATTCTATGAAATCCAGCAATGATAAATATGAAATGTGTGAACAACAGTCCATTGCATAGTATCTCATTTGTTTTTCTCTCTCCTATATTCAGGCTTGTGGTAATGTTTTAAAACAATGGTTAAAGGAAATTAAAAAAATAATCACAGCTATAGATTAATGGATTCCTCTAATAGAAACAAAGAGACTGCAGTAAATTAGGGTTGTGCTATGTGCTTTAAAAAAACTCACATATCATTTGCATGCATATGTAATTTATAAATACATATGTATATGTATATAATTTTTCCACTGAATCTTGCTAGGCTATTGCATTCGTATTATACAAACACTTTATTTCAATTCTGAATTTATGATGGATGATTTTCCACATTTCTCAGAGATTTAAGGCAACTGAAATAGGATTGTTAGGGTGGATATCAGGATTTCTGAAAAGTAAAAAGGTATGCTTGATACTCAACGTGTTTCCCCAGCACCCCCCCCAAAAAAAAAGAATAATAAAAAATAAGACTTACATCTAGCAGTGTGTGAAGATGCTGATCTTGGAAAACACTGTGTAGGAAATCTAGGTCCTTTTCACTGCAGTCTGTAAGCGCATGAATCTCTTCCAGACTGTCCAGCACCTGTGAAACTGCTCCTGTGGGGGCAAACAGAAAGGAAAAAGCTAGTACAGGAAATCAATTTCAAACTAACCTTAACTTAATATTTAAGAACAAAAAATTAACATCAGAACTTGAAGGCTAGTGTCTTTACTGAAGGATAGGTTTAAATGAGTTTCCAATCATTTAAGGGCAGAGTATTTCAGGAAAGTTTGTGTTTGCAACAATGTATTTGGTGTGCTCTTCAATTTTCAAAGATAAGGTGAAGCTTGTCTTATTTGAATGAAGGACATTCATCAACTCTGAGCTACTAGAAGATCTGGGTGCAGCAAGTTGTATATCAGAAAGAATGGATGTCGGGATCCCAAGGTGTTTTGAAATATTATAGAAACAACAGGAGGGCCTTTTACACAGGGGAACTCCATCATGAAACAAAAGCCCGCTGTACCACTGGCTGCTCTGAAAAGCCATCTTTGCATTGTTCCTGGGTCCAGCTCCCCTCTCGCCGCAACCACCTCCGCCGCGCCTCCACCTCCGCCGCGGACTCCGGCAGCTTTATCGCCAGAGTCCCTGAACTCTAGTTTCCTTTTTAACCCACTGCATCGGATCACCGGCGTGCCCCACCATGTCAGACGCGGCCGTGGACACTAGCTCTGAAATCACCACCAAGGACTTAAAGGAGAAGAAGGAAGTTGTGGAGGAGGCAGAGAATGGAAGAGACGCCCCTGCTAATGGGAATGCTAATGAGGAAAATGGGGAGCAGGAGGCTGACAATGAGGTANTTTTCACTTTGAGACAGGTCTAAGTTGCTTAGGGCCTCGCTAAATTGCTGAAGCTGGCCTTGAACCTGCGACCTTCCTGCCTCGGCCTGCCTACTTGCTGGGATGACAAACGTGGGCCACCGCGCTCAATTCTTTTTCTATTTATTTTCTTATTAACCCCTTTTTTAGTAAGCATCATATTAGAAAGAGTGGATGATTGCTTTAGAAGTGAAAGGGAAATGCATAATTGTATGGTTTGAAAAACTGATAAGTTAGAGAAAAGATAAATACTATGTATAACGCTTGCAGGATAAGGAGCAGAGTGGCGCAGCGGAAGCGTGCTGGGCCCATAACCCAGAGGTCGATGGATCGAAACCATCCTCTGCTAGATCTGGGGTTTTTTGCTTCGCACCCCAGCGAGTATATGCACAAGGGCATCTTACTTAGATGCGCTTCTCTGACGGTATCTGGGTACAGTATCTCTGGGTAAATCATGTAGCCCAAGTAGCAAAATCAACGAAGATAGTAAAAGCACAACCGGGTCTGAGGCTGCTGTGCATGAGACGGAAAAAGTCTCCCCCGAGAATTTGAACAGAGGACGTGACCCGCGGGAGTCTCTCTGGTGCCTGCGGGGGGATATCAGCTTATTTTATTATTTAGAATAAATTATGTTCATACGACTTTTATGAACTTTTTGTCCATTTTGAGTAAAGCGAAATTCCTTAAATTTAGCAGGGACTTGTTGACTGGAGCCACCCCTCCACTTCAGGGCGCGACAGAGCCGGGATTCGAACCAGCAGATGTACGGCCCACGAGTCGGTTGCGTTACCGGCCGCGCCACCGACCCAGCTTCCCCGGGGGAGATGGTGCTTGACCTGTGGGAAGAGGAGTGCGGGGCCGCGGCCGACGAAAATGAACACGCCAAACCCGTCTTCTGGTTGCTTTCCCCCCAGTTTTCACAACTTTGAAGCCAGGGAAACCTCAGAACTAAACACAACGTAGTTTTCTTGGCTCCTTTGACTTTGCGCACGCACAACTTCTTCCTGGGCAATGGGAAAATCACTTGGATGCAACTTGTAAGACATCTTAGAGAAAATTATTTTCCCTATTGGGATGGGGCTTGTAAAATCGAAAGGAAAAGGAGATTGGGAAAACTAACCGGCACTGCCTGGGGGGACATCAAAAATGTCCCTCCCTCCGTAGTCGGCAGGATTCGAACCTGCGCGGGCAGACCCCAATGGATTTCTAGTCCATCGCCTTAACCACTCGGCCACGACTACAGACGCTTGGTATACTTTTTGATATCCTACATGTTAGAGTATATCGTGCACTTGGCATCTAAGCTTAGTAACAACTGAGTTCATGTCCTATCAATGAAAATGCACAGATAGCAACCATTTTCTGCTCCAAGCATATACGTGGTTAAGTCGAGAATGCCTTTGCAAATCAGCAATATGTTTAAGTAATTTTAAAAATTCCTCATATGTTTTGCCTAGTAGGAAATTTATCCTCAGTAATGATTCAGCTAAAGAAGTTTTTCAAAGGTCCTATATGAAAGGAAAGTGACCACAACACTCAGAGTAACCAAGAGATCTTTTTTCTTTTTTTTTTTCCTTTTTTTGTCTATGAAGTTGCTGTTTATTTTTTTGGCCTGTTTGATGTATGTGTGAAACAATGTTGTCCAACAATAAACCGGAATTTTATTTTGCTGAGTTGTTCTAAAAAAAAAAAAAAAAGCCCGCTGTAGGTGTGGGAGACAAACCTTCTGCTGGGAGCATCTGCCACTTAAAATAAACTTTGGAGGATTTTTAAGTCTCATACTTTAGCTACAAAAATCCCACTTCATTCCTTCTTTTCTTTACATGCAAAGTCAAGAAAACCAAAACCATTCTCATTCTTTTGGGCCCATGTTATTCAGAAGACAAAGACAAAGAGTATCTATACTAACTGATACTTCCAGATATCATATGCAGTTTCAAGACAATCCATGTTTGTAGGACAAAGTCACTACACTGCCACATTTCCTCTTATAACCAAGGACCCCTGGCAGGTAATAGCAAGGAAAGATACACACTGAGTAGTATCAAAGTCATTTGCATAGCCTTAAAGAAATGGTCGAGGGCTGGGGTTGTGGCTCAGGGGTAGAGCGCTCGCCTAGCAAGTGCAAGGTGCTGGCTTTGATCCTCAGCACCACATAAAAATAAATAAAATGAAGGTATTAAAAAAAAGAAAAAAGAAATGGTTGACCTCTTTTACTCTGCATATAATATGCACATATATCCTCCATCAGAAAAGAACCCTAAGAGTCTAGACTTCAGAATATTTGTATACACCAGAGAAAGTCTAAGAATAAATGTTCTATTGCACATTTAAGTCTTTGGATCAGTGGTTCTCAACCAGGGGCAATTTCGCTTCCCAAGGGAACATTTCTTAAAATCTTGAGATATTTTTGGTTGTCAAAACAGCAGGGAGAGGGCAGATACTGGCATCTAGAGAGAGAGGGATGCTGATAAATACCGTACAATGTCTGGGACAGCACTCCAACAACATTTATCTGTCCCAAAATGTTAGTAGTGCTGAGACTGATAAACCCTGCTTTCAATTAAAATAGATTTCTCTTCGGGAACTTTACACTGTGTCTAATTCTTCATATGTCAGATCTCATCCACTGTTGTGCACTTATTGGCGAGAATGTAAATTAGTACCATTTTTCTAGAGAGCAATCTGGTAACATACATTAAAAAGCCTTAAAAAGGTTCATGTGCTTGATTAAGGAATTCCACTTATTAAAAAACCTACCTTATGGAAAAAAGAATAGGAGAAGACTTACTTATACATAAGGATGTTTGTTGTATAAAATAAAGATAAATCTGACAGTGATTACATAAATTACAGAATATACATATGATGCAATATGTAACCAAATGGACATTATTTTTGAATTTGTGAAGATGTAGAGAAATCCTCATGATAGAAAATTCAAGATAGTAGAATGCAAAACCATATGCACTATATACTCCCAATTATGATTTAAAAATAAATTATATAACACAAACTCAGAAAAAAAACAGAATGAAATACACTAAAAAGGTAATAGTAGTTAACTTTATTTTCCTACTTAAACTTCATTCTGTTCTTGTACATATATATATGTTCAAAGTCTTCTATAAGAACAACAACAACAAAAAAGCTATATAAGCTACTGATTTTTGCAGCCCTATTTAATCATGTTAAAGATTTGATGTTTAAGCCACAAATCATGTGGCTATCCATGTGGAAATTACTATGGCTATTTTTTAAATTTGACTTTTTATTTTGAGATGGTTGTAGATACACACACATTTGTAAAAAGAGAGAGAAAAGAAAAGAAAAAACCTACAAAGATCTAATGTATTTTTACCCTCTTTCCTCCAACAGTAACATAGTGTGAAAATTTAGTACATTATCACAACCAGGATATTCACACTGATACAATCAAGCTATGGAATGTTCCATTACCACAAAGATCCCTCGTGTTGCCCTTTTATAGACATACTCATTTCCTTCCCATCTTATCCATCCTCATCCCTGGCAACTACTAATCTGTTGTTCTCCACTCTATAATTTTCTTTTTCATTTTAAGGATGAAAATGAAATTATACAGTATACAACCATTTTGGATTGTCTTTTTTTTTAAGGCCACATAATTTCCTGGAGATTTATCCAGGTTGCTTCTTGTGTTGTTTTCTCCTTTTTATTGCTGGGTAGTAGTCCATGGTATGGAATGTACCAGTTTGATGATTCATTTGTTGAAGTAGCTATGGATAATTTTTAATTTTGAATAACTAAGCCTGCCAGGGTATTGGTATTCTTTCACTAGATATTAAGTGGAATAAAAAATATACAATGCAGAAGTCAGTCCTCATCTCCCTTGGTATTCCTGAAGAGGTATTAACATAATCCAATTCCTTCTACCTGCTTTTCTTAGGACTTTTAATTTGTTTAAAGTGGAAAAAAAAAGAAAATTAGTTCAAAGCCAACTCTCTGTTTGTCTCTTATTGAAAGCCTTGAAAAGCAAGAGATGATATGAAGAGATCCATCCCAAATGCCCTCTGAACTTCTGACCCCAGCACATCATCAAAGCAGAATTAAATGATATTAGGATTATCAAATTATTAAAGCCAGTTCTAGGCTCCTGGACTTATGAAACTACAATAATAAAAATAGTCATGAAATTGTTATTTTGGAGGGTATATTTTTTAAAAGTCAACAGGTAACACAGAAACCTAACTACGATTTTCTCTCAGTTATCCTAGTAAAACTGGATTAAAGAAAGCTGTTTTTATCAAGTCTATCCAGCATTGCTTGTATTGATATACAATCCATGCATTTTATTAATAAGATATAAATAAGAACAACCTTGTATTAAACAAATACTAAGATGGCCAGTCTGATGACTGGGAAGCAATTTTGACGGTACCCAAACAGGTATGCATCATTTGTTGGTCTGTGAACTCCCTGAGTTGCTCTGGGCCATTCCTGTCTCCCCAGCATGCTCTGTGGGTTACTTATGTATGCACTTATTTACTCTAATTTCTGCATATAAGGTCCATAATATGACAGGTCTATATTTTATAATATTCACAAAATATGCACTAAATTAAACAAGTCATTAAGAAAGTGTAATAACAGCAGCTCCTAATTCTTGATTGTCCATTATGTGCCAGGACAACACAGGTGACCTTTCTAGACAGAGGACCTAGGTTCAAAGGGGCCCAGGAAGGGCACAGCTAGGAAGTGGTGGAGCCAGAAAACCCTGAGTTTGTCTGGTTCCAAAGTCTATTCTGCCTGACTTACTACACTAGTTGGCTGGGAAACTAGAGAAAATTTCAATAAGAACTATGATTTATTCATGGATATGGAGGTTGGAGAAGAGCTTGAACCTACTGGTTGGATCATAACCAACTTTTACTGAATGTTTTTGCTTTCTGCTAAGTACTAGGCATGGGCTGCAGAGAAAACATGAATATGAGCCGTATCCTTGAGAAAGGGTTCTCAGGCGGTGTGAAGTAGGCCTACTATACTGGAGTCAACAAAACAGCAGAGGTAAAAACAAAATGGAACACGTATAGGCTGTCTAGGGAGGAGCTGGAGCAGCCTCAGAGAAGGTGGATGAGCAGGAATTTACCACCTTCACAAAGGGGTGAATCTGTGCTGATGAGCCCACTGATGGATGTTTTGCTGGAAGGAACCAAATCAACGGTTGACCTGCATTTCCAGGAGGCAAGACCTACAGTCTCCACAGGTCTATTAAACCTCCTTGATCTTTTCTCTCTTCTGACCTGATTTATAGTCTTATAATGAACTTAGTGGCTTTCAATTATGAAAAGAAGTATTTTGCACTCAAGCTGTCCATTTCCGACTCTGAAAGGTGCCTCTAATTTCAAGTTTCTGTAATTAGGTAGGAACATTATAATTTTCCTTCCATATTTCCTTCATATTTTCAAATTGAATAAACATATTTTTGGCCTGATCTTAAAATCTTTCTTTACCCTTGACCATTTTAACACCTTCCCTTAACACCTATTCTAGTTTGTTATTTCTACTTTGAGTGTGGCCAGCAAAACCACAGAATACGTTCTTGATCCAGTAGATGTGCATAACTGATATCTGCAGTACAGAAACAAGCCCATTTAAAAACACCATAATACTGGGCATGGTGGCTCCTGCCTGTAGTCCCAGTGACTCAGGGGGGCTAAGGTAGGAGGACCTCAAATTTAAGGCTAGCCTCAGCAATTTAGGGAGACCCTGTCTCCAAATTTAAAAAATGGGGATGTTTTAAAAACTGAGCTATAAGTGGTAAAGTGCCCCAGGGTTAAATCTCTAGTACCACACAGACACAGACACACACACACACACACACACACACGCGCGCGCCTCATACTTTTTCAATTCATTATAAAATATAAATGGACACAAAGACATTGCTGGGGCCTTCCATTTGCTATTTGTTTCAGATTTTAAATATGGGCAATGGTGATAATTAATACAATACATACCTATTAAGGTGTGTACTTATTTACTGTTACAAGTATTCATTTCTAGATCAATACTGTCACATAAGAAAGAACTATTCACTTTTCTCAAAGATTGAGAAGGATGTTTTCCCTATAAAATCACTGAATAAGCTTATAACCACTGTGGGGGGAAAATCAATCAATAAATAGCACACAAATTCTCCTCAGAGGACACTTTACTTAATGGCAGGACTGTGGGCATCTTATATGTCTTTGTATTCTGGCCTGTGCTTTGTACAAAGACACTCCAAAAAAAGATACTTGATTGAAATGATTTTTTTTTTTCTGAGCACATTCTGAAAAATTGAAAGGAAGTATTAGAACAAAAGATTTAACCACAGAAAACAATTTATTTTATACTATTGTTTCTGTAAAGTCAGAATGAAAATTATTTTAATACTAATATTTGTGTAATAGTTTATAATTTCCTGAGCGCTTTCATACTTATTATCTTATGTGATTTTACAATAACCCCATCTGAGGTTAAGTATTTTTGTATTTGAAAAACTGGAGATTTGGTAGGGTTAAGTGACCCATCCAAGAGCCACAAACAGTGGGCAGAAGAGTGAATCCTAGGATCCAAGTCTCTGACTTCTACTCCAGTGCTCCTTCTGCTACAGACTGGCTTCCCCAAACCATGTTTTACTCTCAGCAAGGTACTGAAATAATCTGCATTTGGTAATGAGGGGATGCCCAATTTCTATTATGTCTTTAATCTGAATGTTATTTACCATATAAGGGTTTTTTGAGCTGTTGATCCAAACTTTCACATTGATGAATTTATTAGAAACCATTATGCCCTGCTTTCAGAATAAGATTTTACTTTACTTTTTTGCCTAGTTCATTTGGAATCAAGTTTGTATTTAATGATCAGGTTGATAATCACACATTTTAACTTTGAAAACTTCTATTTTTTTACAAAGAATTTCATTGATATATACAAGTCTCTCAAAACATTTCCTGCTACTATTATGAAATAATATTTAAAAATCAACTGTTTTAAAAATGTTTTCTAAGCCCATTTCTTTAAAGAGAAATATGCTTCTAAAGTCAATAAAAGCTTTGGGTCTAGAATGATTTCATTACAAGAGTGGAAAGATCTCCTGAAAAAGTTGACTGAGTAAAAATAACCCCAAAGGAGGACAGAAAATAAACAGTAGAATGTTAAAACTGAAAAATTCTGTGTCAAAGTAGGCTGTCTGTTTTAAAACTGCCTTCCAAACATTTTACTATGAAAAATTCCAAACACAGAAAATTGGAAAGAACTGTACATATCACTTACATCCTACAACTGTTAACAGCTTGCTGTATTTGCTTTATCACAAGCCAACCATCCATCCATAAATTCACCTTATTTTTCTTTCATTTCAAAGTAAATGAGAGAGTGGCTAATACTGACCACTTCATTCCTAAACTGAACTTTGGTAAAGGTTTCAATCCTTTTTCCTCTCTCTCAGGTAAAATTTACAAAGAGTGAAATACACAAATCTCAAGTGTGCCATGCAATTAGTTTTGATGCACCTACGTTTCCTAGCAATTATTTCAATAAAAATTTGTGAATATGTCTTAAATTATATGTATAGCTATGAAACCCAGAATCACTAGCAAATCTAGTATCTGAATTGGCTCTAATTTCTCCTCCTGAAGAGTATTCAATAATCTCTCTTTCCTATTATATTAGTGATGCATTAACACAACACTATATCACTACACACAGATTTTTATCACCCAATCAAAACCTTTCCTTGCGCTGGGCATGGTGGTGCAAGCCTGTAATCTCAGCAGCTCAGGAGGCTGAGGCAGGAGGATCGCAAGTTCAAAGCCAGCCTTACCAACTTAGCAAGGACTTAAGCAACTTAGTGAGATCCCATCTCAAAATAAAAAAAATAAAAAGGGCTGGGGATATAGCTCAGTGATCAAAGCGCCCTTGGGTTTAATCCCTGGTACCAAAACCAACCAAGCAACCAAAGAAAGAAACCCAAAAACCCTTTCCTTGACAGAACAATAACATTTAAAAATTGTTTACTAAGGTGTACTTTATTAAGTTAAAATTTACCAATTTAAGTGCATATTGTCATTACTCCAAAACCTGTCCCTTTTGTCCCTCTATAGTCAAGCTCTGCTGGCTTCCCCTGGAACAGCTTTTATTCACATTGCACAAAGCAAATTCTGGTTTTCAATCAAGTTATAAGTAACAGTAAATCTTGCAGTGGAAATTGTGTTTTGGACTTACAAATCTGTGTTATATCCAATTCAAATTATAAAAGCTTACACATGGTGATAAATATTTTAGATTCTTTATGTATAGATTATGGTATGGACATCTCAAATTTTATTAGTTAAGGGAAGCAAATTCTCCATATGTATTCTGTCAGAATATAGATGCTATCATTCTAGTGCCATTATGCTTATTAAAGTAGTCTGTGTTTCCAAATAGCAACATCTTTGAGCCCAATGTTTTCAAAGTACTTTAATAACATTCTGCTGGCTCTTTGGTGCCCATCTGTGTAAAGCTTTTTAACTAAGGAAAAACACTACTGATAATGCTCATTCCCAAATGACAGGTCTGGCCAACTGAAAGAGGAAGAGGGGAAGGAGGAAGAGAGAGAGAGAGAGAGAGAGAGAGAGAGAGAGCGCCAGAGTGGAGAGTGCTAAATCTTATATGGAAAGAGCCTTACATTTTAATAGTCATTAGGTTGTATGTGGTGAGCAGCTTCTAAAATGGACCCCTATATGATTCTTGTTCCCTGATATTCTCACCCTCATGTGATCAATTCCCTCCCCTGGAGTGAGGGCTGGGTTTACAGACTCACTTTTAATGAACAAAATAAGGCACAAGTTATATGATATCACTTCTCAGATAAGGTTATAAAGATTATGTCTTCTATCTTAGGTGCTGTTACTCTTGCCCTCTCTTTGATTATAGACGCTGGGGAAGCAAGCTGCCATGTTGTGAATAGTCCTATAGAGACACCCACAACCAGTGAGGAACTGAAGCCTGTCAATAACCATATGATTTACTAAGATTTTTTTTTGTGGTCCAGCCCTCAAGGGAGATGGGAGCTCTGAACTATAATCTTGAGAGAGATTTTGAGCCACAGGCACTCAGCTAAACCAGGCTCCCATTCCTCATCCACAGAAACTGAGATGAGATAATTCATTACACAGCAATAGATAATTAATATACTGTGAGAGTTTCATATTGGCTGCAATTTGAGCTGCAAATAACTTATGCAAGAAAATGTGACAATAAATTCAATTATAAGCACCCAGATTTTCTATTTTATCTTTGTCTTTTTATCTACTTTCCTCTTAGTAAACACAACTTTGAGGTAAAGGTTTTTTTTATTTTTAATTAATTTTTAAAATTGAGATAGTTATAGATTTACATGCTTTCATAAGAAATAATACAGAGAAATGCCTTCTGTACCTTGCTCAGTTGCTGCATTGGGAACATTTTACAAAGTTATAGTATATCACAAGCAGAATACTGTCACTGATACAATCCACCTATTTTATTCAGATTGCCTCAGTTTTATTTAGACTCATTTATATGTGTATATTTCTTACATTTTAATTTTCTCACATACTCAAATTATATCCCTTTGTCATTAAAATCTAGCCATCATATTATTCCTTTCAAATATCTATTTGGTAGTCAAAGTTGTTAAGAGACATGATTTCAGAGTTTATTTCACAGCTCCCTATTAATAAACTGAAAATGGACTCAGTAACAGAAAGTAATGAAACCATTTGGAGGTCATGTCATTGTCAAATGAAAATTCACTTACCCTGAAAGTTTTCTTGAAATCCAACTATAAAATAAAACATTACCCTTTCCCCAGAATTAATGTATTTGTGTTTGAAATTCAGATGTGAAATGATGTAAGATGTGGTTGAAATTTTAACACTGCCTCTTTTTCTTCTTATGAAAGAAGTAAGAAGGGAAGATTCGTGTAAGAATACTTCAGGAAATCAATATATCCAGGTTTTCATTTCATGGTCAGACAGTGTTAAAATTCAGATTTAAACATCTAAACACAAACAGCCAAGGAAAAAGTCAAGCTGATTACAAACCATGCAAAGCCAAACACGTTTGCATAAAAGATTAACCTTAGAGGAAAACAAAGGGATACCTACTTTCTGCTGCTAGAAGTCCTAGGAGGAAGGCAGCATATGGACAAACAACAAACAGTATGATTTTAGAGCAAACAGGTTATCAAGCCACAGTTGGGCCCACCAGATGAGCCACAAGAAGCAGCAGTCCCCCGGCTGACCCCAAAGGAAGTCCTTGTGTTTCACGAGCACAATCACCAGGACTGATTAGGATTTCAGACATCAAATACTGGGTTCTAATTCTGACTTCTCTGATTTGAGATATGAGAATGGAATATTTCTGCTTTGACTTCTTAAGCAACAAAGCAACAGTACATTGTTTATCAGAAGATTAAACTTCATGGATTCTAGTAAATGTACAATGGATGAATTTCAATAATCAAAATAGAAAAACATCTTTTATAAAAAATCATTTTATATTGTAAATGATATAACATAAGCATGTTCAACTTTCCTTTAGATTACAAACTGGAAAGCTGGTTAGTTTTTAAATTGTGATTTTAAAATATTCATATTTTCCTTAATGCATACAGTATTACTCATTCCCATCATAAGGTTTGATTTAAGAAAATATATGCTGGATTTTGGGAGTAGGCAGCTTTATGGCTCTTCTCAAATATTGGGATTTCATAGCACAGCAGAACTGCAAGAAATCTGGGGGGACCAAATTAGGATTGCCCATTATTAATTCTGTCAAATAAGGTCATTAAAAAAACTGACCTATCATTATGATCTTCATAAAAAAGCATTGTCTAAAGGTGGAACACAAAGACAGCCCATCTCAAGAAAGGACAGTTGCTGACTTTACATTTTCCATCTTTTTATCCCCTCTTTCCTTGTCCCCCACCGCCCCACCCTACAAACACATGTTTTGTGATCCTTTTCTCTTTTTGCCATGGGCTTGAATGAATTTTCAGGTGATGATGGAAAGTGCTTTGTGTTTTGTTCTCTAAAACAAAGCCATACAAATTTCAACAGAAAGACACCAGAAAGAATAACTTTGGGAACTTAAAATAAATGATGCAGAATTTAAGTATTAGTAGAAGTAGATAAGAATTCAGGTATAAAAATTAACGAATACACTTTAAAAATGAAATTAAAAGTAATGAAAAGCAAACATACAGATGTTTTAATTTATGAAAGTGCAAAGCTTTATGTGAGTCCAATTAAAATATATAATTGGCTTTCTGCAACCAACCATATAACCACTATTGCTTGGTTGCAGATAAAGGACACTTGCTGGCAGATTAGCTATTTGATAAATAATGCTGGCCATAATAGTAGAATGCCTTCCTTTAAATGACTTAGTATTAAAAATTGACTTTAAGAATGTATGAATAATTCCTGATAAGTATGTGAAATTTAGGAAAGTGTTAGAATTTTCTTCAAAAATTTTCTTTGTTTTTTTACTTTTGAATATATAAAATTTTCTCCTCAATTAGGGTAGGTGATTGGCATTAGACATGTACAGAGCATATTAATTCAATTTTTTTATTTGTAGACCCAGACAATGCCATTAAAAAATACTTATGATAGACATTTAGCATATCAAATGAAAATATAGACTGCCTACAAGATCATCAAGACCCAGGAATTTAAAAAGAAAGGAAAAGGAACTGGGTATGACTGTAGGAAGTAGAAAGCAAGAAGGCTGTGGAAGACTAATATGAGGGTTTATAGGCTACCTGCAAAATTGTGTAAGAAGTTTCTTTTTGTAGTTTAAGAATCAAATACTAGAGCTGGGGTCATGGCTCAGTGGTAGAGTGCTCGCCTAGCATGTGTGAAGCAGAGTTCGATTCTCAGCACCACATATGAAAAAATAAATAAAATAAAGGTCCCTCAACAGTTTAAAAAAATCAAATACTATGGGCACAGTGGAGCATGCCTGTAATCCCAGCTAATCTGGTTTAGGCAGGAGGATGGCAATTTGAAGCCAGCCACGGCAATTTAGTGAGACTCTACCTCAGAATTAAAAAATAAAAAGGGCCGTGGATGTAGCTCAGTGGTAGAGCACCCTTGGGTTCAATCTCCAGGACTGCAAAAATTAAAAATCAGAAACTATTTCAAATAAATTATCTAAAGGTTATACTAAAAATGAGAAAAAAATGAGTAATAAAAATATATTTAATAGAAAATAAGCACATTTATAAAGTGATTTCTTTCCCTAAAAGAAAAATCTACCTCTTCCCAGAAAAGAACATGTAAGAGTTATTAAATTATTGCTAGACAGAGGTAAATATTAATTAAGGGCCAACACTAAAGATTAGGTATATGAAGTGATTTGCAAGGACCATACTGTTTTCTTGGACCATTTCCATACATGCAAATAAATTATAGTAGAAGTATTGACCTAAAATCTCGCAGAGATTTATACTATATATATATTCCAAGCATGCAACTGTTAAATGTAGTCACATTGTGACATAAGAACTATTTCTGGGTCTGCTGGCCCTAAAGAGGGTCAAATGTAATCTAAGTGGGAGGAGAAAAGACTGAAATTCAAGCTGGGTGTGGTAGTGCACACCTGTAATCCCAGAATTTGGGAGGCTGAGGCAGGAGGATCACAAATTCAAGGTTAGCCTGGGTGATTTAGCAAGCAAGACCCTGTCTCAAAATAAAAAACAAGAAGGGCTGGGGATGTGGCTCAGTGGTAGAGTGCCCCTGAGTTCAAGTACTGGCCTCAAGACACAAGAGCAAAATTTGAGCTAACAAAAAGTCACAGGGAGAAGGAACAAAATGTATTGAAAGGCAAAAAAGATAACATGATAGGGAGTATGGGAGACCATACCTATAAGCACAACCTTGCCTTTCATGTGGTAAAGGTTCTGGATGGTTACCAAGCCAGCACAAGAGGAAAACAGAAAGGCTTTCTCCTCAGAGTTATTTCTAGTCTAAGATTCCCATTTCTGAATATTTTTGGAAATCACCTTCACTCAAAAGAGGAAGATTCATATCCCAATTGGTAAAAATCAAAATGAGGAACTATATACCTGCTGAATGGGAAACTCTGATGCTGTCATCTTGCACAAGTTAAAAGCACCTACTAACTGGCCAGAAATTGTGAGTATGTTTGTGTACATATGTGTGTGTGAGCAGAGGAGGGCAGAAGTATAAATAATGACAAATGTTTCTGGTTCCAACAGAGAACAGGTACACTCCTTCTTTTCATCTTGTTGACTGTGGGACAAACAACTCATACTTTGGGCTGTGGTTCCAATGATGATAGATGAGTATTGAAAATGCCAGTCCAAGAGTACAAAAAATCAAATCAGCAGTGCAAAGTCAAACACATGACAGATATTGAGTGTCTTTAATGAAAGAAAGAAGAAAAGCTGAGGCCAGATGACATAACTCAGGAGTTAATAAAGAAATGCATAAATAAAAATATAAAACTCTGACACACACACACACACACACACACGCACACACACACACGCATGCATCTGCATGTACGTATACATGTAGCTGGAGGATTTTTAGTAAATGCTCCTTGAAAATATCTCATTGGCAAGTTGGAAGTCTGAGCATTTTATAAAATGATTTCATGAACACTATCAGATTTTTTCAGGAGTACCTGTACACAATTCATCAAAATAGGTAACTCTTCTATGTTCTTCCTCCTTGAATACTTGTATCAAGGGTTATAGACTTTATATAGAGAGAAGAACTTGATCACTTTTCAAGACAAAGCTCACAAGACAGCTTTACATTGAAAGATTCATTTTAAAGCAGTGCTGTCTCAAAGTCTGACTTAACATGATTGGCATGGGGGAAATCTTACATCAGAAGGTTTTGTTGAGGGAGAAGGTGATTGGAAAGATTCAAAAAGTCTGAAACTATAATGTTGGACTAGGTGAAGTGTAATTACGGGTCTGAAGTGCAGAAAGGGGAAGAAGTATTACTGAGACAAAAAGAAAAAAGTGAAATGTTGGTTTTGGAGCGGTAGGGGAGGGACACTTTGGAATTAAAATGAAAAAGAATGAGACACATGTAGGTAGGATGTGGTTGCTGACAAACTGCCTTAAAATCCTTTGGGGGATTTAAATTCATATACAAAAGTTTACTTACAACAAAAGAGAAAGGATGTAGATGCCAAGTGAGTTACACGGCTGAATGGACCAATTATGCAATTACCTGAGGAGGTAGGGTCTTCAGAGAAATCTGGCAACTCTTCAGGGGGATCCCCATAGAATGAGTTGAATTTGTGACTTGACACAGCGGCTAGCACTGCTCCCTGAAGCAGAGATGAAAAACATGATTAAAACAAATACACAAATATAAAAAGTTCATTAAGTAGTTATCTGAAGAATTGTTCAGACAGTCCAGTACAGAGGAGATGTTGGCTGGAAGAGAGATAGCTTTTAAAATAATTTTGAAGCCCTTTAAATAAATTACATATGCATACATCAAAATAACACTGCTGGGAATTGCAAAAATGTATGAACTGGGGCTGGGGTTGTGGCTCAGTGGTAGAGCACTTGCCTAGCATGTGTGAGGCCTGGGTTTGATTCTCAGCATCACATATAAATAAATGAATAAAAAAATTTTAAAAAAGTGTATGAAATAATTACATCTTGAACTCAAATATGTACCACACAATGGAATATTTGGTAGTCATTATTAAAATGTTGCTGCAGAAGGATGTTTAATGAAATGGAAACATGTCTGTGATGAATTTCACCTTGAAAACAAGGTACGGTATGATCTCATTTTTGGAAAAAAATGTTAATATAGATATAGTCAACATACACCAGAATATTCATAATATTAATTATGCTTGGATAGTAGGATTATGAGCCATTTTTCTTTTAAAAATAATTTTTCCTGGGGCTGGGGATGTGGCTCAAGCGGTAGTGTGCTCACCTGGTGTGCATGCGGCCCGGGTTCAATCCTCAGCACCACATACAAACAAAGATGTTGTGTCCGCCGAAAACTAAAAAATAAATATTAAAAATTCTCTCTCTCTCTCTCTCTCTCTCTCTCTCTCTCTCTGTCTCTCTCTTCTTTAAAAAAAATAATTTTTCCTCCATTCTTTCTGTTTTTAACAATGATCATGTGTTACTCTTGTATATGAATTCCCAGTCAGGCCAAACAAAAGAATAAACTGAATGTGACTTTCAAGCCATGTGCGCAGCTTCAGCCTGAGCTCTGGTTGAGGATCATTGCCATGTTGAGGGCCTGGCAGACCTAGAGCTGTTGAGTGGAGAAAGGATGAGAATTATTGTTTCCAGAACAGGAAGACTGACAAAACTTCCAGGTTTGTTCCCTAGCTCTGCCACTTTCCAGCTATAGGACATTACTTGTGTAATGCATTTAATCTCACTAGGTTTTCTTATATGTATACTGAGTGTACTAAACTGACATACTTTACAGGATTATCAAAAGTCATAATGTACATGAATGTGCTTTGCAAACTATAAAGAATTGTATAAGTGGGAATCATGACTAGCCCTACAAATAGAGAGCCAGAACATAAGCACAGCCATTTGCCAGTCTACACAAAATTGCTCAAATCACCTAAGTTGTCTAAGTCTATAGTAGTCTTTGTCTGAATTTTAAATATTGAACTCTTGAATTTTTTTGAAAAGAAAGATACATCTCTTAATGTGTAGGTATTTGTTAATAAATCCACGAAAACATTAATAGAAATATACTTCCACAAAGATAACTTTTGAGGGGGTTTGTGTTAGGTTTTGTTTTTGTTTTTTTTTTCCTCCTACAAATACAAATTGAAAAATAGACTATAAAAAGGGAAGAACAAAAACAACAAAAGAAAACAAAACAGAGACCTGCTGTTGATGCTACCATTTTAGGCAAATTTCAATTTCCAAAAGTTCAGGGTCAGTGCAGAAAGGTTCTAATGCAGAACTATAACAACCATGTTGAAAAAAAAAACAGTAGTGAATGTTGAGTTCTTCTTTCCACAGAAGAATTGTATTTCACTTTACATATTATACATGTTCCCTAAAGCTAGGTGGTAATGGAATTTTTATATATCAAATCATATTTCCCACACACTGAAACTAGACTTTTAGAGATGCATTATTTTTATTTCCAAATAAAGTTCAACTGAGTTTTTGATATGTTAGTTTTAAGGCCTGTTCTAGCTACTAAAATAGTCCAAGATCTATAAATACTTATACTATTAGGGAAATACTATTTAAAAGAACCCTGAGAAATAGATTCTTTTGAAGCCATTGTAGCAAGTTCCTAATTTGTCTTATGGCTAGCAGTTTTGTTTATTTAGTTCTCTAAACTCAGTGACCGCACATGGTTCAAATGTTGAATGCTGAGTTATTATGTAAAACAGTAAAATAGTTCCAAAACAGTTCATGGATTCTTAGAATTTTATTAAAGTTTGAGAGTCAATCTTATAAATGGCTCTTCTAGGAGATTCAGTTTTGCAAATGGGAAAACTGAGGTCCAGAGAGGCTTAGCAACATGTGAAGATTACTGTCAACTTAGAGACATAATCAACAGCAGGCAGAATTGAGGTCTTACTCTGCCCAGTTCAAGGATTTCTACTATACTAGGAGTCAAAAAATTTTTGTGTGTGAAGGGATAGACAGTAGATATTTTAGGCTTCATTAGCCATATGATGTATTTTGCAACTACTCAACTCCACCTCTGTGGCATGAAATCAGCAATTGATGAAATATAAATAAAGATACAGTGCTGTGTTCCAATAAAAATTTATATCTAAATCTATATATCTATATCTATAGGTAGTAAACTGAATTTGGCCCCCAGGTTGTAGTTTACCAGACTCTGTACTATATAATCACTTTGGAGATCCTCTGTGTACAACAGTAATATAAAATCTGAGCTTATACAAATAGTTCTTCAAATTTTCTGCATTAATTTAGTAGGTACACTTTAGTATGTTTTAAGGATGAAACATAATTTTGAGTTAAGAATACTATTCATAATATATTAAGAAAAATAATATTAAAGTTGAAATTTTCTCCTTTAAGTACTAGAAAACAAATTTCTAAACAAACTTTTCCTACTTGTGCACAGTTCAGGAATGCAAGAGACTGATCAGTAAGTCAGAGAAACATGCAGGGTATACTATTGCAATTGCAAAATGAATAAAGGAAAAAAAATCACAGAAAGTCATCAGAAATCTTCCTTGCTTTCCATATACACAGGGAATAAATGGTTTTATCCTCTTAATTGAATTACATGGTTTCAACTTACCATGTCCTAAACTGATTGCAATAAATCATTTTAGGACATGGTAATACAGAATATTGCTTCTATTTATATCGGAAATTTGCTTTCTAGGTGTAGAAATATTTTATGAAATAAAGAAAATGATTTCTAGAACAGATTCCCTCCTAGATAGACAAGCTCAGATACCCATAAACATCTCTTTGCTCATAACTCCTTCAGGAACTATCTCCCTGGTCAGAGTGCATGTGCACTCCCTTAAGAGACCCACACCCCCAGAGCACAGATTTTCTTCATAGCCTAGGTCACACAGTTTGTCTCATGTATCCTTATATTCAATTTGACAAAATATGCTCCTTATATTTAGTCCTGTATTCAGGACTACGTAGTTTATAAAAGAAAGTATTGTTTCTAGAGGATTAAAAAAACCCAAGTATTAAAATTTTAAACTTATGGGCAGGGGATGTAGCTCAGTGGTAAAGCACTTGTCTAGCATACATGAGGCTCTGGGTTCCATTCCTATCACTTCTAACAAACAAGTAAACAAACATCTCTAGAGTTGAGTATGGAGGAAACCCCCCAACATCTAAAATGTCTGGTAACCAAAATGGGGAAAAGAAATTTTCCATCATCACTTACAGAGATAACGTAAAATAATGAAAGAAAGGAAGATAAAAAGACATCTTTGATCACATGCAGGGTTCCATAAGCTTTGTTTACCTACACTTTCAAAGTAGTCTGAAAATGATGTGAATAATTTCTAATTATCTGAATAATTTTCTTAGAAATTTGTTGTCTCCTATAGCCTGCTAAAGAGGTTAAATGCCAAAATGAATGTATGAGTATGGAAAAGAACAACTTTCTGGATTGTTAAGCATTGATACTATTATACCCATAATGAGTAATTATCTTGAAATTTCAGCAAAGGTAGTCAGATAAGTAAAATGAGTAATATTTTATATTCTGGCATTAAAAAGTCACCATCATCTACATCCATAAGACTAGGATCCTAAGAATAAGACATATTCTATGCTTGTATAAATATGTTAAAACAGATTCTACTGTCATGTATAATGAAAAAGAACCAATAAAAATTAAAAAAAAAGATTAAAAAAGAAAAAAGTCTCACAAGACTTTCAGCATGAGAAAAAGTTTCAACTGTGCAAATAATAAACTATCAAAAATGCAGTCAACATCATTTCTGGCAGTGGAAAACTAGAAGCAATCTCCATGACCACAAACTGGTTAATTATATTACAGTTTGTATATATAATGGAATAGGTATATGACCATTATAGTTTGTGCTTAGAATAATGACTCCCAATAAAGTGGACATGTCAGAATCACCCATGAGCCTTTTTAAAAATACACATCCCTTCAACTTCACATATTCACCTAGCAATGAGGGAGGGAGGCGTGGTCCCTTGGTTGAATGGTGCAGTGAGCCACTGTTAGTGATGGCAAATATGTTATATCTCCCAAGTGTGCTGAAGTAGAAACCAGTATTTAAAACCAATATTTTGTTATAAGGTAAAAAAAGAGTGGGTTTTGTGAAATTCCCATGAGATAAAATTAACCATCTTACAGTGTATAATTCAGTGGTATTTAGTACATTCACAATTGTCTGGTTCTAAAAAATTTTCACAACTCCCCCAAACCCTGATACCCATTAAGCAGACACTTTTCAACAACTATCACTAATTTGCTTTCTGTCTCTATGGATTTAGAAACATAAATACCTATTCTAGATATTTCATATACACAGAATCATCTAATATGTGGCATTATGTTTCTTTTTGCATGTGGATATTCAATTGTTCCAGCCCCATTTGTTGAAAAGACTAATTCTTTCTTCCTTGAATCTCCTGGGAAGTTTTGTCAAAAACTGATTAGCCATAGCTGGGTGTGGTGGTGCATGCCTGTAATCCCAGTGACTCAGGAGGTCGAGGCAGGAGGATCATGAGTTCAAAGCCAGTCTCAGCAACTTAGCAAGGCCCTAAGCAATGTAGTGAGACCCTGTCTCAAAAATAAATAAAAAGGACTAAAAGGACTGGGGTTGTGGCTCAGTGGTTAAGTGCCCCCTGGGTTCAATACCCAGGACAAAAAAAAAAAAAAAAAAAAAAAAAAAAAAAAAAAAAAAAAAAAAA
>NW_026000249.1:29026064-29064839 GCF_001458135.2 Marmota marmota marmota
CCCCCCCCACCAGTGTCCTTATAACTGCAGCTTTATAGTAAATGCCCAAAATGAAAAGCATGAGTCTTCCAACTTTGTCCTTTTTTTCAAGACTGTTTTAGCTATTCTGGAAACTTTACATTTCCATGTAAATTTTGATAGGGATTATGGTGAATCTATGCATCAATTTGGGAAGAACTGTCATCTTAATAATATTGAATCTTCCAATCCATGAATATTAAATACTTCTCCATTCAGATCTTTTTAAAAAATATCTTTATTTTTTAGTTGTAGATAGACAATATCTTTATTCATCTTTTATGTAGTTCTGAGGCTTGAACCCAGTGCCTCACATGTGCTAGGCGAGGGCTCTACCACTGAGCCATAGTCCCAGCCCCTCCATTCAGATCTTTAATTACTCTCAGCATTGTTAGTCTTTTTTCATATTTTTCTTAAGTATTTCATTAGTTTTTGAAGCTATCATGGTTGGAATTTTTCTTAATGTCACTTTAAGCATGTTCATTGCTCATATATAGAAATATAATTCAATTTTATATATTGATCTTGTATTCTGTTACCTTACTGAACTTGTTATTTCTGATAGTTTTTTGGTAGATTCCTTAGTATTTCTAACAAGATCCCAGATGAGGCTGATGCTGCTGGTCCAGGGACCACACAAGAAAAGTGTATAGTAATTCCCCTTTAGCCATGATTTTGCTTACCTATGGTCAGCCTTGGTATAAAAATACTGAATGGAAAGTTGCAGAAATTAATAATCCATATGTCTTAAATAACTTTTATTATAATATATAATATTATTATAAGTATTCAAATGTATTATTAGTTATTGTTGTTCATCTCTTTCTGGGGCTAATTTATAAATTATTCTTTATCAGAGGTATGTATTGTATAGGAACTAACAGTATATATAGAGTTTTGTACTATCTGTGGTTTCAAGCACCCACTGTTTCGTAATATATCCCCTATGGATAAGAGGAACTATAATATGTTATATAATAGATGTGATAGTAGAGGAAAACAATGGAAAGGAGCTGAATATTACAGTGTAAGTGTAAGAGTTTCTCCTTCTAAATACTGTGAGGGAAATGATGATAAAAACGATCAAAAAATCTAACTACAATTACTTTGGAAGAAATACAAGAGTTGAGATTACTCAGTGAAATTTTTAAAAAACTTTCAAAACCCACAAAAATGTTACAGCCAATGACTGGCAAAAAGCTAAAATGGTCTAGAATGCCCATTCAGGAATTACAATTGTTTACAGTGTACCCAATCAAAGGTATTAACATTAAAATCATAATAATACATCAACAGCAATCACAAAGTTAATAGCAAATAATATTTATGAAGCACTTACTACAACTTTTGTAAAAATATACTGATTCAACCTATGAATTAATTTTTATCATCATACCCATTTTATACATAAAGAAATAGAGGCACAGAAAGTTTAGCTAATGTGTTCAAGGCTACACAGCTAGGAAGTGTCAGAATCAAGATACACAAAAGGCAATACAATTTGAGAGCCCACTTTTTCCTTTTCCTTTTTGCCAATGACACTAAAAATTTTGTTGACTAAGTAGCAAAAGCGGTTTTCTACAGATTTCAGTGAATTTTCTTTATAATCGTTTCCAAGGGAGTTCTAGAAATTAGGTTGTCTCCTACTATTTGAGGAACTTAAAAACAGTGTCTGGGTAGGATGGGCACCTCACTGTTCATTTGAGAAAATCAGCTGTATGGTGGGCTCTGAAAGCCAGGGAAATTGCCATCTTTGTTCCAGAAGTTTGCTGGAGAGACAGAATGAGAATGAGTTCCTGGAGGAAGGCAGATGTAACCTGTTTTAATGGGGTGGCTGAGCTACTCCATAGAATACAGCCTTACCAGAAAAAGCTGAAAAAAAATTCAGTATTGACCCTGCTGATGTTCTTAATTCTAGGTTGTTTGGCGGGTCTTAAAACTTTAAATAGCCCTGCAAAGGGATGTGGTAAATCCACATGACCCCTCTCTGCTGTGACAGCTTGGCCCTGTCCAAATGAATCTTAGTCACCACTTTGGCTATTTTAGGCCTAAGTCTGATTCTGCGGCACTGGGAGAAGAACAGAATGTCTCTTGGATGGTGAAATATCTGTACCTAGGCAATGGCAGGTTCAGCCCTGCATAGTGTTACATCACATGAGACCAAAGCCACGTTAGGAGTTTAAAAGACTTAGGGCAGAGTTAAGATAGACGTACAATGAACAGTTTCTTTGAGAAGAAAACTAACTTCAAATATAGCTGAGTAAATTTCACTAGGAATGATAAGACTTTTATTCTTTTGTAGGTTGATGGCTCAGGTGGATATCAGACCAAAGGGAAAAATAGTCTTGGGAAACTTCTTTGGGCACCATCTCAAAAATGGCATAATTACTTTGTAGCTGGGGTTGTGGCTCAGTGGTAGAGAGAGCACTTGCCTTGCATGGGTGAGGCACTGGGTTCGATCCTCAGCACCACATAAAAATAAATAAATAAATACATTGTGTCCATCTACAACTAAAAAAGTATTTTAAAAAAATCACTTTGGCCAAAGGTTTTTAAAAAGCAAATAGAGAAGAGTCAGTTTAAACTCTTGACTATAAAAACAACTAGGAGAAAAGCTTAAATGGGAATACTCATCAACAATGATATGTTAAAATTTACCTTGTTCTATGGCACCACCATTCAATGGAACCTTTTGCAATCATAGGAATGTTATATATCTGTACAGTCCAAAATATAGTCACTAGCCATAAGTGGTTGTTGAACACTTGAAATGTGCTAGTGTGAATAGGGAACTGACCCTTGAATTTTATTTAATTTCAATTAATTTAAATTTAAATAGCTGCATGTAGCTACCGGATACCATGTTGAACATTTCAGCTTTACAGTATAATATTGTAGATTGATAAGTTTTCCCAAAATTAATATAAATGTTCTTACAAACTTGGAGTTGTATAAAATCATTCATATATGTTAGGAGTTGAATAATAACAGATTAATGATATTATTGCAATTTATGATGCATCTGAAAGTACTTCAGAAGAAAGGTTTTATAGTTGGTAGGAGTCACATGAATAAAGAGGACTACTAAACAATCAGCTCCTTAAAGAGCAGAGTCAACATTTTCTGTATCAAAAGTAGGTCAAATATAAATGAATTTTAATGCCATAATATAATAGTTTTCCTATTACCCTAGGGTGGAATGGGGCAGGATAGTATTGCTCCATATAATTTTCTTCTAATGCTGGAAAGACTCCACTATTTAATGTTGGGTCTTTTCAGAACCTTTTGAAGTTAAGTGGACTCTCCATGTGGGGTAATTATTATTTTTTTTGATGGGATAAAGGATAGGGAGAGAGGCAAGAGAGAGAAAGATGTCTAGAAAAAATAAAGGAAGGAAGGTAAGAAAAGTGACCTGAAAATATTTCCTAGTAGATCAAGGGATTTTATTTATTGCTTTGTGATGGGGAATCAATCCTAGATTGAATGTTAATTCAGTGTTATTTCCATTGAACTAAATTCACATTTTCTGTCAAAATATTAAAGTTTGAAAAAGCATCCTAGATTAATATTTAATAATAATGTATGATAATATTAACTATATCTCTGCAATGAATTTTAAGGGGAAAACTTCTAAAATAAAATGTATCTTCTAGTTATTAAAATTTGTTTTAGATTCATACTGAGATATTAATGGATTTTAAAAACCAAAATATTGTTGAAATGGTGGTAATTTTTGGAAATGAGAATTTAGCTTTAACAAAAACAATAGCCAACACTAGAATACACTGAAGGGCAACAAAACAGAATGAAAAGATTGTTAAGAAGATCGTCATCTACCGTATCTGCTTGCCTCGTTTCTGATTTAACTTACCTTAAGTTTCCTCCTTGCATTGAATTTCCTCAGTTGTTCTACTGTTTCTGGAAGATGAATCTTGTAGGCATAACGATCTCGCTCCTATAAAAGAAGAAAGATAATGAACATACATAACCATTTTGAAGACTGAAGAAACAATATATAACAAATGATAAAGTCCAGATTCTTAAATGTAAAGCTCAGATTGAATCCTAGGAGATTGCAGACTTTATCCCATGATATTGATAAATACTCTGAAATGAGGGATATGGGGGTTAAAATGGATAATAAAGTAATATTTTATTTTTAGCAATAATAAAGGACTAAAATAATAAAAGACTTTAATTTTCAGGTATGTAACTAAAATAGTCATAATGATTATGAATGTATGAAGTTACATTTGGTGTGAGTTTTGTCAGGTAAAATGAGCATTTGAAAAATTAACCTTACAACTGATTTAGGGTCAGAAATAACTGAAGTATAAAAACCACAAAATCATTGGGCATGGTTGTGCACACCTGTAATCCAAGCAGCTTGGGAGGCTGAGGCAGGAGGATTGTGAGTTCAAAGCCAGCCTCTGCAATTTAGCAAGGCCCTAAGCAACTCAGAGACACCCTGTCTCTAAATAAAATATAAAAAAGGGCTGGGTATGTGGCTCAATGGCTAAGCACCTCTGGGTTCAATCCCTGGTACAAAAACTAAATAATAGATAGATAGATAGACAGATAGATCAATAGATAAATACAACAAAATCTTTCAACCAGGAAAAAGTTTTTAAGGCCATCTAATTCAACCATTTTCCCCATACGGGATCTCCTTCACTGCCTGATGGATGATGTACCATTTGATAATTTGTGACACATGTCTACAACCATAAAGTCATCACTACAATCAAGACAATGAATATATCCACCAGTCTCAAAAGTTTGCTCATGGGCTGAGGTTGTGGCTCAGTGGTAGAGCACTAGCCTAGCACATGTGAGGCACTGGATTCAATACTCAGCATCACATAAAAATAAAATTAAGGTATTGTGTTCACCTACAACATATATATATATGTAAATTTTGCTCATAACTCCTTGCAATCCTCCCTCCCTCTCAGAAAACCACCAATTTATTTTCTATCACTATAGTTTGCTTTTCCTAGAACTTTATATAAGTAGAATCATGCAGTATATGCTCATTATTGCCTTACTCAGCATAATAATTCTGAATTTATCTACATTGTATATATCAACAATTCATTCCATTTTATTGCTGAGTGATATTCCATTGTACAGATGTACCATAATTTATCCTTTCATCTACTGTTGGGCCCTGGGTTGTTTTCAATTTTTGAGTATTACATATAAAGCTTCTTATAAACATTCATATACAAGTCTTTGTATAAATATGCCATTTCTTTTAGGTAAATAATAAGGAGCAGAATGGCTGGGCCATCTGATAGGAATATATTTAGCTTTTTAAGAAGCTATCAAACTGTTTTCCAAAGTGGCTGTACCATTCTATATTCCCACTAGCACTGCATGAGTTCCAGTTGTTCTACATCCTTGCCAACATTTGGTATTTTTAAAATTTTAGTCATTCTAACACATGTGTGCAGGTATCTCATTGTGGTATTAATTCCTATTTCCCTAATGACTAATAATGCTGAACATTTTTGTCTGTGCTTATCTGCCATCTGTATGTCTTCTTTGTTTAAGTGTCTGTTCAATTGTCTCCCATTTTGAATTGTGTTGTATGTTTTCTTCTTACTGAGGTTTGAGAATTCTTTACATATTCTAGAATATCAGCCCTTTATTAGATATATAATTTTCAAATATTTAGTCTGTGGTTTGGTTTTTCATTCTCTTTATAGCATCTTTCAGATAATAGAAGATCTTAATTCTGTATATAGTTTGCAGGTAGAGAGAATTGAATTTTCTGATAGATTGGATGTGGGGTGTGAGAGAAAGAGAAAAGTCAATAGTACCATCACACACAAATCTTTTTAATGTGAGCAACTGGAAGTCTGATACCAACTGAGTTGAGAAGATGGGGGCAAGCAGCCTGAAAGATGCATGACATGTCTGGATTCTAGAGCACCAAATGGGTACTTCAGTTGATCCTCCCCCACCTCCAGTGCTGGAGATGGAACCCAGGGCTTCACACATGCTAGTAAGTGTTCTACTACTGAGTACACTCCCAGTCCATGGAGTTGATTTTAAAAATATTTCACATTCAACAGAATGAACACTTAGAGTGTACTGTTGGAATCAGAGTCATTGATAAGGAAATTGATTCAAAAGTAAAGTGCTAAAATGACTAGACAGAACAAGCATATTTCACCTCTACCAATTACACTAAAAGCTTCTGGTATGGTATATAAAGCAACTAATGGAATGCTTTGAAAATTGGAGAAAAGAAGGCAGACTGGGTAGGGATACCAGGATTCAAGGGGCAATCCTGTGATGACAGTGTCAGAATTTTTTGCCTCCTAACATATATGAGCCTGGGTGTGAGAGCAGCTTTCAACTTGGGAACTCCAAGGACGGAGAGGGCAGACAAAATGAGCCTCAAGAAAAGGCCACTGAGAATGGCTGTCCCTGAAGAACAGAATCTTCTCTGTGTCTTTAGATTCTATTACTACTATGAAAATGTAGCAGGGCATGGTGCATTCCTTGCAATCCCAGAGATTCAGAAGGCTGAAGCAGGAGGGGCACAAGTTCAAAGCCAATCTGGGCAATTTAGTGAGACCCTGTCTCAAAATGAAAAATTAAAAAAAAACTGGGGATGTAGCTCAGTGGTATAGCACCCCTGGGTTTAATCTTTAGTAATGGGAAAAAAAAAGAAAACAAAAATAAAAATAAAGAAAGAAAATCTATTTTATAGCCTGGCTATGTGTTCTTCTCTCTAGCAGACTGGGAAGTTTACTGAATCTCTGACCATGAATTCTATGTCTAGTGAGTCTCCTTTCCATTCAGCATTCACTAATGTGAAGTAGACAAAGAGATAAGGACAAAGTCCAAAAAATAAAGTCATGTTTTAATTATGAATTCTGATATTTTCTAAGTAGACAAAACCCACAAGATTTTTCAGAGTTTATTAAGGTATCTCTTTCCAGAAAACAAGCAACACCAAAAGCCCAAATGAGGCAAGAGTAAATATAATATTTTTCTGGATTAAAATCCCTCCTGACACTAATAATGTGATATGAATTCAGAAAATTTCCATAGCAATGTTTCCTGTACTTTAATAGAAAATACATGGTTCATAGTCCTTTGGGCACACTAGAGGCGAAATACATATTTAATGGGTGTGTTGATTGATTTTTCCAAAATTCAAATCAATAAGCCTGATATAAATACCCTTTATTAGCCAATAAACTTTATAGCCTACATATACAAAATGTGTAAAAAGAATTCAACCATCTGTGAGGAAAGTATAATCTCCATTGGCCTCTTTTTTTTGGGGGGGGGGGAATGAGCAAGTCTCATTAATTTGGATAGATAAAGGTGTTAAATAGGTATATTTTAACAATTATAAGACATTCACATATTACTTGGTCTAATCTCAAATTCTTTTTTGACATGAACTAATTAAATAAGCCTTCTTTGGGTTTGTTTTATCAAAGAATTAATTGTCTTTTTCTTTTTTTGATGCAAAGCGAGGGTGTTATGACTGGGTACTCTTCATTTTGAGAGTTTTCATCATCTTATTTCTTCACTTTGCAGTTATTCAGGACTTCTTCATAATTAAGTCACTGTTTAAACATTAGCCTAGAATTCTAAATCAACACCACTTACATTCACTGAAATGAGTTACAGATACACATGGACAAGTATTGAAAGGTGACAGAAAACCACTCCCACCAGCTAGATGACCTCACTGAATCTTATTGAATCCTTCAGAGGACACATAACCAGTGAAGTTCATCCGTATTTCAGATACAGCTCACAACATTGAGCTCAAACAGCCTTCTGGACCTTTTTGTTTAAGTTAACGACACTTCTTGTCTTTTTCTTTCTGGTGCCAGAAATCTATAATGTATTAAGCTTAGTTTACTTAGAATAAGAACTATCATTGTTGGCAGGGGCAAGTGTTTCCAAAAACAAATGTTACTGGCCAAGAAAGCTTTGATAATGAAAGTTACTGTGAACATATATAGTATATAATGCTAAAACATTTTCTAAAGGATTTAAAAAATGACTAAAGTGGCTGCCATTTTCATCGCTATTTGGTATTTTGACTAGCTTCTAAAGAACAAAATATCCCCATTAGAGAAAAACAAGGGAGAAATAGGAATCCTGTCTAAACTGTTCATTTTCATATCTGGGAGGAAAAAAAAACATTAAAAAAGTATCTAAGAACTGTTTACCACTGTTTTCATGGAAAAACTGGGAATAACTAGTACTGAATATCAGAATGTTGAATGAATATATGAGAAGTTGTATTCTTAAAGACAATCTGGAGTCACTGTATACCCTAAAATTTTCAATTAATATTATTTCATATCACTAAGATACATTATTAATCTACATTTTATGTTATTTTATTGTTTTACACAAGTTCTGGGGAAGAAGCATGGTATAATATAATGAACATCCAGCCAGTCACTAAATCATAAGTATTTATCAATCACATACTATGTGCCAGATACTTTCCAGGTTTATACAGAAGTGAACCAGAGTTGAAAATTCCTACCCTTGTGCAGCTAGGACAATTAACAAACAAGTAAGATTTAAGTACATCTTATGGAGACTATTGCTATAGAGAAAAATAAGTCAGGAAAGGAAAATAGGGAATTTTGGAGGCAAGGGGCATTCCTTCTCCCACATTTTAAATAGTGTTCAGAGAAGGTTCTAATAAGAAGCTGGTATCTAAGCAAAGATCTGAAGATGGTGAAGAAACAAGCCATGAAGACATACGGGGGCAGAATGCTCTAGAGAAAGGACATGGTTAAAACAGGGCACTAAGGCAAGAATGTACCTGTGGTCTGAGAATTAGCAAGGAGGCCGACATTATGGGAACTGAGTGAGAGAAGAGAGAGCAGGAAAGGGTGAAATCAGAAAGGTATTAGGAAGTCAAGCTGTAGAACAGATTAAGAAAGAATACTTCAGGGGAGAGGCCTGGATTCAGGAGACATCAGTGTACAGATAGCATTTAAGGCCTGTCAGACTGGATGAGTCTAGTCAAGCGACTGAGTATAGATTGAGAAAAAAAGGAGAAGCAAGGACAGAGGCCGGTGGCACTCCACTGTGAAGAGGGGGTTTAGGGGACACAAGGACAAATCAGTAAGTACTGAGGAAGAGCAGCCAGGGTAGCAGAAGACAAACCAGGAGAAAAGGTAGCCTAGAAGCCTAGGGAAGATAAGAGCTTCAGAAGAATGCTTGTCAAATGTTGCTGATAGGCCAGGCCTGGTGGCACACGCCTGTAATCCCAGCAGCTTTGGGGGGTGGAGGTCAAAGCCCATCTCAGCAATTTAGCAAAGCTCTAAGCAACTTAGCAAGACTCTATCTTAAAATAGGGCTGGGGATGTGGCTCAGTGGTTAAGCACCCCTGGGTTCAATTCCTAGTACAAAAAAAAAAAAAATGTTGCTCATAGGCCAAGAAGGACAAGCTCTGGAATTTGACTACCAAATTTAGTAATATAAAGGTCAGTGGTGACTTGATAAGAGCTATGAAAATTTTTTTTGTTTCATTTTGTTTGTGATGCAAGGATGACACCCCGGGGCCTCACACATGCTAGGCAAGGGCCCTACCACTGGGCCCTCAGTCCCAGCCCAACAAAAGCTTTCTTAATGGAATTGGTAGGATTATGACCTTGACTAGTATCAGTTCCAGAGGAAGGGACGGGAGAAATTGGAAGATCTAAGTACAGACAACTCTTTCTAAGGGTTTTGAAAGGGAATCAGAAAATAGAGGCAGAAGCTAGAGGGGGCTGCAGGATCAAGAGAAGGGATATGTGTGTAAATGTAAGAAATAAAAATAAATTATAGGATGCTGGGACCAAAAGAGACAGAAAACTGATGATGAAGGAAAGGGGAAAGTTGTTGGAGCAATGTCATCATGTAGGTAAAAGGGACAGGATCTATACAAGCGACAGGGTCTTAGTAAGCTGAATTAAAATTCTGGCCTCACTAATGACAACTTCTGAAACTTGGGGCAAGATTATTTTGTGGGGGAGAGGGCAGGGGACAAGTCTCTTAACTTCTCTGAACATTCATTTTCCTATCTATAAAGTGAGAATTTCCTGGAATTACTAAACTGTTTAATGCTTTTTGTTTGTTTTGTGGTACTAGGGACTGAACCTAGGGGGCACTTTACCACTGAACCACATACCCAGCCCCTTTTTATGTTTTATTTTGAGACAAGGTCTTGCTAAATTGCTTAGGGCCTTGCTAAGTTGCTGAGGCTGGCTTTGAACTCGTGATCTTCCTGACTCAGCCTCCTGAGCTGCTGGAATTACAGTCATGAGCTATCACACCTGGCTTGAACTGGGTAATGTTTCAATCAAACAGTACTGTTTCATTGGTGTCTCAACTTATAATTTTTCTTAATACTCATTGGAGGATGGGATATGGGAAGGATTTTTAAAATGAGCCTCTTCCCTAAGACAGTAAATTCATATCTAGTTTCTATGGAAAAGCAGTTAAGGTTGTAAAGAACATATCACACCTGAAATAAAGGAGTTCAATCCCACTATCAAAAAAAAAAAGGATAATTAATTTGTTGTAATCTGTTGTAATTTCAGTCGTTCATGTTACATCTCTTGGAACATGTGTTGGCAGAGGGAAAATAGGCCTTCTTTCCTCATATATTCCATCTTCATCTGCTTTTGTATTCTCTGTATACTAGCTGAATGCCACTAGATTGTTCACAGATGATGCACAGGAATGACCAACAAGAGGAAGAAAAGAAATGGGATAATCTCAGAAAGAAGAAAAGGTAAAAAAGGGCCACCTTCTAGATCAATACACTGCTGTCATTGGAAGTGTTCAAACAGTGTGGGCGGTGACCTGTGAGCTCCTATACCTTAAGCCATGGGTGATTCAGTGCTTCATAAACGGTGATTCTTTCAGCTGGATCCAGCATCAGCATGCGACGTACTAGGTCTTTGGCACTTTCAGAGATATGGCTCCACTGCCGAGGATTCATCTGGGGAGGAGAAAAGGATGACTACATAGTTATCTTCAGTAAGAAGTTAACATTTACTCTTATTTAATATTCTTATATTGCTTCAGTGTGAATAAAAAATTCTCAGAGCAAAGAACAGAAATCTCATTTTAAAAGGCTTATTTTTAATGCAATTAAATGCATTAAACAGCTTATTTTAAATGCAATTCTTTGTTCGTGTTATTGTTCACTATATGAGAATTTGCATCAGTAAATATTCCATACATGTTCTTGTTGTTATGATAATATTTTCAATAATCAAAGGATAGAATGCTAACCGGTTTCTACCTTTAGATCCTCAGCTAAAGAGTCTAGATAGAATAACTTGATCCCAAAAGGACTAAAATAAAAAATTAAGATTTAAAGAAATACTTTATTTATTTATTTATTTATTTGTTATTATTTTTTTTAATATGATCATTATACTTTACTCTTTTTCTCCTTCCACCATAGAAACATTTTTATGTAACTTTTTTTTTTTTGAAATACTTTATTTATTTATTTGGGTACTGGAGGTTGAATCCAGGAGTGTGTAACCACTGAGCTACATCCCCCTTGCCCTTTTGATTTTTTGAGACATAATCCCACTAAGTTGCTTAGGGCCTTGCTAAATTGCTGAGGCTGGGTTTGAAATCGTAATCCTTTTGCTTCAGCCTCCTGAGCCACATACATCACTGTGCTTGAAGAAACATTTCAAAACATGTTTTTAAAACTGGGGATCAGCAGCAATTGTGAAGCTAGGAAAAATTATTAATAGGATATTTTGGTCAGAGTATGTCAATTTCAGTATATAAGGGGAAATATACCATTATCATTGCCCTACAAAATAACCAATTCACTTGTATGTTGTCCTCAGTGAAGTTTGTCTCTTGGAGATAAGAAAATTAAGCCACATGGTAATTTTACTAAAATCAAATAAAAAGAATTATGAGTTATTCGAAAGACTTCTGAAAAAAGCTTGGGTCTGTGAGGAAAATATTGGAAGGTACCTGGGAAAGGGGCTATGTCTGAGGCCAGAAATCAGGGCTTGGGTCTGGGAAGAGAGTACAGACAGGAGGTAAAGATGGAACAGAGTCTCGTTCCCGATTTTCAGCATCAGGAAGCTGCTTAATTAGGTGAGCTTATGGGAGCTGCCTGGTACTAGGGGCATCAAGCAATGTCACAGCTTTTTTCTTGAGTGTGCACTGGGGATGGAACCCAAGGCCCCATGTCTGGGTAGGCAAGTGCTCTCCCACTGAGCTTTACCCACAGCCCAAGGCCCTTGGGTTTCACCAGTAGAGACCCATGGGACCATCTAAGGGAGAAAGATGGAGCATAATCTCCACAACAATTTTAGGCCAAATGAAATCACAGTATTCGTATCACAGTTACAAGTGAATCATTCCAATTTAGCTAACAGCTAGCAAAGCCACTTAGTTCTGGCTAAGGTGAGGTTTTGTGCTTGTAGATGTAGATGTGGAGGGGAAAGTGATTCCATGTTAAGGACAACTCTTAAAATTAGAAGGTGTTCCATTTTCTTTTGGTAACAGGCAGAATTCCAAACAGTAGTCCCTTTTGTTTGTCAAATCCCATGAAGATGAATGTCATGAGACGGTTTAAAAGTTGTCATCCTATTGACATTGTCATCAAATGACCAGTTTGTGATAAGGAAGTGAGTGACTAGACAGGTCTTAGATGGCCTTGCTCTCTCTTCCCTATCCTGGAGCTGCTGTACTCTTTATGGTCTGAATGATTTTGTTTTTCTAGCAAAGGGATAGAGAAATCATCTGAAAGAGGTGGTAAGATTTCTGAACTTGAGTTTTTAAATACCATAGCTATAGCAGCTTAGAATATTGCTGTGTAGATACCAAATGGCTACCTGTGACCATGGTATAAGATGACACTGCATCTTTTATATAGAGTTAGGGAAATATTACTTTTTTCCTGTATAAAAAAGTTAATTGAGGTTAAATGTTAGCACCTATCTCAATTAAATAGTAGTCTCTGACATCTACTTTAAAAGATCAAGTAAACCAGCAAATAAGAATAAAAAGTCAAATTAAAATCACTTAAGCGCTGGGTGTGGTAGCACATGCCTGTAATCCCAGCCACTCAGGAAGCTGAGGTAGGAGGATCACCAGTTGTAGGCCAGCCTCAGCAACTTAGCAAGACCTTGTCTAAAAAACAATAAGAATAAAAATAAAAATAAAAAGGGCTGGGGGTGAGGCTCAGTGGTAGCAAGCCCCTGGGTCCAATCCCAGTACTATTAAAATAATCACTTAAGAGCAGTAGCAGTTTATAATTTAATTATACTACATTTAAAATATGTCATGGAACTATTCTTGAAAATACCCATCAAGATCAAGGATTTTGTTAAAAATTCTTTTGTTAAGAACCACCAGGGTGATAAATTTTGTTTTTTGAAATCTGTTTTAAAATAATCTAGTAGGCTGTTCATGGTGGTGCATGCCTGTAATCCTAGCAACTTGGGAGGCTGAGGCAGGAAGATCACAATTTCAAGGCCAGCCTCAGCAATTTAGCAAGGTCCTAAGCAACTTAGCAAGACCCTGTCTCAAAATAAAACATAAAAAGGGCTGGGAGTGTGGTTCAGTTGTTAAGTTCCCCTGGGTTCAATTCCTGGTACCAAATAAAATGAATAAAATAAAATAATCTAGTAGTATGTAGAATACAGGTAAAACAATATTGGTTATATATTAACTATTGAAACTGGGGTTCTACACTATTTTTCCATATTTTTATTAGTGTATTATAACTATACATAGTAGTGGGATTTGTTGTTACATATTCATACATGTATACAATACAACAATATAATATGGTCAACAGTACTCCCCCATCCATTGTTTTGTTTGAAATTTTCCATTATAAAAAGTAATAATAAATACTCAGAGAATCGTATCACTGTATACTTTTTAAAAAAGACCCACGAGTTTCATCACAGGTAGCAAAGATGGATCTATACTTTGAATTAAGCTGCTAAAAAAACCTGGGCCCTTGTAAGGAAAGCCATGAAGATAACTGAGATGTGAGATTAGCCAAATAAAACAGTAAACAAGCTATTAACCTCAAAGCTTCAAATCCCATGTACAGAAATTATGATATAGCGCTGCTGTTATCTATCTGACTTATGCTAATACTTTTACTATTCCCTAGGAATAGGGAAATTTTAATAATTTACTTTTTGGACATTTTGAACAGTCCAAGTTTCTTACCAAGAAATAAAAATAACTATTCAATGTTTTAAAAATAGACAAATACCAGACGCTGTCGGAATGAAACACATTGCCTTGGAAACCAGGAAGTTAGTAACTGAACAAACACAAAGGAAGAATTCTATTCTATTATTAGCAATGCTTATAACTCAAAAAGGCAGGTGGGAGATTTTATTATATGGTACCCACGTCATAAATTGCTGAGAGTATTAAATGAGTTAATATAAGTGCTTAGAGCAGTTTTGGTACATACCAAATGTTATGTCTCAGCTACCATTATTGTTATCATTATTATTATGTGGTTGTGTGATTTGATTTGATTCGTCAAAATTCAACCAGAAATCCCAGGCTGTGCTTTCCTGATAGCCACTCACAATTTCCAAGGATTGGAAGGGGATGATTAGTTACAAGCAATTTCCTGAGACATTTAGTTACTTCCAAAGTACCAATTTTATTCCCTAATGGCCAACTGACTCCAAGCAGAAAAGTGTATATCTACAATCACCTTCCTCTGTTAGCAGAATTTTGGCAGAGATCTTACACCAAATAAAACAAGACAAATCTGTATGTACTTATGAGTGGATGGTGTATAGGGCAAACAACCAAAAGTCTAGATCATTCTCACCTCCACTAGCTTTAGTTGGGGCTTAAAAGGATAAGACTGCAAATCTGAAACTACTATATCTTTTTCTTTTTTCCCCCATGACCTACAAAACAATTCTAAATTACTGAGGAACTGAAAAGAAAACTTTAGGGGGGGTCTAGTAACCCTGTTTTATGTTGCCAGGCACGGCCAAAAATGAAACAGTGATTCCGTTGAAGAGAAGGTATAGTTTCCAAAACAACGAGAGGAAAGAGAGTCTCTCCAACACAAAGTTCCCTGAACTCGTATGCAGACAGTACTCCCCCATGCTTCCCACGCCTAGTCTCTTGTGGCTAGATGTAGTGTTATAGGCAAACAAGTAGAAGAGCTGGGGTAGTGAAATTCATCTTCAGTTTATTTATTTCCAAGAAGTCCTTAGGTCCTTCTTATTCATGATGTCAGTAATAACTTTGAATTTTTTTAAAATAATGAAAATAATAATTCACTAAATCACAAGTCAGTGATAGTCTGTGAACACATAGCAGCCAAAGAATATCAATGTTTAAGTCACATCAAAATGCCTCTAGATTGTGTTATGGAGCATAGCTGTGATATTGGAATTTCAAGTTTATCCTAGAATGAAATTGGTACTTTTTTTTTTTTTTGATACTGGGGACTGAACCCAGAGGGGATTTACCACTGAGCCACATCCCCAGTCCTTTTTATTTATTTTTATTTTGACACAGGGTTTCACTAAGTTGCTTAGGGCCTCACTTAGTTGCTGAGGCTGGCCTTGAACTTTTGATCCTCCTGCCTCAGCCTCCCAAGTCACTGGGATTACAGGTGTGCACCACCATGCCTGGCCTAAATGGTACATTTTTTTTGGCTGTGCTGACATACATTTAAAATTAAGATAAGGAATGATTAAAAGTACCTGAAAAAAATTTCCATTTCAATTTTACAAATTAAGCAAAAACCTTTAAATATGAAGCCCCTTTTCTCATCTACAGAAAGAAGGGCCACATAAGTTTTTTTTTAAACTTGGATTAGTAAAGAAAACCTAGTGGCTGACAGTAACTTCAAAATGCTTGATTTTTTTTGGGGGGGGGGTACTGGGGATTGAGCCCATGGATGCTCTACCACTGAGCTGCATCCCCAGTCCTTTTTCGTTCTTATTTTGAGGCAGGGTCTCACTCAATTGCAGAGGCTGGCCTTGAATTTGTGATTCACTTTCCTTGGCTTTCTTGGTTGCCAGGCTTATGGTATGTGCTACCGGACCCAGCACCAAACAAACTTTTCAGGATAATGTAATCTCAGTGGAAAAATTAAATGGTCATAAGACATTACCTTATATTTTCCTTTAATGATGCCTTCAAACAATCTTTCCTTCGTTCCGTAAAAAGGCAAACAACCACTGAGCAGGATGAAAAGGATCACGCCACACCCCCACACGTCCACGGGCTTTCCATAAGGCTCTCTTTTGACCACTTCTGGGGCCATAAAGTGAGGTGTCCCGACGCGCCCTACGTTGAAAACAACAACAACATGAAGGAAAAAGATTTATATAAAATCAAGGCTTTCCATCTGAAAACCAAAAATAATAATAGTATGATCACAATCAGAATGAAAAGTCTGCCAAGAGAAATATCCTCTCATCACCTGTTCCCAGGAAATGAAGCTCACGATGGGGGTGGGAGTGGGGAGAATGTTTTCTCTAATCACCTCTTGAAAACACTGAGCCCAAGAGAGGCCCCTTGGAGTCCTTCTTGAATTCTGCATGCTACATAGTAGAAATTAATATTATTTATTGATTCATGAAGAGATTTAAGTTTTTAATTTGGAGCAGAGGTAGGTGGAAGAGTCTACAGGCAGTCTATGCCTGCCCAGGAAAGAGTCCAAGAGACCTGCCTTGGGCAGAAGGCAGAGGCACGGAGAGGAGAGCTCAGGAATGAAGAAAAAAACATCTGTGGCAAAAAGATTACTTTTGGGGCTGGGGATGTGGCTCAGTGGTAGAGCACTCCCCTAGCATAGGTGAGGCACTGGGTTCGATCCTCAGCACCACATAAAGATAAATAAATAAAGGTATTGTGTCCAACTACAACTAAAAAATATTTTTTAAAAAACATTACTTTTGACTGCCAAATGGAAATTCCCCAATAAAACCTAATGCTGAGAACTTTTATTTGGAATATGAATTTCAATCTGCAATCCTGTTCATTTGATTGTAGCAATTAACAATGGTTAGTGGTACTTTGTTAGAACAGGAACTAGTCTTAGTTTCTTGCTAACATTAAGATTTTTCTTTTTAAGGGACACTTAACCACTGAACCACAATCCCAGCCCTCTTTTATATTTTATTTAGAGACAGGGTCTTGCTAAGTTGCTGAGGCTAGCTTTGAACTTGTGATCCTCCTGCCTCAGCCTCTGGAAACCAAGGGATTACAAGCACATGCCACTACTCCTGGCTCCCTAACATTAAGATTTGAAGAGAAATGATAGCAAATATATGACACACATCGAAGCAAAACTAATGAAGTTCCTCCCATTAGCTCCTCTTTGACCTTCATCTTCTTCAATGAGTTTTCCTTTCTTTCCCCCTCTCTATCAAAAATTAGCTTTCTGGAAGGAATGTGATACCAGTTGTTTGCACATGAACAGCCATCTTTAACTCAGTATTCCAAAGGAAGTCTTTTCTTCTGTGAAATAAAAGGCTTGTACCCTGTAGTGAGATTACCATAGGATGGGGCACTGCCTTCTAGACTTGGCACTCATTCTAGATGTTTACAAGCCCACTCACCTTCCTCGCTCTGCCAGTCTCTGACTTGTCATACTGAATCCAATATAATTTTTACTTTGAAATTTGCACCAGTACTTTATCTACAGCCCAGAACTGTGGTTCAGAGCTTTGAAAGAACTTAAGAAATCTTCTGGTCCAGCTGAAGTGCAAGGCCTGTTAGTGGTTATTGAACTCAGTTGGGACAGAGAAGGATAATACAGCTCTCAGCTTGCATACTGGGGATATTCCTTTGTTGAAGATCACTATGGGTCCCCTTCCTCCCCACAAAATAGAAGAGGTTATGCTTAGGGTTCAATTTGTGAAAATGTGCTCATTTAAAATGTATAAGGGATAAGTGAAATCTACAAAGACCTGGCTACAGAAATATTTTTATTTCTGGATTATCCCATTTTGCTTCCTTGAGTAGCATAAATAAGCTAAAGCAATGAGAGTTAAGCCTCCTACTTCATTAGCATCCTGGACAGGGAGGGGCCACTGGATATGAGCCTTGTTTTGATGGACAGGAGCTGGCAGGAGCAAGGAGAAGCAGGGAAAGAGCCCAGGGTACCATTTGGTATACTGGTACCAGGACAACAGTCAGGTACCAGCTGAGGGTTCAGATGAGGCCCTGGAATTCAACTTGATTCCTGCTATTTCCCATACAAGAAAGGGTCAAGCAACTCAAAACTGGGACCTCATTCTGGGAATAATCAGAGCCACCATGGCCAGTCCCAACCATCCTGAGGAGGTTTTCTCCAAATAGCTGGATTGAAGGCTACCCAATTCTAGGGAAATTCTTGGGGAAGATGTTATGTGTCTTTGGGTTTAAGAATTTGCTCTTAGATGATCATGGGAACATTATGATGGAAAGAATATACAGAAATGTTTCTTTTATTTCAAGTACATTGGCAGAATGTGAAAAGGGCTGGAGTTAACCTTTATTATACACTACTTCCCCAAACTCCTTATTACTAATTTTCCTTCGTTGTGACCACTTGACTTTATGACTTAGACCACAAAATTCTAAGAACAGGAAACCAATTACCAAACCAAATTAAATGTCATTGTTGATGAAATACTTCAGATGTACATTTAAATGTTATACTTTGATAATATAATTAAACCTTCTACCTAGAATCTTGGGGTTCTAAATAGCTACATTTTCAATACTTTTGGATTGGAACCTTTATGTACAATTTCCTGACCTCTTTTACCTAGGATGTTGCAGAGTTGTCACTATGGATGTTAATTAAAGATCTCTACTGTAGAACAGAGAGCACCCTCAGAAACTTCAAAGGTTTGTAAAGGTTGATTTCATTGTTATTAAAAGGCTGCTGGGTTTACCAAGTTTTGAGGTTTGCTTACTGTATTTTTTTTTTTCTGTCAGGCTTTCATTATTTTTTTCTCTTGCTATGATTACTCCAGTTCTAGCTTCTCCTAGTTTGTTGTGTATAATCTGCTATTAACAGGAAACTTACTAGCAATAAGATTCTTTTATTTAATAGCAATTTCTCAGGCGTTGCTAGGTCTCCGACACCATGGTAGGCACTGTGGAAACATAGGGGATAAGCCTTGGTTCTCCTACCCCTTACAAATCTGAGTCTTTGCTACAATTACAAGTCCCTGCATCAAGTGCAATGCGGAGATGATGGAGCCCAGATGATTCTGGTAATATGGAAAGGAAAGAATAGGACTATCTAACTCAGATGGTTTAAGATCAGCCTACTTTTAAAAGGAGACAATTGTTAGTTCAGACTTCAACAATAGTAGGAATTAACCAGATAGATAAAATGACAAAAGACATTCCAACGAGAGTAAATGGCTGGTGTAAATTAGGAACACAAATCTATACAACTTTATGAAAAATGGGAGTAGGTCAGCCTCAGAGAAGGTCTTTAGATGCTCAATTGAGAGGACCATGAATGGGTTTTAAGGGTAGGAACAGTTTTGCTGCTATTATAATTAGTTTCTAGGTTCCTAATTGCATTGTGGATATGTGAGTTCTCCAAACAGCTGAGTTTCAGATAGGGGAAGTGTAAATATATTTAAATAGATTTTTTTAAAAAAAAATTTAGTTCTTAGTTGTAGTTGGACGTAATACCTTTATTTATTTGTTTATTTTATGTGGTGCTGAGGATTGAACCCAGTACCACGCACATGCTGGGTGATCGCTCTACTGCTGAGCCACAACCCCAGCCCTCTTTAAATGGTTTTTACTTTATGGCACATATAAAGAAGAGGACCCCTTTCTATTTGGAAGACTCAGTGATCAAAGATTCCAAGTGACAGGGAAGTAACTCTTTGTTATATATAGTTTTTAGTTGTAGATGGACACAATTTCTTTATTTTTATTTATTTATTTTTATGGGGTGTGAAGGATTGAACACAATGCCTCACGCACGAGAGGCAAGTGCTCTATCACTGAGCTATACCCCTAGCCCAGGAAAGTAACTTTTGATTTCAAAGTTGATAAATACTAGCAAAATTTCAAAAGCACCTAAAACCACAAGAAAGATTCTTCTGTGAGAAATCTTTTATCCCTTATCTACTCATATTGTATTTTTAAAAGTATTATAATGCAGCTGTGGATGTAGCTCCATGGTAGAGCACTTGCCTAGCATGCATAAGGCCTTGGGTTTAATCCCCAGCACTGCAAAAAGAAAAATATATATTGTAATGTTTACAATAGTCATTTCAAGTAAATCTATTTTAAGAAATAACAATATTTAGGCCGGGCGCAGTGGCGCACACCTGTAATCCCAGCAGCTCGGGAGGCAGAGGCAGGAGGATCACGAGTTCAAAGCCAGCCTCAGCAATTTAGCGAGGTGCTAAGCAACTCAGTGAGACCCTGTCTCTGATAAAATACAAAACAGGGTTAGAGATGTGGCTCAATGGTCAAGTGCCCCTGAGTTCAATCCGTGGTACCCCACCAAAAAAGAAATAACAATATTTTGACTGTCATAAAGTATTTTAATTTTAGAGCATAGAAAATAATAAAAGTTGAATAACTGGCACTCTGGGAATTCAAAATTAGATTTCAAAATACAATTTAGGGAAAAGCTTCATGGACTTTAGAATTACCATGGAGAAAATATCCAGGTAAATCTAATGAATCTACTTTTCCTGTTCAATGAAGATGAACAATAAAATATGGAGCCCATGACATTCTGAATAGTAACAAGATGAAGATTTAGAGTGCTTGCCTAGCATGCATGAGGCACTGGGTTCCAACCCCCATACCACATAAAAATAAACAAATGAAGTAAAGGTATTGTATTCATTTACAACTAAAAATAAAATAAAATAAAGATTTAGAGCAACAGAAACAAAATCATTATAAATGGACAATATATAACATATAAAAGGAACTCAATTCATTTTATTTTATCTCATTTCATTAACCTTGGGGAAGTAATCATCAAATTATTTCTTATCATTGTGCTATATATATATTTTTTTGTATCGGGGTTGAACCCAGGGGCACTTAACCACTGAGCCACATCCCCAGTCCTTTTTATAGTTTATTTTGAGATGGGCCTTGCTAAGTTGCTTAGGACCTCACTAAGTTGCTGACACTGGCTTTGAACTTGCTATCCTCCTGCCTCAGCCTCTCGAGTCAATGAGATTACAGGCGTGCACAACCATGCCCAGCTCATTGTGCTATCTTATCACAGGGGTGATCTGTACATATACCACATTTTAGAGAGTTGGTTTACCAGCAATATTTGTTTAAAAAAGTAACTTAGGATTTTTAGTTGATTGCAAGATCAGTATGAGCCAGTAGTGTTATGTGGTTGTCCAAACCGCTAATGAAATTTAAGGAGCCTGATGGAAAGGTAAGACCCAGAACAAAAAGAAGTGCTAGTCCAATGCCTCTGTGCATGTGGGACTGACTAAATCTGTATTTAGGGTATTCAGTTCTGGCCCTATTCTTTATGCACAGTGAGGAGATTTGAAACCAGTTTATATAAGGCATGGCTCCATTAATCTAGGGAAGTAAACTGGATAATACTTAGGGGGACATGGTAGCTGTCTTTAAGTATCTGAATGGCTATGATATGGAAGGAGGAAAATTACTCAGAGTGACTTTAAAAGTTAGAATTTGGACCCAATGTGTGGAAGTCACAGAAAGACAGATTTCTTTTTAATACAAGGACAATTTTTTAAAGTTTCCTTTTTTTAAAATTTACATGACAGCAGAGTGCATTACAATTCTTATTACACATATAGAGCGCAAGTTTTCATATCTCTGGTTGTATATAGTATATTCACACCAATTCGTGTCTTCATACATGTACTTTGGATAATAATGATCATTGCATTCCACCATCATTAATAATTCCATGCCCCCTCCCTTCCCCTTCAACCCCTCTGCCCTATCTAGAGTTCATCTATTCCTCCTATGTTCCCACTCCCTATCCCACTATGAATCAGCCTCCTTATATCAAAGAAAACATCTAGCATTCGGTTTTTTTTTCCTTCTCCAATGCCATCCATTTACCTGCAAATGCCATGATTTTATTCTCTTTTACTGCTGAGTAATATTTCATTGTGTATATATGCCACATTTTTTAAAATCCATTCATCTATTAAAAGGTATCTAGGTTGGTTCCACAGTTTAGCTATTGTGAATTGTGCTGCTACAAACATTGATGTAGCTGTGTCCCTGTAGTATGCTGTTTTTAAGTCCTTTGGGTATAAGCTGAGGAGAGGGATAGCTGGGTCAAATGGTGGTTCCATTCCCAATTTTCCAAGAAATCTCCATACTGCTTTCCCTATTGGCTGCATCAATTTGCAGTCCCACCAGCAATGTATGAGTGTGCCTTTTCCCCCACATCCTCGCCAACACTTATTGTTGTTTGTATGTATAATAGCTGCCATTCTGACTGGAGTGAGATGATATCTTAGAGTAGTTTTGATTTGCATTTCTTTAATTGCTAGTGATGATGAACATTTTTTTTCATGTATTTGTTGATTGATTGTACATCATCTTCTGAGAAGTGTCTCTTCAGGTCTACAAGAACAAACTTTTAATACTTAAGGAGTATTCCAAAAATGAACTGTCCTGGGACGTAATGAATTCTTTGCCTTTGGAGGAATTAAACCAGAATTCAACCTTTTTTGGGGGTACTATTATGGGAGAATTCCATCATCAGTTATAAGTCTAGAGAAGTTAAAGCTCCCTGCAAACCTGGGGTTCAATGAGTCTGATTAAACTGTGCTCTACTGCCTGACCTTTTCGTCAGTCTTCTAGTCATTGACAGAAAGTTTTAAATTGGCAGGGGGAAAGCAGCATTATTTGAAACTATACTCAATTTTTAGTTTTTCATGTTAATGGAAAGGATTAGCTGGAAAAGAATGCAAAGCTAGAGGAAAACTTATATATAATTTAATTTTAGAAGTTAAGGTGGTAAAAAATGATTTAAGGAATACAACTATAATCTATGGCTCATTTTTAAGAAGATGGTCTAAGTTATCACTGTTTGATGATTTAGCTAAAACCAATTAAGTTGCATGAAATATCCTGTATAATGGATTATTATTATTTTTTAAAAAGTATTTATTTTTTAGTTGTAGGTGGGCACAATATCTTTATTTTATTTTTATGTGGTGCTGAGGATCAAACCCAGTGCCTCAGGCATGCTAGGTGAATGCTCTACCTCTGAGCCACAACCCGAGCCCCAGATTATTATTTTGATATTTGTTATTTGTCAGGTACTTGAATTTAACATCAGCAGTCTTAAAGGACGATTGTTTAAAAAGTTCTGTTGAGCTTTTGCATTTTCCTTTTTGAGAAACCTGGCAGTACTTTCAGATGGATAAGAGAAAGCCCTGACTAAAAGACTGATTGTGCTGGGTGTGGTGTCCCATGCCTGTAATCCCAGTGGCTCAGGAGGCTAAGGCAGGAGGATTGCAAGTTCAAAGCCAGCCTCAGCCACTTAGCAAGGCCCTAAGAACTCAGTGAGATCTTGTCTCTAATAAAAAATATACATACAAAAAAAGGGCTGGGGATGTGGCTCAGTGGTTAAGTGCTTGTGAGTTCAATTCCCGGTACAAAAAAAAAAAAAAAAAAGACTGGTTGTGTATAGAAAGGAGAACTATGCAATCTGCAATACTATGAAATAAAACTGAAAACAAGTAGCATTCTGAGTTGGAGTCTATTGAAAGGAATAATAAAAAACCCCAAATACTTGAATCTAAAATTAGCATACACCTATGTATACTTTCTTTTTAAACTTTTTTCCTTTTTATTCCCAACTTAAAATTGAGATTTTTAAAATGATGCTTCACTTTGGTTAATAATAAAATCATGGGCTGGGGTTGTGGCTTAATGGCAGAGCGCTTGCCTAGCATGTGTGAGGCACTGGGTTCAAGTCTCATCACTACATAAAATAAATAAATAAAGGTATCGGTATTGTGTCCATCTACAACTAAAAAAAAAAATAATAATAAAATCAGTCTGCATTCACATTTGCTTGCTGTCCATAAACATATAGGTTGATGGCCTGAGCAGGATTCTTTGATGAACCAAAAAAGGAAAACACTATGAAATTAAAAATTAGCCATAAATGTAAACCTAACCCACATGTTCTAGATTTGACTTTGGCCAGTACAACTTTTTTTAAAAAAATATTTTTAGTTATCAATGGACCTTTATTTTATTTATGTATATGTGGTGCTGAGGATCAAACCCGGTGCTTCACACATGCTAGGCAAGTGCTCTACCACTGAGCCACAACCCCAGCCCTGGCCAGTTCAGCTTTAAAAGCATCTATGGCCTCAATTATCATCTCCTTTGAAAAGTGTTTTTCTCTCTCTTCCTCCCTTCCTTCCTCCCTCCTCTTCCTTCTTCTTCTTTTTTGGAGCTGGGGATCAAACCCACCATCATGTGCATGCTAAGAACACACTCTACCACTGAAGTACCCTCACAGCCCCAGTCTATTCTTAAGGGACTAAAAGTCTGTTATGACTACTAAGGTATTAAATTCAAAACTACCTAATGGTGCTTTTACAGGGGTGGAGTAGGGTGGAGTGGGGTATGAAACACTGAGGTTGGGCTAGTATTTAGTTTGAAAGTTTTAAACCGAACTAAAAGTGACCAGGTTTTGAAGGAAAAAAATATTAAATGTGGTCTTACCTCCAGCTACAAGTCCAGACTCTCCTAATTGAATAGCTACCCCAAAGCCCCCAAGTTTAACAGGTGCTGAGTTTTCTTTTGAGGCAAGGAGAACACAGTGGGGCTGAAAAGAAAAAGAGACACACAGAAAACAAAGCCAGAGATAAGGATTAGTTGAAGACAAACAATTCAATTCACTCAAAACAGAATAACATAATAATATAGTAACACTTATAAAATTCCTGAATTATTTCAGATACTTGAATTATTTGTCCTATTGCCAATTCTGGCTGACTTCTCCAAAGACTTACCTGTTTTGCCAATCATTTTTAGGAATTATTTGCTTCCAAGATCAGGGTATGGTGCTAAGAATTACTCAGAAAGTACGGATATTCAAGAAATACAGATAACATTTTCTGCCCTTTTATGCAATACTATCTGTCTTTGGTAGTCTAGATGTGTTTCAGGAAACAGATGTGTTACACTTGTGGCCAAAATGTTTCTTATAACCTCTGACTTTACCTAACCTTGTAACCTCTACTTTATACCTTGGCCTTCACCACTAAGGGCCTTCTTTGTCCAATGCTGATTAGTCCTCCTCTGTCCACGCTCTCCTATTCTCTTTCTTTTCTTCCTTCATTCCACTTCTGAGTAAGAGGAGTACCAAACAGATGTTCGCATTTAATGACTTTAATTGAGCTGTGTTCCTTGGGGATGCACTACCCGATCTAGGAATGTCTTTCTGTGGGAGCGGGAAGTGAAGAAGGAGATCACTTGGCCAATCTCTGGTCCAGAGCAAGAAATCCTCCCCAAAGAGTAGCCTGCTTGACCAGGGCCTCCTAGATATCATATGCTTTGCAGTAACAATGACAATTTCTTTGTAGGACCTTCTCAACTATATCTGTCTCTTTATGGAAGCTTATTAGAGCTGGTATCAGGAGAGAATTTAATTGTGGGGACATTTGTTTCTGCTACTGTGTTCCCTAATATGCTTATCACTACATTGACCTGCTCTCAAAATATAGGTTAGTAAAAATAATGAACCTTGTTGTACTGAAATACAAAGTATTTCACTCTCTCCTATACTTTCTCATTCATAAATGGTACAGTTTTAGCTGAGATGATAGTGTTTAAAAGACTGTGCAATAAAATCGAACTGGTATACTCAGATGTTTGAGGATGATACACAGATGTGGAAGGGATCCTCATTTGGCCCAATGAGAGCATCAGGATTCTACTTTGGAAGTTAACTCTTGCTGTCCAAAGAAGTCTTTACAAAGAGTCTAGCACAAAGATGAACCCTCAAATATAAGTGTGTACGAATGTGTGAGAGCAAGAGAAAGAATTAGAGGGAAAGCAAGCAAATGAAGAGTGAGAAAATAGCATGACAAAGCAGTGAGAAGGTTCGATAAGAGAGGGAGAAAATTTCTACAGAAATCAACCATGACGACCACTCTCACTAAGAACTTTCAGTTGGTTTGAGGAGATTGATGACAATATGCTAAATGAGAAAGCAAGAGCCTTAGTATGATTCTAGTGTGGGGCACAGCACATGGGTAAGACTAGGAAAGGGTGGGCATGGTGCAGGAGAATAAAATACAACCTAGACTTAAGCCAAGTCTCCTGGTCATGCCTATGAGAGAGTTTTTTTTTTGTTTGTTTTTTTAAATCACCTTCTTAGGAAGGAGAAGTAGAAGCTTAAATTAGAAGCCTCTAGTACATACTCTTCATAGTTTGTTGACTCTGTATATGCTAAAGTTAATGTTATACTGTAATCCATGTAATTCTCATCATGTAAGGATTCAGTCACAATAAATCCTGAAGTGAGATGAGTCATAAAGTTTGAGCTTAAGATAGAAAATCAAGAAACTCATTGGTAAAAATTAATAGAATGTAGACAGGTGCAGTGGCGCATGCCTGTAATACCAGTGAGTTGGGAGGCTGAGGCTGGAGGATCACAAATTCAAAGCCAGCCTTGGCAACTTAGTGAGACACTTAGCAACTCAGTGAGACCCTGTCTCTAAATAAAATATAAAAAAGGGCTGGGGATGTTGCTCAGTGGTTAAGCACCCCTGGGTTCAAGCTCCATACCACCCCCCCTCCAAAATCAATAGAATGTAAAGCCAGGTAGCATGAAGTGTTATGAGGTAAAATTAAGCCGGTGAGGAAGTGTTACAGGTTTGGGGATTAATAGGCTGCCAGTTATTTTGGGGGAGGGATGTCAGAGAAGGCCTCTTTAAAGAGGTACTATCTGAACAGAGACCAGAATGAAGTGAGAGAGCAAGTCTTGGAGAAGGTACAGAAGATAGTCAATAGGAAGGTCCAGGGGGCTGGGAGGGTTGGTATGTTTGGAGAATAGGAAGGAAGGAAATGTGTGAAAAAGAAAGAGGTAGGAAATGTGGTCTGAGAGATGATCAAAGGCTCTGTCATCTAGGGTCTTGAAGCCATAATCAAAATTCTGGATTTTATGCTGAGCGAGATGGGAAACCACTAGAGATCTGAGCAGGGGTTTGTAAAGGAGCATTCTGCCTGCCCTGAGGAGGAGTGCTTGTAGGAGCCAAGAGCAGAAGAAAGGAGACCAGTTAGGAGGCCACTGCCATTGACCAGGCCAGAGAAGATGGTGATGTGGAGTCAAGTGACAGAAGTAAAGATGATAAGTGGTCAAATTCAGTTTATGTTCAGAAGGTAAAGCCGACAGGAATTGCTGCTGGATGTGGGTGTGAAAGAAAGAGACAAGTCGAGTGTGACAGGTGGGTTTTTGTTCTAAGCAACAGAGTGAAAATGAAGATACCATTTGTTGAAATGGGCAATCCTGAGGGAGGAGTGTGTAAGGGGAATGAAGAACATGCTCAATACACATTGAGCATGGGATCATATGAGATGGGGGGTGGAGGGGAGGCTGGGGTTAGCAATGAAAATTTGGGAATCCCCAGCATGTTCAGGGTTATTTATAGCCAAGACAATGATAATAAATTAAGTCTAAGGGAATGACAACTGATAGGGAAGAGGTTGGGGAACTGAGCCCTGGTGTGTACTTATATTTGAGAGCAAGAAAATAAGAATGTTCTAGCAAGACATTGCTAAGAGAACGACCAGAGACTGAAGCAGGAGGAAAATCAGAATTTGGTGTCCTGAAGCTAAATGAAGAAGCTCTTTTGAGAAGGAATGATTAATAGTGATCGATGTCACTAAGGCCATTTAAGTTGAGAACTGAGAACAGATGATTAGATTTGGCAACTTGGAAGTCACTGGTGATCATGATAAGAGTGTCATTAGTGGCATGATGGAGACAAATATCTCCATTGAACCAGGTTCAGGAGAGAATGATGTGGGGAGACTAAGTATAGACACTTTTCCAAAGTTTTGCTGTATTAGGAATGGAGAAATGGGATGTAACTAGAAGAGAATGTGAAGCTGTGGAAGTTTCTTTCTTTTCTTTTTAAAAATTTTTTTAACATTTACAAGTGGAGGAAAATAGATTAATAAAACTCCAGGTGTCATCACCTAGCTTTGACAATTACTGCCATTCTGCCATTCTTGAATGGCCTATCCCCTAACCATCTATTTATTTATTTTGCACAAGTACTTAAAAAACAAATCACCTCATTTCATCTTATAATTCAGCATTTTAACAGAGAATTTAAAAATCACCATGGTATCATTATTGCATTGAATAAAATAAGCAGTATTTTAAAAATGTCATCTAATACCCCCACATTGCATTTCTCTCAACTATCTCAAAAACGTTTATTTTTTTTATTGTGAGTTGGTTCAAAATGGGATCCAAGGTCTTTAGATGTCTGTATTAGAGATCCTGCTATTTGTGTCTATTGTTTAAGTGTTCATGCCATTGACTTAAGATACTAGGTGATTTCCCCCATGGAATCCCCCACAATCTGTATTTGGTTAATGGCGCCCACATGATGTCATTTAATATGTTCCTTGCCCTCTTGCATTTCCTGTCTATTGGTAGCTAGATCTAGAATTTTCATTATATTCAGATTCAATTTTAGTTTTATGCCCTGATACTTCACATGTGGGGCAACTATTGCATTGCCTCAGGAAGGATATAAATGTCTGATGCCCTACTTTTTAGTGATAGGATTCAGTGGCAGGATCAGGTTATTGTCTGCCCAATCCATCATGGTTTCATGCTCCATCAATTTTTCACTCAATAATGTTGGCAGCCATTGATGCCTAGATCTGTAATCTGGGGTTCCAAAATGGAGGTTTTCCTCACCATTTTTTTGTAAGAACTATTAAAGATAGAGAAAATGAAAAGAATGCTATAGTAAATAGCCACTTACTCACCACCTAGATTCTCCAATTGACATTTTTTATATTTGTTTTTATCAACTATCTATGTATGTCTAACCTATCATCAATTCATCTACTGCTGGGCATGGTAGAGCACACCTGTAATCCCAGTGGCTCTAGAGGCTGAGGCAGGAGGATCAAGAGTTCAAAGCTAGCTTCAGAAATTTAGCGAGGCCCTAAGCAACTCAGTGAGATCCTGTTTCTAAATAAAATATACAAAAGGGCTGGGATATGGCTTAGTGGTTGAGTGACGCTGGGTTCAATCCCTGGAACCCCCCCCCCCAAATTCCATCTTAATTTTTATTACACCTCAGCCATACATGTTGTTAGAATGTAATATGTGTTAAAATTGCTTAAGGTATGGGCTGGGGTTGTGGTTCAGTGGTACAGGACTCACCTAGCATGGGTGAGGCACTGGGTTCAATTCTCAGCACCACATAAAAATGAATGAATAAAATAAAGGTACTAGTATGGCAACATGTAAATCAATGGATGTGTAACTGATATGATTCTGCAATCTGTATACGGGGTAAAAATGGGAGTTCATAACCCACTTGAATCAAAGTGTGAATCATGATATGTCAATAACTATGTAATGTTTTGAACAACCAACAATAAAAAATTAAAAAAAAAACAATAATACATAAATCAATTGTTTCACACCAAATCTTTATGATATAACTTATTTGTAATCTAGAATTTTGTTCAGTCAACAGAATAGAATTATTTCATGATATGTTAAAACTATGGTTCAGGGAACATATGTAACAGTGTAGATATCACAGATTCTGTCGAATAGCTGCCAAGGTGTAACCTGGGGAAAGGTATTTTTACCCTGCTGAGCTTTGGTTTTTCAATATATGACTAAGGCTGTCTACCTCAAGCAGCCACTGGTGAATTAAGTAGATTAATGAACTTTAAGGACTTGGTAAGGTGCTTGACAAATAGTGAGCATTATTAGAATTGATACAGCAAAATTCTAATCCACATAGAGAATTAGAACAATTCATAGTAGTTTGTTAAATTTCGTCTGAAGCCTATGTTCTTACAAATTCACCTTTCAAGCTCACTGTGCCAGACCTTACTGCCATTCTGTATTTTCTGCTCATTCATTTCATTGTAATTTCCACTGGATTATAAATTTCAGTGGGGTAGATACTGTGTTCCTCTTATTTGATTATAGCTTCAACACCTGTAATAATATCTGACATATAACAGTTAAAAATAATAACCATTAAATAAATGAGAGCTAGATGACATATAATAATATTCTTGAAGAAATTTTAGTTACTACTATCTTCGGTAGTGTTGAACTGACCTTCAAGTATCTCAGCTTTTAAAATATTTCTATTATCATCAGATACTGTAATTAATAACAAATGCTACTAAAAGTATGTTTTTTAACCTTTATGGAAGTAAAATATAATAACACTATATTCTTTAATGGAATTTTTTACCTCTTTGCACAATAAACCAGAGTTAAAAAAAAAAATAAAGGTATTATGTCCATCTACAACTAAAAAAATTGCTTAAGGTAGAATTTACATACCACAAAATGCACCATCCTTAGTAGAGTTTTGAAGAATGGCATACGTCTGTGTAATCCAAATGCTTATTGAGATATTATCATTATCCCAGAAATCTTCCTTATTCCCTTCCTATTTGATTTCTGCTGTCACCCCCCACACAGTGCAAACCGCTAATCTGATATTTTTTCACCATAGATTTGTTCTGCCTATTTTAGAACTTCATATATATGAAATCATGATATGCACTCTTTTATGTAAGACTTTATTTCCATCAGTATGTTTCTGAGATTCATCCATTCCATTGTGATTAGTAATTCATTTTTTAAATGCTAAGTATGAAAATACCAGTTTGTACAATCTCCTGTGGATGGGCATTTGGGCTGTTTCTTGTATTGTTTTGTTTCTGATATTATGAATAAAGATGCTATGAAGTATTTCCAGAATAGCAAGTTGTTTTCTTTTTTAAATATGTATTTTTTAGTTGTAGTTGTACACAATATCTTTAATTTTTTTTATGTGGTACTGAGGATCGAACCCAGGGCCTCGCACTTGCTAGGTGAGTGTTCTACCGCTGAGCCACAATCCCAGCCCCAGCAAGTTGTTTTCTAGGCAACCTTCAAAAGTGACCAATGAAGATGTTATTTGGTATTGTTATGAACTTATAGTTTTCTATATTTGATATATTTTAATCAGTTGTTGCCCTTTTTCATTTTGATGTTTAAATTGTCCTGTGTTTAGGCAGTGGGAACCCCTTTAAGTCAGTTTTCTCCTATTTCCTTTCTTAAGATTCTAGGAGGGGGCTGTGGATGTGGCTTAAGCGGTAGCGCGTTCGCCTGGCATGCGTGCGGCCCGGGTTCGATCCTCAGCACCACATACCAACAAAGATGTGTCCGCTGAAAGCTAAAATGAATATTAAAAAAAATTCTCTCTCTCTGTCTCTCTATCTTTAAGAAAAAAAAAAAAAGATTCTAGGAGTTTGTTAACTTATTTGCTTTCAGGACAAAAATGATGTCCCAGGCATCATCCTGTTCATTTCTTGTCCCAGAATCAGCCATTTCTTTTTACTGGGAAAAGGGTTTTAAAACCATAATGTGGGTACTAGACATATTATTACTACTGAGTTATCATTGCTTTGAGCTTTCAGTGGACAGAGCTACAAATTATGTATTTTTTAAGAAGGAGAAAAATAAATTACAAATTTATACTGATGTTATTCCTACTCAATTACAGGGTTTTTACTTCTTTGACTTGGCAAGTCATCCTGGTACCTAATGGTATTAACACAGTTACTCATTTGCTTTGTCCTTCAGCGTGTGTATCAAGTTTTAAAATAATAATATCTGAGCCGGGTGAGGTGGTGCACACCTGTGATCCCAGTGGCTCAGGAGGCTGAGACAGGAGATCACAAGTTGGAGGCCAGCCTCAGCAAAAGTGAGGTGCTAAGCAGCTCAGTGAATCCCTGCCTCTAAATAAAATGCAAAATAGGGCTGGGGATGTGGCTCAGTGGTCAAATGCCCCTGAGTTCAATTCCTGGCACTCCCCCAAATAAAATAAAATAACAGTATCTATATCACCAATAACAAAACCACTATATTCTGGTTACGATTTCTTTGTGGTTCCTTTGGTTCTTAAGATATATTCTATGAGATAAGCCTAGTCAAAATAGTGTCTTACTACTGAGTAAAGAAAGAATCCATGAGTCTATGAAGATATAAATATGTAAGGAAATAAATGCATGAGGGAGAAGGAAAAGCTTTTCTTTAAGTAGAAAACCAATTAAATGTAGAAGAAATGCTGGAATTAGAAAATCATCATTTGGCAGTTTTCATCATCCTAACTGATTCAGGCAAGAATCATAAAGGATGCTGAGTAGTGGGTGAAAGTTTGACAAATGAGGATATTTACATAATTCCAGAGAATTTCCTATGATACTTATTAATTACAGAAGATAAAATAGTAATTTTACAGGGGAGAAATCTGGCAGAAACTAGCATAGTTAATCCTGCTAGTACTGGGACTGGTGGATAGTGTAAACTTACTGATAGGTTTTGCTGAGAAGAACTGAGTAACATTGCTGTAATGTTCCTGCCAAACCAGATCTCATCATGAGGAAACTGCACCTACCCAAACTGAGAGGCATTCTAGAAAGTAACTGGCTAATATGCTTCAAATGTAATTCTGGATTAAAGACATTAAGTGGCTGGGCACCACTTGTAAGCAGCTCAGGAGGCTGAGGCAGGAGGTTTGTAAATTTGAGGCCAGCCTCAGCAATTTAGTGAGGCCTTAAGCAACTTAGTGAGACCCTGTCTCTAAATAAAAATTAAAAAGGGGCTGGGGATGTGGCTCAATGGTAAAGTGCCTCTAAGTTCAATCTCCAGAATGGGGCGGGGAGGAAAAGGTGTTAAGTGAAAGTAAAGAAATACAACAGCTAAATGCAGTATGTGATCTTGTTTTTATTTTGCTACAAAGGACATTATTAGGGCAATTGATGAAGTTGGAACAAGTTCTGTAGATTACATAATAGTAGTCTTTCAACGTAAATTCCCTAATTTTGATTATTATACATTAGCCATATAAAAGAATTTTTTTTCCAGGAAATACAGACAGGTGAGTAAAGAATGAGAGATTGAGAAAGATAAAAAATGCAGAAAAATGTTAACATGGGGTTAACATCTTAGTGGAAGATATCTAGAATTCTTCCTACTGTTCTTGTAACTTTTTTGTAAATCTAAAATTATGTATGAAAAACCCCATCCTATTTTAAAGCCACTTAAAATAATTCTCCTTGTGGTTATGCTTTCACTTTGTGATGTAGTGAGGTTCATTTGTTTTAATCATATTTGGGCTTAATTTGGTGTTTTAATTCTATAAAACATGTCTATGGTTCTTTATTAACTTTTGGCTTATCCTTCAATGATAGGATGTCCAAATAAGGAATATTTTTAAGTAAGAAAATACATAGAATACTTAAATAATTTCATGAATATATCCTAGAGATAAAAGGGAAATTCTCTTCTGAATGCTTCTATTTTCTAAGTGAAATAAGAAGCAGTCTGGTTGGTATAGGGAAGGAGAGGGGGTTGCCTGCAGTCTGAAAAGAGTGAAGGTGTGAAAAAGGATTTTTGAAGAATAGAGAATGAATTGACTAAGAAAGTGGCTCTGAAACTTTAGCATCTGAATCACAGATTGCTGGGCCTCATTCCTAGAATTCCTGGCTTCATGGGTCTGGGATGAGGTCAAGAGTATGCATTCCCAATAAGGTCTTTTTTTCTTTTTTAAAATTTGTTCTTTTTAGATAAACATGGCAATAGAGTGTACTTTGACTTATCATACGTACATGGAGTATAACTTCCCATTCTTGTGGTTGTGCATGATGTGGAGTTTCACTGGTTGTGTATTCATATATGAACATAGGAAATTCCTGTCCAATTCATTCTACTGTCTTTCCCATTTCCATCCCCCTCCCTTCCCTTCATTCCCTTTGTCTAATCCAATTAACTTCTATTCTTCCCTCCCCCTTATTGTAAATTAGCATCACATATCAGAAAGAACATTTGGCCTTTGGCTTTTTGGGATTACCTTGGTTCACTTAGCATGATAGTCTCCAGCTCTACCCATTTACTGGGAAATGCCATAATTTCATTCTTATTTATGGCTGAGTAATATTCCATTGTGTATATATACCACATTTTCCTTATCCATTCATCTGTTGAAGGATACGTAGGCCCAACAAGCTCTTGATGCTTCCAGACTAGCTACTGGTCTGGGAGCCATACTTTTAGAACCACTGGACCAAGAAAATACACCAGGATTGCTGGCAGCACAGGAGCCCACTTAAAGTTTGTGGTCATGAATTTGGAGGGAGTCCAACCAGCATGATTATGTGTTTGTACCCCAAAATCCTCATTTTATCTGGTAATTTTCAGGCCTGGAGGAGGTGGCAAGCTGAATTTCACCAGGGTTGGGATTTAGATAAAGAGAGGATGGGGACATTAGTAACTGAAGTCACTAAATAAGCATATACACTTATTTCTTCTTTTCTTTCTTCACATGAATAAAAAGCTTACAATACCAACAAAAGAGAGCCGGGAAGGATGGAGAAGAGGATATACAGGAATAAGCTAAAAACACAAAGTACAAAGTTCAAAATGAACAGCAGAAAGGTCATATAAAGAATTAGAAAAAGATTTATACTCAAATAGCATGTTAGCTTTGCTGATCAATGTTGAGAAAATATGAGAAAACTAAAGATTTAAAAAGCAATTAGTATTTTGAAAAGGGATGGCTTAGGTATGATAAAAATAGGGCAATATAGAAAAAATATTTATGCTAGATTTTATAGACAGAATTCTAATAAGTAAACACCTATTTTTGCCATTGAAAAATCTTGCCAGGATCTTGAAGAGATATTTGCACACCCATGTCCATTACAGCCTTTCTTTTTTACAATTGCCAAGAGGTAGAAGCAGCCACATGTCCACTGACAGATGAATGGATAAGGGAAATGAGATATATCCATACAGTGAAATATTATAAAGTCTAATTAAGGAAATTCTGTCCCATGGTATAACCTGGATGAACCTATGCTAAGTAAAATAAACTCATCACAAAAGGTCAAATACTATATGATTCCACTCCTGTGAAGTATCTGGAACAGTCAAAATCATAGAAATATAAAGTAGAATCATGGCTACCAAAAGGGTGGGGGAGGGGAGAGGGGAAATCAATGTTTACTGGCTATAGTTTCAGGTTTGCAAGATGAACAATTTCTAGTGATTTGTCTCACAATAATATCAATATACTTAAAATTCCCGAACTACCCACTTAAAAATGATTAAGATGGTAAATTCAATGTTGTGTGTACTTTACCAACATAAGAAAAAAGTATTGCCAGACCTATACAGTATTCATCTTCCTTCTCAGTGGTTCAAAGAGGAAGTAAGAGCTACAAAATATTTTCATTCTAGCAATTTAAAAACATTGTTCCATGTATTATATTTATAACCAACTAAAAGCTCTGGAGAATATGATGTTCAGAAGAGCGTACCCAGAAATAATTAGAATGTTAGCTAAAGCTCAATGCATTAAATATGATTTAGTTAAACCAAACTGCAGGATAACAATTATGAGGATAAAAGTCAACTCCTCATTCCAAATGACAAAAAAAAAGGGAAATGACACTGAACTGCAGGGCCAGCAGTTACACAGATGAACAGATAGTGGTTAAATGCTGGACTAGGACCAAAACAAAGACTGCAGAATCCCATCATTATTTTATTTTAAAACATAAGAAATTGTTTTAATTTACTTGGGTGAGTTTATTGGTATGCTAGACAGGAAAGACTAGCATCCCAAATCTCATCTTGTCCTAACATCATAAAATTGTTTTAGAAAATAAATCCAAGGTCTTAAAGGAATACATGAAAATATATTAAAATAATATACAGATTAAAGAAAAAAAATTAAACAAAAATGTAATAGTAATATTAGTAAAATTCAGTATAGGAAGGCTATTCTATGTGAATACTGATTTCTAAAATGAATCCAGAAAGAAACAGAAATTCAACACTGGTGCTTTAAAAGTCCAAGATGATAGCATATTATGTATCATTTCTTAGGAAATTCAGAAAATACTTAGATCTTCTTATACTTTATAGAACTTTCATTTTATTCTAGGAGTGAGGGAAACTTTCTCCAATTTTCAAGTTGGAAGGTCTTCGTGAAGAAGAGATCATTTCCTAGAGTTAAATGTGGACTGAACTTGAAGTTGTTTCAGGGTGGTGGGACCTTTCAATTATCTTCAAAAGAAGTCTAAGGGTTGTCACTTTGAAAAAAGAAAGAAAAGGGGAAAAAGAAACCCTACCACCACAGGCGAATAGAAAAAAGAAGACAACCCCAACCAATTACACCACCACCGGATGGAGGAACCCAGCTGACACAAGCAGTCTAGGGAAGCTTGGGGTTTAGCTCTTTTGACTTCAGGAAAGACTGAACTGTGAGTATTCATTGATTTTTGAACTATATAAATGAGCTTTCATTTTAGTTAAAATTCGATTATCTGAGCATTCAAAGTGAAACCTGATTCATACTGATAAGGCTACTTTGGTACCAGCAATTCTGTTGCTTTTAGAGGTACTGAGTAAACATTTTGAAGGACACCTCTGCCTTAATTTCAAATGAGATGGTGTTATTCCTTCTTTAGGACACCTATTATTGAGATAGTCGCACTGCTTGTATTGTCTTTGTAGAGTACCACAAAGAGCTGCAGATCTACTTGAATCAAGCTATTTTCTCATGCTATAAGTTTTATTTGTAACATAGTAGAAATTATCTATGACTTCTTGACTTTACTAAGTTACGGCGCCTTCTTGCTTGAAATTATAGTATTCTTTATTATGTTATTACTACTTTATGGTAATTACCAGGCCAATTAAAGTTTAAGTTTGGTGTTTTAGAAGTAAATAAGGTGAATATTAAAGAAAAGAGAAAGAAAAATACTCTGTAGTTAATTCAAATAACGAAAATCAACAAATTTCTTTTGATAGTTCAAACTTAATAGACTCCTAATAGTATTATTTCCAAAGTAATGTGCTCTTGATATTTCCTTCTGTATACATCAGTTAAAGCAATTTTTGAAGCATGGCCTGAATAGATTCAAGTCATTATCAACACAGCTGTCGCAATCAAACAGGTATGTATTTCAGCATAGTAATGTGATGTTTATATAAACATGCCCAAAGTGCATTTAAAAAGCTTCTGCTTATCTGGAGTCACAATGGAATCTGTTGGGTTCTTTAGGGACAGCAGTTTTTACCAGATCCAGCTGAAAACAACTGCTAGAGGTAGAAGTAGGGTGGTGGTGGTGGTGGTGGTGGTGGTGGGAAGGTACAAGCACTAACACAGAGTTGCAAACTTAGGAACAAGATTTACCAAGTAACAAATACTATCTAGTATTAGAAAACTACTGTGATAAGATGCACTCTTGTAATCTGAATTACTTAGGAAAGCTGAGGTAGGAGGATTGCCAGTTGGAGGCCAACCTGGCCAATTTAGCAAGACCCTATCTCAAAATAAAAACAGCTGGGGGTGTGGCTCAGTGATATGGCACTTGCTCAGCATGCATGAGGCCCTGGGTTCCATCCCTGGTACTGCCAAAGGGGAAAATAAAAGAAAAAGAAAACTATTGCATCCTCTTCAATACAGGACCAGGGTCACAAGTAAGGTTCACTGGAAAATTCTGTGAATAAAGTGGTTTGGTTCTTGTCTTCACTGGCAATTCTTAACACATTAAACAAGTAGTTTCAAAAATATCACTAAATGGCCTTATGAATAGTGAGTGATTGACACTGTAATGAGCCAATAGAGTAGGAGGCAAAAATCAGCCACTAAGTTTAAAACAGAATCTAATATGTTAATTTGTTAATAATTGGATGCTAGCCATCTGATACATAGCAATACATGGTGGCTACTATTACTATTTAAATAAATGTATTGCTTTTCCTTTATTCTCTTTGAGACTAAGCAAAACCAGAAAAGTTTACTGATGGTCTTGTTCAACTGTTATTTATTTATTTTCCTCACAGAATAAAGCTGAGGCAAATGGTTTCAGAATATGTGCTTTGTGCTAACAGCTTTCTAGAAACTCTTGATTATGGCCACTGGACCTAGAAGTGTTGAGGAGATATGTTCTGGGAGATGATCTGGAATACTTTGTGATTCAGTAAACTGCATTTATTTACTTACTATAATGCACATAGCAACTAAAAAAGATCAACAATTTTTCAAAGGAGCAAAGCTAGCTGGCATAATCTCTTCTTAAAACTGCTTGGGGGAAATAATGTTAAAGGATTCACATCAAAATATTGCTAATAGAACTCAGCATTAATAAGGAAATGGTGATAAGGAGTGAGGTTTTGTAAAAAGGATCATGGGTTCTCAAAAGTCTGATCTGAGTCAACTTAGGCTTGGCCATATAAGAGCTGTGTGGCTATGGGCTAAGGTCCTAACCTGTTGATCTTTCAGAACCTCTTTTGTAAATCCTATCTCACACAGTTGTTGTAAAGAATATGTAAATTAAATAAATGTGCTCAACACAGGATTTGGTACATAGCCGGTGTTAAATAAATATCATTGATGGTTTGGCTGTCTAGCTCAGGGGTTCCGTTTTGACTGTACATTAGACTCCCCCCACAGCACCTTTTTTTTTTTTTTTTTT
>NW_026000249.1:29064859-29079577 GCF_001458135.2 Marmota marmota marmota
CCAAACCCCTTTTTTTTTTTTTTTTTGTACCAGGGATTAAGCCTATGGGTACTTAACTACTGAGCCACATCCACCGCCCTTTTTACTTTTTTTTTTTTTTGTACCAGGGATTGAACTCAGGGGCACTCATCCACTGAGCCACATCTCCAGCCCTTTTTTTGTGTCTAGAGACAGGGTCTCACTGAGTGGCTTAGGGCCTTGCTTCCTGAGCCATTGGGATTATAGACATGTGCCACCACACAAAGCTTATTTTCACTTTTTTTTGAGACAGGGTCTCACTAAGTTGCTGAGGCTGGCTTTGAACTCAAGATCCTCCTGCCTCACCCTCCCAAGCTGCTGGGATTACGGGAGTGTGCCACCCTGTCTGGGCCCACAGTAGTTTTTAAAGGAAACCAGTTCCTGAAGCGCATTCTGGTCCAATTACATCAGAATATCTGAGGAAGGAGCCAGGCACTGGTATCTTTTAAAGGTCCTCAAGTGGGACTGGGGTTGTGGCTGAGGGGTAGAGCACTGACTAGCATGTATGAAGCACCAGGTTCGATCCTCAGCACCACATAAAAATATATACATATATAAATCGAAGTTAAAAAAGTCCTCAAGGGGATTCTCATATGCAGCCAGGATTGAGTACCACTAAGAATCCCTTCTAAAAAAGTGCCCAAAGGGAGGCAGTAAGTTCCTTTTTGCCTCCCAAGATAGACCATTTTTCATTCTAAAAAAACATTTCCTTACGAGGAGGCAACATACATTTCTATTATTTCTATCACAGATCCCTGCTCTGCTTTCAGGTAATAAGATGAAAGCCTTTTCTCCATGGCCTTGTGAAATGCCCCCGTCTGCAAGGCAGGGTACCTACTTCTTTCAATTTGCTTCCATGACATGATTTGAATTCCTCTTCTCCTCATCTGGTCAGTGGCTTTTCCTAAGTGTGCTGCTGAGGATGCTCAAAAACTGCATTTCAGGGGAGACCCTATCAGCTTGGGACAGAACCAGATCAGTAGTAATAATCTTCATTGAAGACAGTTCATATCTAGAATTCAACTAAAGATGGAGTTATTTTTGTTGCAGGGGCATTGCTCACTGATTCAGCAAATGCAACTGTGTTTCTGTTAGTGCAGTGAAAAGTCCTGGCAGTACTTGTGCTTTTGATTTTAATATGCACATACAGAACTTTACAATCAATTCCCTCTTTGATTCAACAATACTTATTGAGCTAAGCACTTAGCACACAGAGGCAAACAAAACAGACTTGTTCTTAATCCTATTGGGGTTTAAAATCTAGCATGGAAGAAAATAGAAACTAATTACAGATGAGGTTTTCAAGTCATTTCAGCTACCTGAGCTCTCAAAACTCATCATTTCCTGTGTCATTGTCCTTTCACCAGGGGATAACATGTTTCTATCTGAACCTCTTGAGAGTAGCTCCCTGTGTGACCACACAACCCAGTTTGGTCTACACACACCCTTTTCCTCTTCTTGGTAATGCAGATTACATTATCAGTTTCATTTTGGGCAGCCTGCCTCTCTTCTTAGGCTGTCACATCCCAAGGAACATGCCTATAAATTTCTACAAACTTTGTGAAATCTATCTTTCTGCAGTCAAGAAACAGGACAGACGACTCAGTCTTCCGTGCTTCCTTCCTTTCTCCCTTCCTTCTGCTCTTCTCCCTCCACTGCCCTAAGCTTGGGAGACAGGCTCCCATTAGGGCTTACAGGAACTTCCTCTTCACCAGCCAGTTCCTCTTCCTTAGAGTCAACTCCCTCCCTGCTTTATAAGATTTTAAACACGAATGTTAACCCTCTACCAAAGTGGTTTCTTCTTGATCAAAAGAAAGACTACAATCTTCCAACTATTTTTCTTTTGAGCATAATGTCAAATCAAGAAATTAATGATCATGATTAAAATCCAATCTGTATTATTGTCTTCAGGGTTTGAATGCACACTCCTGCAAAAAGTTGAATGAGGGCAGGGTCCCTGTCTTGCCTTCATTTTCCAAACAGTACTTAGCTAAGTGTAAAACAGTTACTAAAATGAGATTAATCAAAAGATTTTTTTTAAAGCTAACTGTGTATGTGTGTGTGTGTGTGATGCTAGGGATGAAACTCAGGAACTCCCACATGCTAGGCAAGCACTCTACCACTGAGATATATCCCCAGCTTCAAACCTCACTTTTAATTGAATACTTGTTATGTGCCAGGATGAACTTCATCATATGTATTTTTCATTTTTACAAATGCAAGAAAAGATTATTTGCCCTTGATCACAGAGTGAGTTAGGTCTGAGTTTGAAAACCCTGCTCTGAATGTCTTTATATTACCCCTGATAACAGGCAGCTGTGGAGAAACAGGGCAGTCACCTTGAGAAAGGAATGGGATGAGACTTTTTGGAACCTGCTCCTTATGTCTTCCAGCACTTTATAACAGGGTCTCAGACTGAGTTCTTCATAGCAGTCAAATGTCAGAAAACATCCAGTAACAAGTAGAACATTCTCCACTGCCACAAACATGCTACCTATTTTTTTTTTTAATCTTTCTGTGGTACTAGGGATTGAACGTGGGCCTTCATGAAAGTTAAGCAAGTGCTTGGTCACTGAGCTACATCTCAACCCTTTTTAAGTTTTATTTGGAGACAAGATCTCACTCAGTTTCCCAGGCTGGTCTCGAACTTGGCATCCTCCTGCCTCAGCCTCCCAGGTAGCTGAGATTATAGGCATGGGCCATCACATACTATGTCTCATAAGGTTCTAGCAACAGTCTCAAATTATGTAACCCAGGGCATATTTAAACTTCAGTCAGTTACTTTCAAAATCTTGGACCATGCATTCTGTTTCCCATCTACATTATCCCTCTTGTGCTTGCAGTTCAAAAGGGCTAAAGGTTGCTGGCAGCTGACTTGGTTTGGTTTGGCTACTTTGTTCTCTTGATCAGTGTTATGTGAGTTTATGTAAGGAGACAGGTGCTGGCTTTTTTGGTCTGTTATGTTAACTGCATGTTCCTCTAGGCTTATGATGTTAATATTCCTACCTTGGTCTTGGGTTGAGAAGGTAGAAATTTAGGATCCTCTATTCCTGCCATCGCATGAGAGATCATTACCGTTTACCATCACACACCATGTGGCACTATGTGTCAAAATGATGAATGCCACATCTGAGAGGAAGGGCCAAGGCAGGAAGCAGTTCTGAAGCTGGGCAGGGCCTACAGTGGGCCCAGTTTACTCATGGCTGTAACCACATTTAGAGAAATTGATGTTCATCTTTGAGCATCAACATGATCTGTCATCTCCCTTGACCTCCACCCCTATTCCCATAACAGTCTCCCTAAGAAAGGATGTTCTTATTTTCATTTTAATATAATAAATGAAACAAACTCTGAGAAAAATGAGAAAGCTGTAGGGAAGTTTCGAGCAGGACGCTCCATGAGATCCTACGTTTGCTGACTGTTTTGTGAGACAGCAATACTATAGATATATGGTGTAGATGCATTGTGTAGATAGCTAAATGGTTCAAAGGTAGGAAAATAGTAACATTTCTCACAATATCTGAAAAGAAATAATTTATTACTTATGCTTTGAGTTAAAGTTACTGTCATTAAAATAGCAAATGAACCACAAGAATGGGAAGTTAGACTTGATGTATGTATAATATCAAAATACTTACTGTCATGGATAATTAAAAAGAACAAATAAAAAATGTTCAGAGTAAAAAAGGATAAAATAGCGAATGACTCAATGTTTGGTATTCTCTTGTAGGAAAAAAATCTGAAGACATAGGAACTACACACAAGGAACATGTCATTTAGCACCCGTTTTTGATCCCCACAGAAGACAAGAAGAAGTCACATCCTAACAATGACAACTACTTCAGTCGGCAGCTGGTCTTGCTCCTCCCACGGAACAAGCTCTATAACTAATTACAGTGACCAAGTGCCACAAAATGTGTCAAGAGCACCAAACGTTACAAGCTGTTCCATGGATGAAAACTTACTATCCACTGTGTTAACAACATTCTATTCTGTGATCTTCGTTGTGGGATTGATTGGAAACATAATCGCCCTCTATGTGTTTCTCGGCATCCATCGCAAGAGAAATTCCATTCAAATTTACCTACTTAATGTCGCCATTGCAGACCTTCTGCTCATCTTCTGCCTCCCTTTCCGAATAATGTATCACATTAACCAAAACAAATGGACACTAGGTGTGGTTTTTTGCAAGGTTGTGGGAACACTATTTTATATGAATATGTACATTAGTATTATTTTGCTTGGATTCATCAGTTTGGATCGCTACATAAAAATTAATCGGTCTCTACAACAACGCAGGGCAATAACAACCAGACAAAGTATTTATGTTTGCTGTATAGTGTGGATAGTTGCTCTTGCTGGATTTTTAACTATGATTGTTTTAACACTTAAGAAGGGAGGGCACAATTCCACAATGTGTTTCCATTATAGAGATAGGCACAATGCTAAAGGAGAGGCCATTTTTAACTTTGTTCTTGTGATAATGTTCTGGCTCATTTTCCTACTAATAATCCTTTCGTATATTAAGATTGGTAAGAATCTATTGAGGATTTCTAAAAGGAGGTCCAAATTTCCCAATTCGGGTAAATATGCCACCACAGCCCGGAATTCCTTTATTGTACTGATCATTTTTACTCTCTGTTTTGTTCCCTATCATGCTTTTCGATTCATCTACATTTCTTCCCAGATCAATGTATCATCTTGCTATTGGAAGGAGATCGTTCACAAAACCAATGAGATCATGCTTGTTCTGTCGTCTTTCAATAGCTGCTTGGATCCAGTCATGTATTTCCTGATGTCCAGTAATATTCGCAAAATAATGTGTCACCTTCTTTTTAGACGATTTCAAGGGGAAGCAAGCAGAAGTGAAAGCACTTCAGAATTTAAGCCAGGATACTCCCTGCATGAGACATCTGTGGCAGCTAAGATAATGTAGAGCTCTAAAAGTACTTGAGGTGAACATACTGGAAAGATTGATAACGATCCAGCCTCTTAATTCCATGAAAATCTAAAAACATATGAAACAAAGCCCTTGCATTTAGAAGACTCAAGCCTTCTCAAATCTCTGTTTGCATTTGTGATATTTCACTTGCTTACTTGTAAAATGTCTCAAGGCAAAGGGAAATTTATACACTGTATGTAAAATTCTCTCAAAATACACTGTTAAGCTAACATTCTTAACAATGGATTATAAAGTTATATGAAACTCATGGCTTTAACAATGGAATTACTAAAACAAATAGCATAGTTTCTCAAGTCATTAAAGTAGTTACTAAAATGAAGCACCTGATACTAATTTAAATTTTGTTTCCAAATAAGTTAAGTGATTTTAGGATTGACTGAAAATGTCAGAAAGTATATGCTTGTGTATCATTATAAAAGCTTATATAATTTGCTTCTATATTCATTTTGCCTAAAGTTCTATTAACAGATGAAATGATAATAAAATTCTAATAAAAATGAGATCACCCACTATCTATCACTGCTTAGAACAAAATGGAAAGAATTCAGATGCCAGAAAGTAAAAATTAAACAGATAAGTGATGAATTTAATAGCCTAGCAAAAGGATTTGAAACTGTACCTTGGGCTGGGGCTGGTTCTCAGTGGAAGAATGCTTGCCTACCATGTGTGAGGCACTGGGTTCAATCCTCAGCACCACATAGAAATAAATAAAATAAAGGTATTGTGTCCACCTAAAACTAAAAATATATATTTTTTAAAAACTGCACCTTACTTAAAACAGATTTATAAATGATTCAGCCATCTCAGTCACACTTTGGTTGGATCAAATCAAAGATGTGCATACATCCAGCAAGTTCACCACAAGGTATGTGTCTTCCAGAATCACTCAAATTCGTATGCAAGACACATGTAGTGATGCTCAGTGCACTAAGTACTCTTTATAATATTAAAAAAACGGGAGGGCTAGGAATATAGCTCAGTTGGTAGAGTGCTTGCCTCACATACAAAAGACCCTGGGTTCAATCCCCAGAACCCCCCCCACACAAAAACAAACAAACAAACAAACAAACAAAAAAACTGGAAACAAGTATGTATGAAGAAAGGTATGAAGAAGCAAACTGTGGTTCATTACCAACATGGAGAACCATATAGAACCTCAATGCCATGAACTATATCCACATGTATCAACATGGAGAAATCTCAAAAATAATATTGAGTGAGAAAAAAAAACATACAAAATTGCAAAAGGGTATGTATCACATGATTATTTATGTAAGGTACAAAATTAAAGATTCAAGATAATAAAAGAAACCCTAGAGATTTGTATTAAAAGAAGTAAGCCATATGTGGCAGTAAATGCCTGTGATCCCAGCTACTGGGGAGGCTGAGGCAGGAGGATCATAAGTTTAAGGTCAGCCTCAGCAACTTAAGAGCTTAGTATATTACTTGGCACATAGGAAATCAATATATTTTTATTGAATAATTGAATGAATGAAGGGATGAAAGGATGGGTAGATGAATGAAGAAGACATGGAGAAAGGGAAGGAAAGGGTGTTTAAAAAAAAAGCAGCAAAAACTGGGTATTCCTTAGCTTTTTTCCTAGTCAATCTACATGGGTATAGCTACATAGAATATTATATAATTTCTACCCGGGGAGGTGTCATTAGGCAAAACTCCTCGACAGTTTGTCCAGCATTTGTCAAGGTCTTTGGCTACCCACCAAGCCAAAGTGTCATTGAATCAATAGGTAAAAGTGTGTTAATGATAAATTCTAAGGGTACATTTGTAAGTTTCTGTCACAGAATATGAAATTTTTGTTAGATTACTTCTTAAAACTCAAGTTAAGCCACTGGCTGGGAAATCAGAGTTTAAGAACATGGAGGCTTTTTGTAGAGCTGAATTTATTTTAATGAGATTTGGCTTTTGTTCAGTGAGTGAGTATCCAGTTAACCTTATTTCAGTAAAGTGCACAACTTGTTGAAGAGAGAATAGGCCATAGCAAAAAAATATACTTAAAAACAAGCTACATTTGCAGATAAAAATTAAAATCTGCAGAAAAATTAGTGGCCCAGAAAAAAAGTAATTAAATTATTTTAAGTATTTTGGCCTTACAATGTTAACAAATGCCATCTAAATGAAATTCAGCACTTCCGTTTATATGATTTTGGAAACTTTGATCTTCCCTCATGTCCTTGAAATTAAAAATTCACTTTACATTACTGGTAAACATTTTGTATCCTTAACATGTCTCTATTCAAAACACACAATTTGAATGGTTAAATTATATTATAAATTATTATCAGTTCTAAGGAACATTAAAATATAAATACATTCAGTTCTAGAAGCTATCTCATTATTAAGTGAGATGATCATACTAATCCCTAAGCCCTACACAATGGCATTCTTTTTTTAATGATTTTTTTTAAAAAATACTTTTTAGGGCTGGGGATGTGGCTCAAGCGGTAGCGCGTTCGCCTGGCATGCGTGCGGCCTGGGTTCGATCTTCAGCACCACATACAAAGATGTTGTGTCCGCCGAAAACTAAAAAATAAATATTAACAAAGTCTTTAAAAAAATACTTTTTAGTTGTTGATGGACTTTTATTTTATTTATTTGTATGTGGTGGTGAGAATCGAACCCAGTGCCTCACACATGCAAGACAAATGCTCTTCCACTGAGCCAGAACCTCAGCCCTGACAGTGGCATTCTTTTTTTTTAATATTTATTTTTTAGTTGTAGTTGGACACAATACCTTTATTTATTTATTTTTATGTGGCGCGGAGTATTGAACCCAAGGTCTTTCACGTGCTAGGTGAGCACTCTACCATTAGGCCACAACCCCAGCCCCCACACTGGCATTCTTAAAATTTTTTTAATAAAGCTTACTGAGTTAATTCTTGCTATATTATTATTTTCAATAAAATAAATTTTGATGAAAGTCCATCTGTCTGTAACCTTATAATGGGTTGTTTACTGATAGAACTGGATCCTGATAATATTTCTAAGGTTTTAGAAAAATATGCTACTGACTCACCAAATATAGGGCTATTTATTGCATAAAATCTTTCTATTTCTTACTGAACATTGGTGTATGTAAGTAGGAAACACTGTTCTTACCTCCCCCAACCCAAGGTTCACTGCTAAAAGCATACCGAAAAGGGAAATTCAGAAATATATACATACTTTCACCTTGCAAAAGACCTTCAAAACAAGTTTCTAAATAACATCTCACATATGCAAAACCAAACAAGGGCAAGATGCACCACCTGCCTACCAGAGTGAGACCTCAATACTGAGTACTGAGACCTCAATGCTGAGTACTGCTGTTAGTTTTGGAATGTCTTCTGTGTGGAGCCAGGTTTGAGGGAGGTTGACTTTCCCCCATCCTATTGGTAGAAAAAGACAGTTCTCTTCCAGTACAGAAGGTTTTCTTTCTTTCTTTTTTCTTTTGATACCAGGCATTTAATTCAGACGTGTTTAATCCCTGAGCCACATTCCCAGCCCTTTTTTTGTCTAGAGACAGGGTCTTGCTAAATTGCTTAGGGCCTCACTAAGTTGCTAAGACTGGCTCTGAACTCACGGTTCTCCTGCCTTAGGCTCCTGAGCCACTGGGATTACAGGCGTGTACCACCATACTCAGCTCAAGGTTTTATTTTCAACTTTTAAAAATGGATTAGTCCTGCTGATATAAAAATAGAACTGATATAATTGCAACTATTTGAACTTTGGCATTATTGAAAATTATTCATAAGAGAAAAACAACATGAAATAGAGTTCTCTGAACAAGCAACCTGGATGCTGCAGAAACATGTTAATGAGCTAATTAATTTTTAGGTATTTGAAGTACTTGTTGAGCATCCCTAATCTGAAAAGCTGAAATCCCAAATGTTTCCAAATCTGAAACTTTTTTTTTTGTCAATGCTGGGGATAGAAACTAGGATCTGGCACATGCTAGCCAAGTGCTCTACCACTGGGCTACGCCCCAGCTCTGAAACCCTGAAACATTTTTAAGTTTCAGATTTTGGATTTTCAGGTTAGGGATGCTCAAATGGTAAAGTCTCTGCAGATATTCCTGAATCAGAAAAACACTTCTATGATCCAAAACACTTCTTGTCCAAACATCCCAGATAAGGAATATTTAACCTGTGTAATGGAAACTTACTTTACCAGATATTAAAATATATTCTTATCCTTCAATAAGAAAAACATTGAAGAGCAGATGAAAAGATAAACTAATCAGTGGGATAGAGTACACATCTCTTTGTAGACCCTAGATAACATATGAGAAGAGTATATGACATATTAATAGCTCTCAAAAGAGTCAGGACAGGAACAAATCAGAGGGAGACCTAAGATTCTGTTAGTCAAGATGTGCTAGAATATTACAAAGCTTCTTAGGTAACTGATATATTTTCTTCCCTTAGAGAGAATCACCACAAATAAAGGAAACATTACAAAAAGCACCAGGAAGGAAAGGATAGATTAATCAATAGTGCTATACCTTCTTAAACTAAAAAGCTAACTTATTGCCTCACCTTGTATCACACCAAAAAATATAAGTAGATGTAAAATTGAAATGTAAATAATGAGATCACTAAAATATTAAAAAACATAGGTGACTAACTCATCTGTGGGTGGGAAAGAATTTTCTATTAATTAAAAAAAGAAATAAATCTGGGTGTGGTGGCCTGTAATCCCAGTGAATCAGGAGGCTGAGGCAGGAGGATCACAAGCTAGAGGCCAGCCTCAGCAATTAAGTGAGGCTCCATCTCAAACTCAAAATTAAAAAGGTCTGGAGAGGTAGCTCAGTGGTAAAGCACCCTGGGGTTCTAACCCCAGCACAGCCCCCTTGGGGGAAAAAAAAAAAACAAAACAGAAATAGGTATAGGGAAAAATCCATAGATTTGAATGAACAAAAATTTAGATTCTTTTTTTTTTTTTGGTTTATACAAGAGTTTATAGAGAAAAAAAATCCACCCACTAGCTCCCATGCTGAGGATTACAACCAGGTCCCTGCTGCCAAGTTCTGTGTTTAGGTAAAGCATGAGAAAATCTTCCATTTTTTTTAAAGTCACAAATGGGTTTCTTTCTTTTTTTTTAATTGGTTATTCAAAACATTACAAAACTCTAGACATATCATATTTCATACATTCAATTCAAGTGGGTTATGAACTCCCATTTTTACCCCAAATACAGATTGCAAAATCACATCGATTACACATCCACATTTTTACATAATGCCATATCAGTAACTGTTGTATTCTGCTACCTTTCCTATCCTCTACTATCCCCCCTCCCCTCCCCTCCCATCTTCTTTCTCTACCCCATCTGTTGAAAAAAATTTAGATTCTTCTTTGTCAAAAACTGTAAACCAAGGGCTGGGCTATAGATCAGTGGTAGAGCGCTTGCCTAGCATGTGTGAGGCACTGGGTTCGATCCATAGCACCATGTAAAAATAAATAAAATCAAGGCATTCTGTTCATCTGTAACTACAAAAGCGAAAGCATAAAGCAGGAGAAATATTCTCAACAGATATGATATTCACTGGAGAGCCTTTTGTGTCAGGTACCCACAAACACCATAAACTTTAAAGAAGCTTATATTTTGTCTGGAAGAAAGCATTTGTAACTCCAGATATAATCCGAATTACATCAACTCAGATGAAAGAGAAACTATGGCACACTCTCAGGTTGGATGGCTGGCGCAGTGTCATTTGTCATGGCTACATGGCTCAGTTGAATGGCTGCCGGCAGCACCTCAGCTCAGTCTGGAATTACAGAGGAAGACTTGGCAAGCTGGTTGGGTGGTTCTAACAGTGGGTTGAGAAGTGAGAGGAGGTACAGATTTGTACTAAACCTCCATTTTGCCTCTTATTTTCCTCCTTCAAGTTCACATGCAATAGAATGAGAAGCCAAGTAAAAGCTGCCAGACACAGTGGCAAATGCCTGTAATCCCAGCATCTTGGGAGGCTGAGGCAGGAGGATCTTGAGTTCAAAGGCAGACTAGCAATTTAGCGAGGCCCTAAGCAACTCAGTGAGACCTTGTCTCTAAATAAAATATAAAAAAGGGCTGGGGGTGTGGCTCAGTGGTTAAGTGCCCCTTGGGGTTCTCCCCAGTACAAAAAAAAAGCTTATTTATATGCTTTTTACTGTGCTGGGTGCTTTACATGCATTATCACCATTTAGTCTCCATTCCATTGGGGTATAAGCAGTAACTATATTTTCCATATGAAGGGATGCAAGTTGGTAAGCTTCCATTTCATAGTCACTGTCTCTGCTAAGAAAATGTTTTCCATTTTTTTTTTCATTTTATCCATGCACTGTAGTGACTGCTGAGATGTCTTTTGCTTTACAAATCCTAAGATGCCATGAACATCTATTTGGGGCCAAAGTTCTGCTGATCATTCATCAAAATTGTCTGATATCAAAACACCAAACTCCTTAAGACTGGTTTTCCAGCTATCATACATTTGTACATTCTGAAAGCTCTCTCTGAAACAGGGATAATGATCCAGAACAGACTCGTACAGGTGGAATTGAAGAAAAAAAAATGAAATTGAATCTGAGCATGTTACCCTAATTGATTGTGCTTCTAGCCCATGAAATGCATAAGACGAGCTTTGGAAAAGTTTTTTAATTATGGTTTAGATACAGGTGTGCACAGAATCTCTTTTTGCTTTAATAAGCCATGCAAATTATTTCAGGAGCAACAGTTAATTGTTAGTTATAATCTGGCCTGGTAATTTCACATATAAAATTTTTGTTTTGTTTAGTAATGAAACACTTTAGAATACATAAAAAGAAGAAAAAATACAACGTAATATGCAGGTAAGCACTCATCATCCAAATTGGACAGGTGTTAATATTTTGGCCTTACTTAAAAGTTCTCTCACCAGCCACTTGGGAGGTTGAGGCAGGAGGATTGCAAGAGGCCAGCCTCAGCAACTAAGGGAGTCTCTCAGCAACTTAATGAGACTCTATCTCAAACTAAAAAGGCTGGGCTGTGGATCAGTAGGTAAAGCATCTGTGGGGTCAATCCCCAGTTTAAAATTTTTTTTTTCTCACACCCATATGTGCAATCCAAAAAGTTAGATATCCTAAAGCTCACTTCATACCAACCCGCAAGTCTATTTCCTAAAGTTAGCACATATCATTTGGATATACATTGTTGTACTTTTACAACATATATGTGCATAACAATATGCATTTTTTTGTTTCAAAAGTTCACACAAATGGTGTCTTAGTATTATAGCCCTTTGTAACTTTTTTCACTCAAATTATGCTTATCTAGTTGATAACAAGGAAGTTTTATTCATTTATTTTCACTGATACAGTACTTCACTGTAGGAAAAAACAATAGTTCATTTCTCCACTTCCCCTGACAATGGGCACTTAGGTGGTTTCCACTTGGTCCACTATTAGAAACCACAATTGAGCAAAGTCTTTTGTATGCCTTGCACCCATGCGTGAAGGTTGTCTATAGTTGATAGAAGTAGGAGTGCTTGGTTGTAAGGGTCTGTCTGCTTGTCTTGGTTTTGACAAATCACTTTCCAAAGTGATTTTACCATTTATATACCCATCGTGCCACTAGGCAGACATGAGTTCCGATTTACCCACATCCTCACTAACACTTGGTTTTTATCACATTTACTAAATTTCCTCAATTTGATAGGTGTGAAATGGTATCTCATTGTGGTTTTTACTGGCACATCCCTCATTACCAGTGCTAGGGAGCATCATCTCATGTTATTTTTTGCTTACGTAGGTTTCTTCTTGGGTGAATGATCTATTCATATCTAAACCTTTTCTCCTCCCTTTTATCCTGAGTTGCTTGCCTTTTTTCCTTCTAAAAAATTGTGAATGGCATAATTTGGTGTGAACATACTTTATATACAGAGTTATGAAAAATTGTGCTGTGAATGGATAATTATGAATGTAATGCATTCCATCATTGTCTTGTATGTAAGAAATAAAAAAAAAAGAAAAAAAAAGAAAGAAAAAAACTCCAGTTTGGAAAAAAAAATTGTGAAGGGCTGGGGTTGTGGCTCAGTCAGTGGTAGAGCACTTGCCTTGCATACATGAGGCACCGGGTTCGATCCTCAGCACCACATAAAAATAAATAAATAAAATAAAGATATTGTGTCCCTCTACAACTAAAAATATTCAAAAAATTGTTGAAGGGCTGGAGTTGTAGCTCAGTGGTGGAGCGCTTGCCTAGCATGCGTGAGGCACTGGGTTTGATCCTCAGCCCCACATAAAAATAAATAAGTAAAATAAAGGTTTAAAAATTGTCAAAGTCATTCTTTATATATTCTGGAGCACAATCCTTTCTTATTTATATGGGCTACAAATAAGTTCTAATGTGCTTGCCTTTTATTTTGTATATGGTTTATTTTGCTCAAAAGCAAAGTAAAATATTTTTCTAATCAATAAATCTAGATTAAACACTGGCCCTTTGATATACACCCCTTAAGGACTAAGCTAAAGAATTTGTAGATAAAATTATAATTCAACAGGTTGGTATTTCAGTTACAAATAATACAGAGGCATCAAATTAGGTGATCTCTGAAATCATGAAAATAGAAATGTTTTCTGGATACTAAACTATAGACCCCCAAAACCTGAATACAGATATATAGAAGAATTTTAAAGAGATAGAAAGTCTCTTAGACCAGATGACCTGATTAAATGTATCAGCATATCTAAGGAAAGAATTAACCATTCACTAGGGGGTGAAGTAAAATTAGAAAAAAACAAGTTTCCAGGAAAATGTAGGTATTGCCCATTCAAATGCAGTCCAGGGGATTAGTCTTGGCCAATGGATGTGGAATACTTCCGATTTTACTGGTAAGGGCAGGACAAGAATTTTGGTGAGTCTGAACCTGATAGGTTTTATTAGCCCAGTAACATCATTAAATAATGAGTCAAGAGGCAGTATAGCAGGTTAAAAGGGTGGGTGACACAGTCAGACTGCCTGAGTTCAATTTTTGGTTCCACCAATTACTATGTAATCTCGGATCAGTTCTATTTCCCCTACTGAAAGGGTTGTTAGGAAGACCAAATCAGTTTTAAAAAACTGCACCAAGCAAGTAAGAAACATCCAGTGTTATCCAAATACCCAAATGCCAAGGGAAAGATAGGGGAAATACACAAAATGGAATGGGTAGAAGCTGAGAGTAAACATCAGAACTAGAGATATACAGTGGGAATCAATTTGGATCCAATGAATGGAGGATGTATAACTCAAAAGGGGTAACTTAGCCTTAGCTTTCATTCATTATAGCAAAGTCCTGGACAAGAGAGGTAGCAGATCCATTCCATTTTATGCTAGTCAGAACCATACTCTGAAATTTGAGCAAGTAAAAGAAAATGGGGGTGCCTAGTGAGATGGCAGAATAAGATATGCTAAAACATAACCAATCCTTGGCTTTGTTTTGCCTAATCAGGGTGGTTCAACTGGTTACCACATTGCATTGTGAAATAGGGACAAGCACCTTCCTTAGAAACCTGGCTCAGCTGGGCGCGGTGGCGCACACCTGTAATCCTAGTGGCTCCAGAGGCTGAGGTAGGAGCATCATGAGTTCAAAGCCAGCCTCAGCAATCTAGCAAGGCTCCAAGCAGTTCAGTGAGACCCTGTCTCAAAACAAAAAAATAAAAAGGGCTGGGGTGCAAATGCAGCTCAGGGGTTAAGTGCCCTTGGTTCAATTCCTGGTACCAAAAAAAAAAAAAAAAAAAAAA
>NW_026000249.1:29080425-29086077 GCF_001458135.2 Marmota marmota marmota
CCCCAGCCCCAGCCCCCTACTTTCACTTTTAAATGACTTTCTCACCAATTAGTGCCCTATTCTCTTGTGGTCCACCTCCCCGCCCCCATCTGTCAGAAGCAGAAATGCTTCAATTCCACATGGAAATTCAGTTTTTACTCAAAGAAAAACACTTGTTTCCTCTATATGAATAAAAAACATGCTCAGATGGCTGCAAAGGGAACTGATGAGGTTTGCATGCATGTTCATATTCAGTTCCCCTTTGTGGCTAGCAAGGCTTGAAAAACACAGGAACACGTAGGGTCAGCTCTTGCGGGGACAAGAGTGGAGGGTTCCAGATATCTATGGCAAGTAGGGAGAGAAGGCAGCTAAGTGAGTGTTATGGTCCAATGATTTGATATTTGTGATCCTGAAAAGAAAAGAAACTTTGAGTAACGAGTACAACCTAGACAGTGGGGAGGGGGGAGCCACTCCACCCTGCTAGTCTGGTCATCTTTCTGTAGCCGTTCACTCTCTAGTGTTGGAGAGATCAGTGAATTTATCCAGCTCTCAGGGTGAAACATACTATTGGGAAGTAGCAGAATTCGATTTTTCTTCTGGTTTTACTGAAAAGCTAGATTAATATTCTGGAAACAGAAAAGAAAGGGAGAGACTATAAGGGATTAAAAAAATACAAAGGAAGCAGCATAAATTCATGGCACATTTAATATATCTTTAAAAATGAAAAAGAGGAGCTGGGGTTTATGGCTCAGTGGTACAGCACTTGCCTAGCATGTGTGAGGCCCTGGATTCAATCCTTAGCACCACATAGAAATAAATAAATAAAGTAAAACAAAACATTCCATCTAAATTAAAAAAAAATGAAGAAGAAACAAAATAACAACAGCTCCAAGACTTAAGTGGGTCATGAAGGGCATCCCTTTGCAAATACAATGTCTTTTTTCTTTGAGGAATATTACTCAGGAAATAGTGGACTCTGTGGTACACATACTATATTCATCTCAAAGAAAAGAACCAATGCACTGCACTTTGAGGAAGAAATATAAGTGTTATTAGAACTTTAAAATTACAAGAATATTAAAAATAAATGAGGTAGATTAAAAATGACCCTGAATTCTCTGCCACTCTTTTTGAATTTGGACAGATATTGAGACTTGTTTTGACCAGTAAAAATATTGTGGCCAGTGTGGTGGTGCACATCTGTAATGCTAGCAGCTTGGGAGGCTGAGGCAGGAGGATCACGAGTTCAAAGCCAGCTTCAGCAACTTAGTGAGGCCCTAAGCAACTCAGCAAGACCCTGTCTGTAAATAAAATATAAAAAATATAAAACGGGCTGGGGATGTGGCTCAGTGGTTAAGTGCCCCTGGGTTCAATCCCTGGCACCAAATAATAATAATCATAATTATAAAAATAAAATATTGTGGATATTGTATGACATCTGAGCAAAGCTTTAAGAGATCTTGCAGCTGCCAGTTTTCCTCTCTTGGAACCCTAAGATCATCTCATCGTAAATAAATCCAGGATGAAAAATCACATAGAGAGGGATGTCCAGCTTGCCAAACCATCCCAAGTAACTCTCTAGACATGTGAGTGAGGATATCTTGAACCATCAAGCCTCAGTTGAGCTGCCAGATGACTATGTTGCATGAATGATCCCAGGTGAGACTCAGAAGACAGCTCAGCTCAGAACAAACTGCAGAGTTGAGAATGAATCAAGAATTGTTTTGTTAAGCTACCAAGTCTGGGGGTGGTTTGGTATGCAGCAACAGATAAATGATGCATATAAAATGTAAGTGAAGAGAATGTATGGAATGAATTTTTTAAAAAGCAACAGTGAATTTAAGAAATTTCTTTAGCAAAAAAAGGCAACGCTCCAAATTATTTTACTTGGAAGCTCACAAGCCTGTGTGTGTTTGCATATATGTGTGTGTGTGTGTGTGTGTGTGTGTGTGTGTGAGAGAGAGAGAGAGAGAGAGAGAGAGAGACATACACACAAACACACTAACTTTCTAAACCTTTTACGTGGTGGGGAGTAGTTCTCAACGATACTATCAAGCATATACTCCTCCTGATGGAGAGAACTGAATAATGAGACAATTAGTTTAGGGTGTTTTTTATTTTTCCCTTCGCAGGGGCGCTCTACCACTGAGCCACACCCCCAACCCTTTCTAGTTTTTGAGATAGGGTCTCGCGATATTACCCAGGCTGGCCTCCAACATGAGATCCTCCTGCCTCAGCCGATTACCTTCAAGCACCACTGCATCTGGCTAGGGCATCTCTTAAGATGAAGGGGTCTTCATAGGCTGACAGGAGAAAGTGACTACAGTGGAGGACAAAGGTGATTTCTCCTATGCTTTCTTCAAAAGGTGAAACATACTTTAAATTGCAGTTATTGTTATTATTACAAGCCTTTTAGTACTATTTGCCCTTTACAACTATATCCATCGATTGCCATGATTTTTTTAAAAGTTAAAAACTGATAGATGGTAATGAAAATTTTCACATACTAAAATATCAAGACTTTCTTTTTACCATCAGGATAACTATGGTTCTGAATATTTTACCAAGGTGACTCTTGTGAGAATCACTAGTACAAAATAAAACAAAACAATCCCCAAAGGACATAGTGTATTAAAGGCAGATAAGTGGTACTGGGTTTTCATCTTAAGGACAGAAATACATTGTCTATACAATTACTTTTATTCTATCACATTTAAATTGGTTTTCAGCTACTAAAATATAGTTTATAATTTTATTAGCGCTTAAAATTAAAACAAAAAGAAACCCTAAACTTTTCTATTGCTTTATGTTTCCAGTTAGAAAATAGTGCAATGCGGACAGCTTCTGCGGCTGATAGCAATGGGTTTATCAAGGGCCGGTGATATAGTGCCCTCTGCTGGCCAGAGCACCATGCAAGAAGTGAACCACTTACAGACTGCGTTAAAATTTAACTTCGGCATTTTCCTTCCAATTTTCTTCTACTAAATATTTCCGGAGATATGGAACTTTAGAGAACTTATTATTTCCTAGCTTCAATGCTTTCTTTTTACTTTTATTAAAACAACACATTTTACCATTTGGAGGAAGAGAAAGATGAGGCAACATGAAAATATTAGAAACTCTGATACCTATGCTTCTATTTGAGAAATAAATAAAACAAGACTTATTTAGAGTGATGCCTTAAAATGATTGCTTCAAGTCTAACTTCTCTATCAAAGGATTACCAAGATGCAAACACCAGTGAAACTGTGGATTTAGACAAGAATCATCATCAATGGATGCTAATTCCATGGTGTGGAAGGAAAACATTTCATAGAGTCTCAAAATATGACCCTCAGAATACTTATTGATTACTAAGGGAAAGGGGTACCTCTACAATGGAAGGTTGACAGGAGTTAATAAGTTTCCAGATCGAAATCTGGAAACTTGTACATAAATGAGATACATTTTTTGGGTCACTTTATCCAAAGCAACAAAACAGATTCTGTGGGTACTATCTTATACAGTGAGAGTATGTATAAAGTAGTATACAAGAACGTGGGCTCCAAGGATGGCAAGTTCAAAGCCAACCTCAGCAAAAGCGAGGCACTAAGCAACTCAGTGAGACCCTGTCTCAAAATAAAATACAAAATGGGGCTGGGGATGTGGCTCAGTGTTCGAGGGCCCCTGAGTTTAACACCAGGCACCCGCAACCTCTCTCCCCAACCCCTAGCCACAAAAAAAAAAAAAAAAAAATGTGGACTCCGAAATCAGACAATCTGGGGTTACAGTATACCAGTTTTATTACCACAGGCAAGTCATTTGTCCTGTATAGACCTAAAACTATCATCTAGAATAGGAAAGTAATAATAGCATTTATTTTAGAAATATCTTTAAAATTCAGTGGCTGTCATTTATTATTATTAATCTTTCTTTCTTCTTTTCTCCTTCCTTCCTTTTTTATCTTGTGCTAGCGATGGAACCTAGGGCCTTGTGCATGCTAGGTAGGTGCTGTACCATTAAGCTACATCCTGAGTCCTATTACTAATTTTTAACAGTGGTTCTCAGAAAAACTGATTACTTCAATACTTGGTGCTCTGAATATGAGAAACCAAATGCAAACACTAACCCACTAACCAGTACAGAAGGAAGACCTCAGATACTCAGTTCTTCCTCATCTCTCTTTCTTTTCCCCCTTTGAATAAGGATAGAAAGTGATATGGAACAAGGACTTAATTTTACCTAGAAGTTCAAAAGAAGTGATTGGTAATAAAATCAATGGCCATGTAACCTTGGTCCTGGAAAGAGATAGTGGAACGATGAGAATTCTGGGCACTGATATATGGTGCTTTCTTAATGACCTTAATGCAACCCAAGTTGCTGTTTCCCAGGGTCTGATGTGATCAAATGCTTCATTTTCAGAAATCTTTACTTTGGCATTTCAAAGAACCCACAGGAAAAAAAATGATCGATTGCCTGTGTAGTTAAGCATGCCTATAATTCCAACTACTTGGGAAGCTGAGCAAGGAGGATCACATTCTAGATCAGCCTCAGCAACTTAATGAGACCCTGTATCAAAATAAAAACATAAGGCCAAGTACTATGGTGCATGCCTGTAATCCCAGCAGCTCAGGAGGCTGAAGCAGGAAGATTGCAAATTCAAAGCCAGCCTCAGCAACTTAGTAAGGCCCTTAGCAACTCAGTGGGACCCTCTCTGTAAATAAAATAGAAAAGGGGCTAGGGATGTGGCTCAGAGGTTGAGTGCTCCTGGGTTCAATCCCTGGTACAAATAAATAAATAAATTAAAAATATTGAAAAGGGCTGGGGATCTAGCTCAGTGGTGGAGCTTCCCAGGGTTCAGTCCCCAGTACCATAAGAACAAAACAAAAACAAAAACCGAATCAACAACAAAAAAAAAAAACCAAGAGAGAAAGAATGGTTGCTTCTGAAGCATGAGGTGAATTAAATTTGAGTGATTCAAAGATGCTGAAATTCAAAGACATTTTTGCCTTGTCTGACCCATGGCTAAAGTTTGTCCCCTCCTCTAAGCCTGCTAATTTCTCATCTGCTTTTCACCTTTGAGGTGAACCTAATTCTTGTGAGCCTGCATAGTGTTTCTGTGCTGTGCATTCTTAGAGGACAATGTCCAGCCAGCACATTGAGGTCTATATGAAAAGACAAAAGTCACAGTTGAAGGATAGTGAAATTTGGATCATTAGGTTCATTTATGTTTTGTCATTACACTTTTTTCAGAAGGCTAATAACTTTTCTGTGCAATTATAAATGTCTAAACTCTGCTGTTTTTAGTGGTACTTGAGATAAATGCTCCCACTGCTTATTGAGAAATCAGCTCTAGCTAGCAAGCAGAGGTCCTTTTTCTGCACCCTAGGTGGGACGCCCATGACTAGAGCTGCCTGTAGCAGGAGGTGAGGGCCTGAGAGCAGTGCAACTGGAAACAGGGTTGTGGCCAGACACCACATCCTGAAGACAGCAAGGGGCTGACAAACCTTGAACAAACCACAGGTTTGAGTAATTAGGTTGTGCCTCATTCCTCCTTAAGGCAAACACTGGCTTGAATGTGCATTGAACTGGACAAGACTTACCACTGACCTCTTTTTACAAAAATCATCATCTTTACCTTGTGATGTTTGAATGTGGATAAAATTAGGCAGGTCTTCTTTTCTTTTTTTTTTT
>NW_026000249.1:29087973-29105663 GCF_001458135.2 Marmota marmota marmota
CCTCACAGAGTTGCTGAGGCTGGCTTTGAACTCTCAATCCTCCTGCTTCCACCTCCCAAGCTGCTGGGATTACAGGCCTGCGCCACCGCGCCCGCCTAACTACTCTTAATTAAATGATGGCAAGCATTGCAAAGATGCACAGCAGCAGGACAGACTCCAGAAACTTCAGAGAGTTTTCACTTTTGCTTTAGAAAAAAATATTAGCAAACATCAGAGGGAATTTATGCAATAGACATGAAATAAGGTTTATGTGTTGGGGGTTATGAGAAGTGGCAGAGTGCTTCTATTAATTTTAAATGATTTACTAATAACTAAAGTGTTCAGACTTGATAAAATTAGATTTCTGTTCTCTGTTCTCCTTTTCAGACTCCCACTGGTTTAACTACCATAGGAAGATAGTGCTTGAGGCAAGTCTGACTCCCCAGCTGTACACGCTTGGCTTTCATTTGGTTAGTAGTTCACTGATTGACTAAAAATATCATATATAAAATTGGTCTCATAATTCTTTAGGTTGTAACTATTCATTTGATCTGAGGCCCACTTGCCACTTCGCAGGATTCTCCAAATTCATTGCAAATGCTCCAAATAACATACTGAACCCAAAGCCCAAGGTGCAGTCTGTACTGACAGGGAGCCTCTCTGGGCCTCAGTTTCTTCAACCTTAAAACAAAAGATCTCAACTCAGACATGGTTATGAAATTCTAGTTCAGTTCTATGATACTTGATTCTGGGAAGCTGCTCTTAAGAAAACTTGGAGTGTGTTTGCCTCTATTCTCAGTACAGCAAATAAGCCACCCAGAAGGGATATTACAGATAAGTTTATGAACACATTTGTACTAATATTTTATTGGGTTCCCTCTATCACTGTGTCACATAAAATTAAGTAGCTATGGGGAATTATACCTTTGAACTTAACTGCAGCCAATCATGCTTCATAAAGCTGAGGTGTAAGTAGTTCATGAAATAATCATAAGGAAGTAATATATCTACATATATATATATTGCACATCAACTTCCTCTCACTACAGAAATAGAGAAATGAGGGCTTTTTTTGAGGAGGTGGTTGCTACATTTACCATAACTATTGAATTTCTTCAATGCTCAGTTTAATTTCCTTTTTCCCCCCACTGTAGTTGGTGTCAAGCAAGAATCTATTTACATTGACTAAGGATACTGGAAGCGTGAAGATCAGAGAGTTGTAAGTCTGAAATTTGCATCACGACCTTGAACCATATAACCTTAACTGGCATAAACAGACAGGTAAGGGTAATTATTTATTAATTATAGCTTATAAATTTGTTTTATAAGAACTCTAACAGGTATAAACTGTTTACACTTTGAAAACTGATCATTAGGAAAGGTAATGAGTGTATTTATGTAGATAAATATTAGTAATGAATTGTAGAACTTACTTTTTTCATTTGTCAAATCAGTAGACACAATGTCTACACGAGTAACTTGACAGGCATTCTACTGAGGCAAATGCCGACTTGACATTTTCAGGAAAGCAATTCTGTATCTGTAACATGTCATTTTGATTCTATTTAAATGTAATAGTATTTCCCAAATTTTGAAAACAATTTAGCTAGTAGCTTTAAAAATCAAAGTTAATTTTAAAGGACAGGTACACAGGAGACACAAATTTGTGAACTAAACATTGTGAACTAATTATCCTTTGCTACCTTGAGGTTCCTGCAGAGACTCACATCATCTGTCCGATGAAGCTAGCTTCTGCCAGAGTCTTTTACCTTCCTTTTGTTCAGGAGCTTTTGCTATTGATATTCATAGTGAGGCACCTTTCCTTTTGCTGTTTTTAGTATGTTTTGTATTATCCACACAAGGCAGGGGCTGGTGTTTTTCTTTAATATCATCATGAAAGGAAGCTCCATTCCTTATGGAAAATCAAAATCTACTTTGAGCAGATAAATTTTTCTTAAGAAATAAACTGGCTCACTTCATTCTCTATTTGACTGATTTTTAAATCAGTGAAGTTACAGATTAGGTTTTATATAACTGCATCTACACTGCAATTCTCCAGATACAAACTCATTCTGAAGCATATGGACTGTTTTCTAAATAAAAATCACAACAAAATAAATAAAATGATGAAAACAGTGGTAGGCATTAATTAAGGGTCTCAGTGTTTGAACCTACTCTGCACAGCTCTTAAATTTTTGTCTTTGAGTGTGGATTGTGTGGCTTAAAAAGTCATTTTGAAATTATGATATCATATTTGGAAAAAATGCCTAGTTTTGTAAAAATTGACATAATTTTAAAGATGCAGAAAATTAATAAAACCATGATCTGAAGAGGGGTACAGACTAAAAAAGCCCTGAGGGGCTGAGGGCTGAGACTGGTGTATGGTAAAATTTTCATGCTTATCAAAATAGAACGCAATGTTTTTGTTTTGTTTTAAAAAATTGAGAAACCCTGCTGTAGACTGTGAAAGAGTGGAGAATGTGGTGCCCAAAAAGCAATGGTGAAAAACAGAGAAATGTGGCACATTCTAAACAGAGATTATGATTTTTATTTGGCCAGAATCCAGTAACTTGTCTTTGTTATTATTGCCTAAAGAAAATAAGGAAATAAGGAGAAAAGTAAGAATGAAAATGGGTTTGTCATTCTTTAGCACTTCATGTGTACTATGCAAGAAAGATTAAAAATAAGACTTCCAAAAGCAAAAAACTATACCTGCGTTTATCCTGTGATTAGAACAGCATATCCTCCAAACAAATTTAAAACTCTGAAGAACCCAGATACTAAATTACACATGAGGACACATGAGGGCGCTCTAGTCAACAAGCACAGCAACTACAATTTTGACATAATTTTAAAGTCAACTTCTTATTGAAGTATGGCAGTTTAGCATTAACTAGTTGAAATGAGAAATTACTGATGCCCTTTGGCAATGATCCTCGGATTTTGGAGTCTATCCTTGGTCGCTATGATTTTCTTTTTTAAATTCAGGTTCTTAGTTTTTGTTGATGAGGAATTGAATTTACTTCTGAACTATGAAAAGGGACTCTTTATAGTATTGGATTATAGAGAAGTGCTTTAACCTAGCCAGGAAAACTATTTGCATGTAACTAATATATTTTAAAAAAAGTCTTATCTTTTTGGTACTAGGGATTGAACTCAGGGGCATTTACCACTGAGCTACACCCTCAGGCCTTTTCTGAGATGGTCTCTCATAAATTGCAGAGGCTGGCCTTAGACTTGTGATCCTCCTGCCTTGGCCTCCCCAGTCACTGGGATTACAAACTGTGCACTGCTGAGCCCAGCTTATCTCTTCTTAAATGTGGAACAAAATACTTTTGTAACACCTTCCTTTGACCAGCACGTATTGTTGCATGTACCTTAAATTTTTTAAAATTACATTTCTAGGCAAAATGTGTCATCACTTACTTATACATTGCTTTATGATCTAAGAACTGTAAATTCTGCCAAAGTCAGGTGATAAATCTCAGGCATTTATATCCTTGCATCAAATTTTGTTTTTTAGACAAAAGCACTATCCGTCATAATAAGAACACTCCATTTGTATTTCAACTGGACAATTGTGATTAGAAAAGGTAAGAAGCAAGCCATCTGCACGTTCGTTTTCCATCCAATACATTTTGTAACTATTGCTTTTTTTATGATCTGGCTTACATTCTATCCATAATTTGAATATTAAATATCTGCAATTCTGTTCTAGCTCCTGGGACAAATTCAAAAAAATCTGATATAAATGAGGAACAATTCAACATGCATTCAACCATCTATGATCTCTTCCACGGCTCTGCCAATCATTTATACCTTGCTTTGTATTGTTGGTCTCTTTGGAAACTCACTTTCTCAGTGGGTGTTTTTAGCAAAAATAGGCAAGAAAACATCAACGCACATCTACCTGGCACATCTCGTGACTGCAAACTTACTTGTGTGTGGTGCCATGCCTTTCATGGGTATCTATTTCCTGAAAGGTTACCAATGGGAATATCACTCTGCACAATGCATAGTGGTCAACTTTCTGGGAACGCTGTCCATGCATGTGAGTATGTTTGTCAGCCTCTTAATTTTATGTTGGATTGCCATAAGCCGCTATGCTACCTTAATGAAAAAGGATTCCATGCAAGGACCTACATCCTGTTATGAGAAAATATTTTATGGCCATTTATTGAAAAAATTTCGCCAGCCCAACTTTGCCAGAAAACTGTGCATTTATATATGGGGAGTTGTCCTGGGCATAATTATTCCCGTTATCATATACTATTCAGTCGTGGAGGCTACGGAAGGAGGAGAGAGCCTGTGCTACAATCCACAGATGGAACTAGGAGCCATGATCTCTCAGATTGCAGGCCTTATTGGAACCACATTTATTGGATTTTCCTTTTTAGTAGTGCTCACGTCATACTACTCTTTTGTCAATCATCTGAGAAAAGTAAGGACCTGTACATCCATTGTGGAGAAAGATCTGACTTACAGTTCTGTGAAAAGACATCTTTTGGTTATCCAGATTCTACTCATAATTTGCTTTCTTCCATATAGTATTTTTAAACCCATTTTTTTTGTTCTGCACCAGAAAGGGGACTGCCAGCAATTGAATTATTTAATAGAAATAAAAAACGTCCTCACTTGTCTTGCTTCAGCCAGAAGTAGTACAGACCCCATTATATTTCTTCTATTAGATAAAACATTCAAGAAGATACTATATAATCTCTTTACAAAATCTAATTCACCGCATATACAACCATATGGTTGACTTCTGGATGGAAAATGCCATGAAACAGGAAGTATTCATGTGACTCTGTTAGGGACACTAACCTAAATGATTAACATGTCATAGCTTGGTTGATGGCAGGCACCAAGGAAGCCTCTCTGTTTTTTTAAAATAAGTAAATATATCCATAAAACTCGATTTATGCTGAAAGTTGAGATGGCAGAGATTTTCAGAGGTGAAAGTCAAACATACTGAAAGGATACCACTGTATATGAAACCAACCGACCATTTTCTGTTTGAACTCTATTGTGGATCTTCTGTTCAGAACACAGTATTTCATGACTGTAGGATAAAGAAGCAAATGGTTTATGGATGTCTGCTTTGTATGAAGAATACAGGAGTCCATCTTAGAATGCAAAGGTTAGCATTTGTTTGTTGGTAACATAAAAAACTTTAGGAATGAGTACAAGAAAAAAAAAAAAAAGAAATGTCCTCACTTAAGTCTTGTCAAAGTGCATGAATAATACAGTATAAAAATCCAAGGTTTTATAAACATTTTTATTTGAAATTATTTGACTCATGTTACTGGGAGAGGCAATATTCATTGAGCAGATATTACAAATATGCTTAAATATTTGGATTAGGCTTTGTCAAAATAAAAAGCTAAAATAATGTCATATGCCCATTTTCATCACATTGTGTATTTTCCTCTATATCTAATATAAAAATGTTACTAATGATTGGGCTGAGATTGTGGCTCAGAGGTAGAGTGCTCGCCTAGCAAGGGTGTGAGCCAGGTGCGATTCTCAGCACCACATAGATTCTCTCTCTCTTTAAAAAAAAGTACCTGGCACGTAGATATGTTCAATTAATTTTGTGAAGTGAATGTATGATAAAGCAGCATTCTAGTTAAAAAGATTGGTCCCTAATTCAGACTCCCTGGGTTCAATCCTGGTTCCATATCTTATTTAGCTGGACAATCTTAAGCAAATTACTTACCCTTTTTACATGTTAATTTATTCATTTGTAGAACAGAAAATATTACCTTATTCATAGGTAGTATTTTAAATCAGATAATGTTGCTTGGCACTTGCTATGTGCCAGGTACTTTGCTTACATGCTTAACACGTATTATTTTAATCATCACAACCATCAATCATCACCATAAAGTATGCCAATTTACTTGCTGATGAAAAAACTGAAGTGCATAGTTAAGTAAGCCCTGATTTTCTCCAGTATCTAAGTAAATATTAAGAAGTAAGCATTTCTTAATGGTCATTTCTTTCTTCCATGTAAATCTAGTCAGTAAGACAAATGATGGTGACTGCATTCTGTTATCATATACATTATAATTTTTTAAAAAAGTAAAAAAAGTAAATGTGTTTGGATCAAAAGCATCTTTGGAGTTATAATCAGTTTTCTATTAACTTTTTTCTCCACATGGTAATTCCTTCAGTGATCAAGGAGAAGTTTAAAGTAAGTTCACATGATACTTCCAAGTCTTTAATTTCATAGCGTGTTTTGTTCCTGAATTATAACTGTAGAAGCAATTCACTGTATAGATTCTCTAAGAGCCATGTTTAAAATCATTAGAGGTGGTTCTGACACTTTTGTGTGATTTTCATTAAAAACCAATACTAAAAAAGTAAATATTTGTTTTCCTTTTTATTTCAGTGTTTAACTGAGAGATTAAAATGTTCAGAGAAAAGTCTGAACACATTCCAGCTTTCAGTATTTAACAGAATATATCTAGTCTTTTATAGTAGCCATCGGATTTCTGGTTCAGTAATTTTCAGAGACAGAGAAGACCTGGAAATCCTAAGTGTATGCTGGCTGTAAATGGAGGTGTCCATTCTAGTGACTTTCTAGACATGTGAATCAGAATAACTCAAAGTCCACCACAAAAGTTCCTGAGATGCCCAGAATTTTCCACAGTTATAATAAGCAATAAGAGGAACTGAGATGATCAGTAATTTTCATCTGACACTATACTATATTAAATTTCACTGTACTTAGGAGTTTAAAAAATATGTAGCTTCTAAAAATAATTTAAAAAAATCACTTTATAGATAATCTACCCACTACTTTAAATAAAAGATGTTATTAAAGTAGAGTTTCCTGGGCTGGGGCTGTAGCTCAGTGGTAGAGGGCTTGCTGAGCACACATGAGGCACTGGGTTTGATCCTCAGCACCACATAAAAAACAAAGGCATTCTGTCCATCTACAACTATAAGAAAGTTAAAAAAAAAAAACAAAACAGTAGAGTTTCCTACATTTAAAAAGGCAGCAAAAAAAGGTAAAAAGGTGTGCACAATTTCTCTGAGTTACTTATTCTTTTTTCATTGGTCCTTTTTAGTTATACATGACAGATTCCATTTTGATAAAATTATACAAGCATGAGCTATCTTATTCTAATTAAGACTGCATTGTGGATGTACACAATGGTGGGATTCACTTAGATATTTCAAATTATTCATTCTGATAGAAAATGCCATGTATTGAACTATATACTGAGCTTACATATTATAATCATTTTTTATTTTGAATTTTTTATGATCATGTTTATCTTTATACCACAGATGCTTCCCTAAACAGCAGATTGTAAACCATGTTGAGTTTTTTTTTGTTTAAATGGAATTGAAAAATTGGCTATTTAATGTCACAGTGTATGTTTTATATAAAAAATCCTTTTCTAAATTTACTCCAATTTTAAAGTTTGGATTTCAGGAAAATGATATTTTTAACTTGTTTGTGAGTTGTAGTCAACCACAAATTTGGGATTTCAAAAATCCTGAATTTTGACTTACAGGTCAACAGGATTTTCTTTTAACTAGGAAACAGACATGACATGTTTATTTCCCCTTTCATTCTTCCTATATACATACTTTCATTAAAGCAGATTTCAAACTATTAATCAGGAACACAAACCATTAAGACTATATAAACAAAATTCAGGATGACTACCCAACCTGGAAGTGAGTTTGTCCTCTGTGGGTGGAAGAGGAAGATGGTCCATCTGGTTCTAATTTGGTGAGGACTCTTGGCCTATCCCCTGCTTTGCAGATTGCAAGGGTGGAAGCTGTTATAAGTAAACATGTGAAGACCACGGAAAGAGAAGCTTGCTGGCAAATCATAAAAGGAACACAAAAGGGACATTGGTAATTTGTTAAGCATTTCAATTATGCAGCGTAATGCTTGGGACCTTCCTCTGATGGTCCCCAAATTCCAATGGAATTGATATCATTGGAGAGAGTTCCTATAGCTAGAAAGGTTTTTACACCTGGCAGAAAAACCTCTTTGGCCACATGATACCACCCCTGGTTCAGGAGAGAAGCAGTGAAAGGAGCCACTTCTAACAAGAAAAACATTTATCCCTTTTCCCCCATAAATCAAGGAGTTTTGGTATTTAGAAGGGTAGATGGGAGGATAAAAAGCATACACAGGAGTTAGAGATGCAAGATAACATCATATTCAACAATCTTACAGAAGTAATGCCTGAGGATTAACAGTGTGCTTTTTTTTTTTTTTTGGTGCTGAGGATCAAGGCAAGCACTCTACCAACTGAGCTATTTCCCTAGCCCCAACAGTGTGCTTCTTATCATAAGGAATAAAAGAAGTAAGTTTGGGTTCTAATGAGAAAAATTTATTTTATACAATATGAAGGACTTTGGGGAGTCATGGTCACAGATATCAAAGAAATGTCAGCAACCAAAGGCAAGAGGAAGGAATACTTTAAGAAATCCACAATGCTGTGGCAAGCAGTGTTATATGATGAACAGGCATTTATAATATAAGTCAGACCATCAGAAGGTGAAAGGAGAACTGAGACCAGAAGGGGAGCGAAGGGCAGCCAGGCGTGTTGACACATGTTGTGAGGAAAACCATTTATAGGAAGCATACCCAGAAACAATTGGGCGGGAGGCCTCTGGCTAGTGTATGTGCACCGTGAGTTTCCACAGTTTTGAGAACTAAAAACTGAGCACCTAAACCTCCTGGGCATAGGCCCCGTTCAAAATAGAAAGCAGTGTAGCAAGCAGTTGTGCTCCCAGAGGAGCTGCTTCACTTCAACTTTATTAAAACTGTACCTGAGTAGGTCAGAGTGACAGAAAGGCCTACGGAATGCTGAGGTTCTGCACATCCAGGTGGTGCCTTGTGGGGCTGCCTGCAAGAGTTAGGAGAGCCCAGAGAATTCCACAAACTATGTGCTTAGCAGAGCCAGCAAAGGCAGGCAAGGAGCCAGCAGATGCATTTACTTGGACGACTGTGCAAATTTTCTCCAAAGTTCTTTTAATTTAGGGATGAGAGGAAGAAAATAAAAACATAATGGAAATTTTCTCATCCTTTCACAAGAAAAAAAAAAGAATTAAGGGAAGAAGATGACAGAAAAAATGGAAATTTGCATGCATGCCTTAATTAATGTCTGAGAAATATTATGACAATGGGTCTTAACCAGGGCCAATTTTGTGCCCCAGAGAACATTTGGCAAAGTCTGAAGACTTATTCAGTTGTCACAACTGAGAGGAGATGCTATTGGCTTGGATGCTGAGAAGTTTTGCTACAATACCCAGGATAGCCTTTCACTACAAGTTTCTGGTCCCAAATGTCACTAGTGTGGCTGTTGGGAGAACTTGTGTTATGATGACATGTCTCCCTGAATTTCAAAGAATTGTACCATTACTTTTTGTTGTATGTGGTACTGGGGATTGAACCCAGGGGAGCTTTACCACAGAACCACATCCCCAGCCCTCTTAATTTTTTAAAAAATTTATTTTGAGACAGGATTTCACTGAGTAGCTGAGTCTGGCCTTGAACTTGTGATTCTTCTTGCCTCAGCCTCCCGAGTCTCTGGAATATAAAGGCATACACCACCATACCTGGCTTATCATTATTTTTAATGCAATTTCATGTGAAATTGCTTCTCCAAAGCAAGCAGGTTCCATTACAGGTCACATGGTCTGTACACTCAAATCTAACAATCCTTTTTAGACTCAAGTATGATGATTTCAAAAAGAAATGCCCAAGTAAAGAAAAAAGTACTATTAATCAATATAATGGTGGGACCTTTGAGAAACTGCATGCTTTTAACTCTTATGGTAAGAATTATGAGAATGGGAAAGAGAGAAATGCATTGTTAGGAAAGGTTTACAATGACCCCTATGTGGGAATACCTCCATAACCAGGTCCTCAATCAAACTAACTTTACCTAAATTACCCAAGTCATATTAGTAAATCCTGTTGACACAACTTTTGAGATATATCTGGAATATAACTGCTTTTCTTTTTGTTTAAACCACTTCCACTGCTGCCTCTCTGGTCTAAGTTGGCTTGGGGAGGGATGCAGGGTGGAGGGGGAGGTTTGTGGCTTGTCTCTTTACTCTCCCCTTTGTTCATTTTGCCCCAGCTATACCTGCTCCTTGCTGTTCCTCCGCTGGGCTACTTGAGTTCCTGTCTTGGCACCTTTGCACTGGCTGTATCTTTACCTAGAACATTCTCGTCTTAGATATCAGCTCAGTCCCTCCCTTGCCTCCTTCAAGTCCTTGCTCAGATGGCATATTGTCCCTATTCTAACACTCCCTGGCCTTGTGGCCCCTCTTTTTATTTCCCTGAGTCCTTTTCATATTCTAGCCTACCCTATAGTTTCCTTATTTCTGCTTATTGATTGTTGTCTGTCTTGGGCTGGGAGTGTAGCTCCAGGGTAGAGCCCTTGTTTAGCACGTGTGAGGCCCCAGGCTTGATCCCCAGCACTGCAAAACCCAAAACAAACAAACAGTGATTATTGTCTGTCTCTTCTGAACTAGAATGTCAGTTCCAGAAAGGCAATGATTTTGTCTGCTTTGTTCATTGACTAATTTCCAACTCCTAGGACAGTGCCTGCCACACAGCAGGCTGTCAGTAAATATCTTTTAGATGAATGTCTTAAGAAAATACACCAAAATTCAACATTGCTGATTAAGTAAATTGTGAGTATTCCATTTACCTATGCAAAATGTATAGATTCCAGGTATTGAAATATCAAGAATAACAACATGAATATGCACTCTGTGTTGAGTCTCCCTGCTGACTTAAAAAAAAAGGTGTTTTTTTTTTTATTAATTTGCAGTTTGAGAATGACTTCTTTTTCCTTCCTCAGCAGGATTCTGGGTGCTTCCTAAAAATTATTTGGCATGTACTTTAGAAATAATAAACTAATCCAATGCAAAACTGAGGTCTTTGCACACACTGTTCCTTCTCTATGAAATGTCCTCTTGTCTCCATGTAACAACCCCATGACTCAAGACCAGGCTCCAACATGACCTCCTCCATGAAATCCCTCTACCTTGTATAATAATTATTTGTTCACCTGTTTATAAAGATGACCACCAACAAGTTCTTCTGTTTTTGTGTACATCCGCACTACTCCAAACAAAAGATGAAAGCAGTGGAAGAAGAGAGTCAGTGAGGGAGGAGGGGAGAGGAAGCGGAAGTACTAGCGACTGAACTGGAGCACATTATATTCCATGCATGTATGATTAAGTCAAAAAGAACCCAAGTATTATGTACCACTACAATGTATTAATAAAGACATTTTAAAAAGATGAATCTATTTTTCCTCCCCTTGAACCCAGGTTAGCCTTATGATCATTTTGGGGGAAGGGGGATTGAACCCAGGGGTGCTCTACCACTAAGCTGCATTCCCAGTCCTTTCTTTCTTTCGTTTTGAGACAGAGTTTTGCTAAGTTGCTTGGGGCCTTGCTAAGTTGCTGAGGCTGTCCTCAAGCTTGCAATCCTCTTGCCTCAGCCTCCATAGTCACTGGGATTACATGTGTGTACTACTGCATTTGGCACTTGATGACCTTTTTTACGACTGATAGGATTAATTGAATGCAGAGGATGTGACACAGTACAAATTCCAGACCCAGGTTTCAAGAAGCCTGGCAACTTTCCTTTTTGCTCTTTTGGAGCCCTGAGCCACTCTCCTGCTGGAGAAGGGGCCATGTGGAAAGAGTAAGAGAACTCACTGAATGAGAGACAATGAAGAGGGCCTGTCTAGCTCCCCGTTGTTCTAGTCTGCTCAGCTGAGATGCCAGAAAACTGAGGGAAGCCTCTGTGGAAACTAGCCATGCTGCCTTAGCCAATGGGTAACAGAACTGAGCTGTCCCCACTAAACTCTGCCCAAACTGCAGAACCATGAGTAGATAATGACAGTTGTTGTTTCAAGTCACCAAATTTTGGTATGTGTTGATCTACAGTAGTTGATGAAAGATACACACTGCCTTATCTCCTTCTCGAGACCATAATCCTTTTAGGTCTCCAAGCACAATATTCTGTATGAAGTAGGCGCTCAAATATTTGTTGAATAAATAAGTCAGAATATAAATTAGAAGGAGAAGTCAAATATAACTACTTTTGGATTTTATTTGGTTTGGAGTTGTCATTATAGCAAATATCATGGCTAATCAAAAGCTGACTATGTTATTGAAAGTATTCCAGTGGAGTGCATTGTCAATCATGATTTATTACATCTTGCTGATACAATTATCTTTCAAGAACAGAATTCATGCAAAACGAAATTGCCTCTTGAGTGAAACAGTTCTAACCCAATGAATGCTATTACATCATTTTTTGAATATATTTTATAATATACATAGATATATTTTACTTTATATGTACCTTCTCATACTCATTAAATGCAAAAGAATCACACAGCATGCTATTAAATTTGATAACTCCCCTCCCTCTTTACCTTTCCATACTCCTTACTCTGTGGTAACTGACAAATTTGTTTTTATAAAAGTGGTAGGCAACCATTGGTTTGTTCAGTATTGCATTCTTACAACAGGATCAATTTCCTATCACCATATTTAAAAAGAACAAATAAGATACTATACACTAACTTACACTAATATGTATTTTGTACATTCTCCAATGATTTTCATTTGCTGTTTTAATATTCTACTAGCTGGTTCTGGAATTGCTCATGCTTTACCTCAGCTTTTAACTACAAGAATTTCTGTTAAAATAAACTCTACTTAATTTTTTTAGCCATTTAAAATACACTGAAAAAGCCAGGCCTTTAGTAGTATGTGTTGAAGGAAGAAGCACCATGTCTCTGGGTGCTGGGGGTTAGAGAGAGGCCAGCAACAAAATATCAAGAGTCTGAAAGTAGAGCTGGAGAGACCTAAGAGGCTCCCTGTTGAATCTCAGTCTTGGAAGGGGCTGGAGGCCAGGAGAAGGGCTCACTGGTCCTTTCTGGATTGCCTTTATATTTTGGTTGAAAATGTTAAAGAGCCAGGGACTGAGAGTTCTCATTAACTTGATACTAGGATGGAATGGGCAGAAAGAGTGAATAATGATCATACTTATATTCTAAGGGTACAAACTATATTGGATCTATAATTATGATTTCACACTATGTTTAAAAACTACCTGCAAAGAAAATGCAATGCTGACTGTTTTACATTGCAACATTATGAAAATGTAAGTGTGTGGTTAACTTTTACTACATTAACCAAATTCTAATTTTCCCCTCAACTCACTGTAGGATGGAGTTTCATTTTTCCTATTTGTTGGATTTTTCATTTCTTTCTCTCACACAATGGCAAAAGAGGAATAATGAAATGTTAGATTGTATGCAATCTTTAATAAAAAGAAGGAAACTGAAATTATAAGGTGTTCCTATTAAGAATCAGTATAATGACTTTCTCAATATAAAGCAGCTAAATACCTTTTTTTATTTGCAAATAAAATTAGATGTAAGATGCTCTCTATGAAAGTATTAAAAATTTCTGATTATTGTCATTTACTATGTCAATTTCTCTTCATAAAATTAAAATTAGTGATAAGAATGACTTACCTTCACATCTCTGTGAATTATGTTATTATCATGACAGTAGCGTAGAGCTTCCAGTATCTGTCTCATGTAATGGCTGTAGAAAACAAAAAAAAATTAAAGAAATTTAAAGCTGTAAAAATTTTTTATTTTTAAAACTTAATACACAGAGTCCCTAGTTCATAACTCCCACCTTTATTTTAGCTGCCTATAGACATCTTTATGTGAGCAGAAAAGAAAGTGAACTTAATGAAAAAGTTGGCAGACTCATGAATGATGAGCTTAATGAAAAAATAATATGTTCTATATTTTCTAAGCCAGGTCAAGAGAATTTCATAGAGTTCATAAGTAAAATTGCTCTGCAAACTAAAGATTAAAACATAAAACATGAAAAAACTTCTAAAATTCAATTCTATTTAGTTAAACTGGATTGCTATTAAGTAAGCCGTGCACAAACTATCTGGAAGATTCTAACCAAAGGGGGGGGGTCCTTCTGTATGCCACCACAGTGGACATTCTGCCTTGTTCCCATTTACCTCTGAGGACAAATGAGGGAAGAGCCTCCTATGTGTACAATTTCTCTTTGAATCTAATCAGGTTTTAGTTGGGGCACTCTTGAACAAAGCAGGGTTAGTTCTAGGCCCATGTCCTGGGAAGTCTCAGCCCTCACATGGCCAGCTGGAGTCTGCTGAAATTCCTCCACTGGGGACAGGTGAAGAACAAAGAAGGAGTTAACATTTCTAAAAAAGTCACTAAAATGTGGAAACAGGGTCAACTAGCAACAGTGTGTGATCAAGAGTACAAATGATCTTTGACTTATGATGGGGTTGAAGCTGTATAAACCCATCTTAAGTTAAAAATACTGTAAATTGAAAATGCATTTAAACTAAGCATGGTAGCACATGCCTGTAATCCCAGCAGCTCAGGAGGCTGAGGTAGGAGGATTATGAGTTCAAAGAAAGTTTCAGCAATTTAGTGAGACCCTGTCTCAAAATATAAAATAAAAAAGCTGAGGATGTGGTTCAGTGGTAAAGTGGCCCTGGGTTCAATCCCTGGTTAAAAAAAAAAACAACACAAAACAAAACCAAAAACCAAAAAAATATAAACGAAAAACCCCCCAAATCTTCGTTCAATGAAGCATCATGGTCCCTGCTTTACAGAGAAACTCAGCAATATATATGTTTGTGTTCACCTTCCCTAAGGATCAGGAAAGATGGTAATTCCATGCAAGGAAAGAACTGGCCAGCAATCTATTTAAGTGAATCTATTTATTTATTAAATAAGTATAATTATTTAATAAATAAATGAGTCTATTTATTTAAGTAGGCATTATCAGGGGTGGAGAGTGGTGGAAGAAAAGAAGAGGTGACTCAGTCTACTCTCCTTGTCAACTCTGGGTAAAAAAGACTAATGCTATTTGCCATGCAGAAGACACTTTATCTCTGAAATGTCCTTAACAGAATGTTCCTGGCTAAGATTATCTATGGTAAATAAAACCTGGGATTTTTGAGGCATAGATGGCTTCCTGGAGAATGTCACATAAGCTATCCATCTCTCTTGGGTATAAAACAGAGATGTTTCATAATTGAAATGCTTCTCTGTGTATGTAGAATCCCACAAACCTTGGATAGAGACTTAATCTATTCTGGGCCAGGGTGCATTACTGATGCAGGAAGAAATGATGTGGAGAGCTATCCTTGACAGCCCAGGCCTCTTTCTGCTTCAGCTGAGCCTTTTGATTGCCTGTATCCTTGAAATTATTCAGTAAAGCTTGGTACTTGGTAAAAAGATCTCTCTGATTTGCAAGAGTTTGATTTGATACTCTGATTCCATATGTTAGCTCACTCCACAACTCATCACCCCTGAAAGGACAGAGGTAATCACTAATTGGGCTGTACTAAGTGCTGAGCAGATTTTTATTTGATGCCATGCTTTGCTGCTCCTCTTGAAACTCAGCCAGTTGGGGAAAAACAACATTAGCAATTTCATTACTTGGTGTCTCAGAGTCTTCTTGCAGTTGGTCTCACTAGAATACTGATAAAAGCTGAATTTCCTAACAATGAATCTCAGAAACAGAAGGGAGAAAGGAAGGTTAGGAATCATCTGGCCAGACACAGTACACAAAAGGAAGAACCATGTGCCCTTGTTACATGGTCATTGATGATCTGCAATAGGGAACATACCTAATAATACTGTCTGGGCCTCTCCCCTGCTTTTTTTTAAAATTTGTTTTAATTAGTTACACATGACTGTACAATGATCTTGACATATCATACATTTGAATCAGATATGTATATATGTGACTGCATGACCAATGTGATTCTGCAACCTGTACACTCAGAAAAATGAGAAATTATACTCTCCTGCTTTTTTTTAAATAAATTGTATCCAAATCTCTCTCTGAGAAATGTCACTTAGTGGTCTCAATGCTACTCTTTTATGGTCCATTCTGGAAAGTTCCTTTCATAAAATCACCGTTTTAACAGCAAATACAAATGGATTTAAAAGTCAACAGGCTTTCATTTTGAAATATAAAATCTGCCCTTTCTATAAATCTCAATATTGGGAGAGACCATAGTATTCTTTCATTGTACGATGTCACCTTTGCATGAGATCATCCTGCCCAGTCCAGTGGAAAAGAGAGGCTTGAAGTTAAGGGAAAGCTAAGAAAAGGTAAGAAAAAAATGGGGAACAGAGTAAAAGTAATACTGGTTTAATATCAGCTTTGTCAACATATATGCCAGATATCCTGGTTACCATGGCTCAAAAAAGAAAAAAAAATATCTTCTTCCATTGAGGAAAAACATTTTAAAAGAATCACAATTCTGAATTTTTGGCTTTCCTTATTTTATGCTATGCTGCCCTTGGAAAATTGCAATATAGACAAGTAGGATTTTGGGAGGTGGGTACTTAACCCAGGGGCACTTTACCACTGGGCCACATTCCCAGGCTTTTTCATTTTTTATTTTGAGGCAGTCTTATTAAAGTCTTGAAGGCTTCACTAAGTTGCCGAGGCTGGCCTCAAACTTGTGATCCTCCTGCTTCATCCTCCTGAATTGCTGGGATTATAGGCATGTGCCATTGCACCTGGCAAAAAGTAGCAAAGGCAAGTTACTTCAACTTACTTAAAAATACACACAAATGCCAGGCACGGTGGTGCATGCCTGTAATTCCAGCGACTCAGAAGGTTGAGGAAAGAGGATCATGAATTCAAAGCCAGCCTCAACAACTTAGCAAGGCCCTAAGCTTCTAGTGAGACCCTACCTCTAAATAAAATACAAAAAAGGGCTGGGGATGTGGCTCAGTGGTGGAGTGCCCCTGAGTTCAATCACTGGTACAAAAAAAAAAAAAAAAAACCCAAACATATAAGCAATAATATGCAAAAGACTGAGAATTTCATTTTGTCATATAAAGTGATTTACAGCTAGGCCACAAGAAAATCAGGATAGCATTGACTATTTTTGGTATTAGAGAAATTTTTAAGAAATTTTGAGGTACAAGAAAAAATATGAATTTACAATTGTGATAGGAGCCCAACAATAGCAAGCGGGACTTAAAAAGAGCATGACACAAAAGAGGACATTTAGCTTTGGTTTTAACATGTTATCAGGAATCTAAAGAAATAATTATAGTTAACATATATAAACTTTCATTTGCTGTTTCTCTCTAGCCCCAGTAGTGTAGGAAAGCAGCTTTCCTACAGTGAGCATATTCTTTACTCTGTGCTTTAGCCATGGTTGCTCCATCTTTGAGACTGGGGTCCTTGCTCCCTAGACAGGATGATTCAGGGCAATGAATTTGAAGACAGTCAAGTCATTTAGGGTTCAAAGTTGTATTTGGATGGTCTCTAAGTTGTTTCCAGCTATGTCCTTCTATGATGCTATTATTATAAAAGGAATAGTAGGAGGAGGAAGCTGTAATCATTTAATATAACTTTCTCAAATGATAGAAGGTTTTAATAAATCCTAATAGGTTTGTGGGTTTGAACCTTTCAACATATTATGGTTGGTGACTGAGGAGGGATGCTGGGATGTTGTACTCCATGTTTTACTGATTGATGGATTGGTACTGGGGATGGAATCCAGGGCCGTTTAACCACTGAGCCACATCTCCAGCCCTTTTTAAATTATATATATATAATTTGATCATATAAAATATATATATATATATATATATATATAT